>NC_143012.1:20988710-21323274 GCF_055824585.1 Amblyomma mixtum
TTTACTGTGAGCTCCTCACCACACATTTCACACAGAGGTTTGTCTTTTTTTGTTAATAAGAAGTTATGGGTGATGTGTGTGCGACCTATGCGTAAACGACATAAAATTACTTCGATAAAACGCTCTTTATGGCGGCATGATTTCCATTCTTTTAAAATGGGCTTTATGGTATGCAGCTTGTTGTGTCCTTCATTATCCCAAGAAGCTTGCCACTTGGCTCTTAGCCTGCTATGCACTAACTTCATGTAATCCCTAGGAGGCAAATTCGCATGTTTTATTTCCATGGTTCTGGATTGTGCAGCACACATGTCGGCTCTCTCATTATCCCTAATGCCAACCTGACTGGGAACCCAGCATAATTTTATAACATGTTTTTGTGTTGTGATCTTTACTATGTTGTGTATGATGCTTCCAATCATTGGCTCCGTGGCATTTTTGGAGTTTAATGCTGTAAGGACGCTCAGTGAATCTGTATAAATGATGCTGTTTTTGATGTTTTCATTTGTTATTTTCTGTACCGCAACACTAATGGCATAACACTCCGCGGTGAAAACTGTAGCACATGAGGGAAGTCGTACTGCATTTTCATTTTTTCCTTGTATTACTGCGCTTCCTACATGAGCATGAGTTTTTGACCCGTCAGTATAAAATGCAGTGTAATTTCTGTATTTTTCTTGTAGTGCTAGATATTCTTGTATTATATGGTTGTGTGGCGTACAGGTTTTACTGAGGCGTGTTAGTGTGACGTCACACACTGTGGGGAGGGTGTACCATGGTGGTAACGCTTCGTGTCTTGGGGCAATATTTTTAATTTCGTTTAGTATGTTCAGAGCTTGGCATTTTTCTTCGAAGCGCAAGAGCAACGGCTTAATTGCGTGAGGCTTGTTGTTGAAGAGTATTCGGGATGTGCATTTCGTCACAATTGGGTAACAGATATGTTTGCGCTGAGAAAGGATTTTGAGAATGTATGTACAAGATAGTGCAGTTCTTCGGTCTTCTAAGGAAGGTTCATTCGTTTCCACATACAGACTTTCTATTGGTGAAGTTCTGTAAGCACCGGAAGACAACCTTAAACCAAGATTGTGGATAGGATCCAGTCGTTTTATGTAGGATGGTCTTGCTGAGCCATATACTATGGACCCATAGTCTAACTTAGAGCGAACCAGAGAACGGTATATATGTAACAGGCATGCCCTATCAGACCCCCAGCGTTTTCTTGACAGTAGTTTCAGTACATTGAGGGCCTGGGAAGCTTTTTTCTTTAGGCTGTTTATATGTGGCAAGAAAGTGAGCTTTTTATCGAAAGTTACCCCTAGAAATTTATGCTCTTGTTTGACAGGTAATGGGGTTTGGTTTAGATATAGTGTGGGGTCGGCCTGTAGGCCTCGTCTCAAAGAGAACAGAACCGCTACTGTTTTCTGAGGGGAAAATCTAAATCCGTTTCTATCTGCCCAGGTAGCCAGTTTATTTATTGTTATTTGTATCTGTCGCTCACAGGCAGGTATGCTGGAAGACGTGCATGCTATTTGGAGGTCGTCTACGTAAACTGAGTACATTATGGATTTTGGGATTACTTTTCCTATGGAGTTCATTTTGATGATGAATAAGGTCGTGCTGAGGATGCACCCCTGGGGTACGCCAGTTTCTTGAATAAAAGTGTTGGAGAAGGTTGCACCTAGGCGGACTCTGAATGTACGGTTGCTTAGGAAGTCGCTCAAACAGCCCAGCATCCTGCCGCGGATACCTAGGTCCGCTAGGTCACGGAGGATACCGAACCTCCACGTGGTATCGTAAGCCTTCTCCAGGTCGAAGAAGACCCCGATACAGTGTTGGTTGTGGATGAACGCTTCCCGAACTGTGTTCTCAAAGCGAACGAGGTGATCGGTTGTGGAACATGTCTTTTTAAAACCGCACTGATGTATATCTAAAAGTTGTTGGGACTGAAGTGTGAAGGTTAGTCTGATGTTTAATATGCTTTCGAATGATTTTGCTATACAGCTAGTGAGTGCTATTGGCCTGTAACTGGTGGGGCTAGTTGGTGGTTTGCCAGGTTTTAGGAAGGGTACTATGATTGCTTCTTTCCATGCTTGGGAGATTTCTCCACTCATCCATATTTTATTGAAAAATTTGAGGAGAGCCTCTATGGCAGTCTCAGAGAGGTGAGCAAGCATGGGATAATGTATATTGTCTGGGCCTGGTGCTGTCATTTTACCGGATGTTAGTACTGTGTTTAGTTCCTGCATTGTAATAAGCTGATTGTAGTCTTCGTGTATGCATGTTCCAAAGGGAAGTTTTTGTTTTTCTACTATTGTTTTGTGCTTTTGAAATGTTAGTGTGTAGTTGGATGAGCTTGAAACTGTGGAAAAATGCTCACCCAATATGTTGGCCTGCTCTTCTAATGTTGTTTGAGTACTGGGTGTTGTTAACATTGGAAATGTGAATGGAGTAAAATTTCCTGTGAATTTCCGCACCTGCTCCCACATTTTCTTTGATGATATTGAGCTGTTTATGGAGGATATGTACTGTTGCCATGATGCCCTTTCTGCGTTGCGTCTAGTGTATCGTGCTTTGGCCCTAGCCCTTTTGAAGATGAGCAGGTTTTCTGCAGTGGGATATCTGCGAAGTTCGCCCCAAGCCTTGTTTTGCTGCTTTTTAGCCAATGAGCATTCATTTGACCACCAAAGTTTATGTGTTTTTCGTGCAATTTCAGACGTTTGTGGGATGGCTTCTATTGCTGCAGATATTAAGCATGTGACAAATTTTTCATTTATTTCTTCTATAGTAAGGGTTTCGGCATATTCTTTTTCTAATGTGGCCTTCGTTCTGAAAAGTGCCCAATCGGCGAGGTGAATTTTCCATCGACGAGGCTTCGTAGGGATGATGACTGTATCTGATGTTAGCTTTAAAACCGTAGGTAAGTGATCACTTCCTCGAAGGTCGTCTAAAACATCCCAAATAAAATCATTAAAAAGTGATGGAGATGGAGGGGCAGCAGTACGTGGCTTTTCCCGTATTCATTAAACATATGTTATTCGAAGGAGTAAAATCCTCGATGAGCTGACCTCTGGAATCAGTATGCTCACTTCCCTAGAATGAGGAGTGTGCGTTAAAATCCCCAATTATGACATATGGCTCAGGCAACTGTCCCAGAAGTTTTTCTAGGTCATGCATCGTAATTGTGTTGTGTGGTGGTATGTACACAGAACATATTGTTATTGTTTTATGGCTAATGATGTTTACTGCGACCGCTTCTAAGTTCGTTTTTAATGATACCTCTCTTGCAGGGACATCGCTTTGCGTAATGATAGCGACGCCTCCTGAGAGTCTGCTAGCTTGTACTCGGTCTTTCCGGAAAATATTATATTTTTTTAAGATGTTTGTGTGCTGTGGCCCAAGGTTCGTTTCTTGCAGGCACACAGCTGTAGGTGCCATTGTTTTGAGCATATCGGTTATGTCTGTGTAGTTTCTGTGTAGACCTCTACAGTTCCATTGTATTATATACGCCATTGTGATAAGTTGGGGATTGGGGAAAGTTATTTATTCTCAGGAGCGGTGATTCGTGGTTTCCCTTTCTTCTCTAGGGAGTCTCGCCGCCGCTGCAGCGGTGGCGAACCAGGAGTTGTATCCATCGCCACTTTCGTGGCGCCGGATTTCCGCGGCGACGCCGCGGATGCGTGTGTTTTAGATGTCGGCGGACTTTCGCCGACATCCATATCCTCCACGGTGGACGTGGGGGATGCTTCTTGGTTGCGATGGCCCGTGGCCTTCGCATTCGTCTTTTTTGTTGGCACCGCTGAACCAGGCCCTGCTCCAGCGACAGAGTCTTTTGGGCCAGCAGGTGCCTTCTTAGAGGGGTGTGGCGACAGGTCAAGTTCAGCAGAGCTGTTCTGGGTGGCTGTCGCCGAGGATGCCGCTGCTGAAAGTGGGGCCTGAGGGCCTCCAGCGAGGATCGCGTGGTCTTCTCGCGAAAGTTTCAGCCCTGTGAACTGTACCACCGACTTCTGTGGTGGGGACTTGGGTGTCGACACCAGGTCCACCGGATAGACCTGTGTGCCGACAGAAACTGAAGGCGGCGGTCGTCCCCGCGTCACCGCTTCAGAGTATGTCCCTTTCTGTTGGAAAGAGACGCGTTTTTTTGCCTCAACGTAGGACAGGTTTTCTGTGGTCTTCGAAGTTATAATTTGTTTTTCTGTTTTCCAGACTGGGCACGACCTGGAGTACGCGCCATGTGCGCCATTGCAGTTGACGCATTTTGGTGTGCGTTCGCATCTTTCTTCTGTATGTGCGTCTTCTGCGCATGTGACACAAGTGGGTTTACCGCGGCAAGCCAACATGCTGTGTCCAAAGCGCTGGCACTTGAAACATCGTCTCGGATTTGGTATGTATGGGCGGACTTTGCAATGGAGGTATGCGGCGTGGATGGAGTCAGGCAGAGTTGTGCCATTGAAAGTTAGGACAATGTGTTTTGTCTTGATTTCTGCATTGTTTCTCCGGATGGTTATTCTTCGGGCTGCTATTACTTTTTGTTGAGCTAGTTCTTCTTCCATTTCCGCATCGGTACTCTGTAGGAGTTCATATTCAGATATGACGCCCTTCGAGTGGTTCAGGGTGCGGTGCGGGGTTACCTGTACGCTCATTTCTCCAAGATTCTGTAATGACATCAGTTTGGTACTTTGTTCTTTTGTGTTTACTTCTACAAGGAGATCTCCGGTTCGCTGCTTTTTTGCTTTGTAGTCTTTGCCTACACAGCTTTTTAGGGTGTTGGCGATGACAAATGCAGAGAGGTTGGCTACCGGTTCATCAGTGTTTGAGTGAACCATAAAAAACTTCGCAAACATTTCTGGCTTCTGTGGATTCAATTTCTTCACATCGGTGCAACCCCTTTTCGGGGGCCGATCAGATTTTTTTGCAGATTTTTCCATACGGCATGTATAAACTAAGGGTTCCTGATACTTTGTCGCCTCTGATTCACCCTTATACACAGAGGAAGGTTCCGGGACTCCCCGCCTGGTAGACAGACGAGGAGCCCATCGGCCGAGGATTGACCACTTCCTCGACCGCCAGCGTTCAAGGTTTCTTCCCTCCACCTTTCAACCTATCGCCACGGTACGGATGACAGCTTCGGTATGGGGGCTAAGGGTCCGTGGTGGCGCCAAGCACCAACACCTCGTTACACAGGTGCCCTTGCGGGCCAATGGAAATGATCCTATCTGGGGACATCACTTACCTCCAGCCAATAAGCGAATTTAGCTTCCGAGGAGGCACATTAAGAACATACGAGGGGGTACCCAAAAGAAACCGGACTAAATTTTTTGGTCGGTAAAGCTTCTAGGATACCGCGTTTTGCCACTAGGAGCGCATAGAACGAACATTCCAGAGTCAGTAAGCCGAGTGCCGTCGTTGAAGGAGGTCAGACTAGTTTAGGCAGAGTTTTAGAGTGACGACTGTTTTGTGTGAATGTCGTTTTTGCAATGGCTGATTTTCGTGAACAGCGTGCGCCGGTGAAATTCTGATTTTTGCTCGGAAAAAGTTGAATGGAAACTCTTGAAATATTAAAAAAGACGTACAAGGACGATGCTATGGGGACAACTCAAGTGTTCCTGAATCGAATCCTGAATCAAAGCAACAATCATGCCAATGGAAAACTTCAAATTCACCTCGCCTCAAGAAAACTCGTCAGGTGAAACCAAACCTCAAAACAATGCTGATTTGTTTTGTCGACGTGAGAGGAGTCGTCCATTCAGAATTTGTTCCGCAGGGTCAGACAGTTAGCCAGGCTTTCTACTTGGATGTTTTGAAATGATTGGGCAACAGTGTGCGGTGGAAGCTGCCAGATTTGCGGCGGTCGGGTGACTGGTTTTTCCATCATGGCAGTGCCCCTGCTCACACAGTCCTGTCTCTACGACAATTTTGGACCAAAAATGGCACGACCCCTATTCCTTAACCCTCATACTCTCCCGACCTTGCCCCGTGCTACTTTCTTTGTTTTCTAGAATGAAAAAATAGGTGAATGAAAAGCGTTTCGTTGATGTTGCTGAGGTGAAGAAAAAAACGACGGAGGCACTGTCAAGCATCACAAAAGATGAATTTAAACAATGTTTTGAAAAATGGAATGAAAGATTCGACAAGCGTATCATTGCAAGTGGGGAATACTTTGAAGGAGATTGAAGGTCTGTGCTTAAAATGTGAACAAATAAGTTCAAACAAAAATAAGTCCGGTTTCTTTTGGGTACCCCCTCGTACATATGACCTCACACATGTGACCTCCGCATAGTCAAAGATTGCTAGTTTCCGTCCTCGATTGCCGAGTTCGAAGGCTACTGGGGATAAGAGAGTGATCCACATTCTCGAGTCATCAGCGCTGCAGTGGTAGGGATAGGATGGTGGGATGGATAGGGCCTGGGAATATGTGCAAATTTCGGTTACGCTTTTGTCAATGGTGGAGTGGGCCAGAGCAAGTGCGATGGCGGCTCCTTCCGCTTCTGCAGGCGAATTAGTCCGGATGGTGGCGGCGGCCCCCACTTTGCCGTCTTCATAGGCTGCGACTGCCGCGAAATCTCCTGGTTTCGAATTTTCTGCCGCGTCAACATAAAGGATATCGGAGCGGTTGCTGTATGTGGGGTGAGAGGAGAACGAGTGAAGGAGAGGGAGGAAGTCTATCCCTGCTTTATTATGAGGGCAACTGCATGACATTACTGAACACTAAACGGACGATACATGCAGATACTTAGCTACAACTTAAGAACAAAGTGATGAAGTGATGGCAAACTCCCTCTATGAAGACCTTCCAACCAACTGCGTCGACCGGTTGTCATGGCGTCATGGTAACCCGCTTTGCACCTGCTAGTGTGGCGTCGCAAGTGACTAACAGGCTCTCGACATGAAAGGCACCGAAGGCAATGACACAGGAAGATGACACCACCAGTGCAGCTCGCTAGCAGGTGCAATACGACTGACGGCGACGTCATACCAATATGTCGAAGGTCCTTCCGATTGGCTGGAGGACCGCCTTGGAGAAGCACGTGTCCTCCTTGAGTTGCATCCGACTACAACGATTGGCTGGAGGACCGCCTTGGAGAAGCACGTGTCCTCCTTGAGTTGCATCCGACTACAACGATTGGCTGGAGGACCGCCTTGGAGAAGCACGTGTCCTCCTTGAGTTGCATCCGACTACAACGATTGGCTGGAGGACCGCCTTGGAGAAGCACGTGTCCTCGAGTTGCATCCGACTACAACGATTGGCTGGAGGACCGCCTTGGAGAAGCACGTGTCCTCCTTGAGTTGCATCCGACTACAACGATTGGCTGGAGGACCGCCTTGGAGAAGCACGTGTCCTCCTTGAGTTGCATCCGACTACAGCCCTTGCAACTCGGGAGTTACCTTACTGCTAGCTGGACTGCTGTCTACTACCAATAAAAGGGTTAAAGTCGAGGATCGATGCTGAATTTCTTCAAGGCTTGTGGTATTTTTATGCGTTAGCTGCTGTGCCTTCGTTCCCAGAATGACTGTGGCCACTCACACGAGGCTTCAAACCGTTCACGCACCGGTAAACTGCGAGTGTTTGAGGTCCTCGATAAGGTACAGCTGTCCCCAGTCGACGGCTCCCGCGCGGGCGAGGAACACGGTCAGGTACGCGGCCGTCAGGAGCCATATGAACGGACTGGCCAGCAGGTGCACGGTACTGGCTGCATCTTCCTTTGGCCCCTGTCCAACGCTTGGGGTCCCTAGGGGCGCCTCTGGCACAGGGGGCAGGTGGGGAAAATAAAAGGGAAGATTGGTCCACAACACAACTGCGCCTTATCTTTGTCGCTCCCTAGCGGCCCCGTACTCTGGCATAGGAGACGCTGGCCAGGAAAAGAGGGAAGATGTAACTGCGATTATCGTCATCGTCATTTATTCATTTTAAAGGTCCCTGGATTGGGACATTACACAAGAAGCGGAGTGAGGAAGGGAGGGGGAAGGGGGAGATTTTCGACAGTTAATTAAGCATAGGTTTGGCTTATTGGTTTATTGGGGTTTAACGTCACAAAGCGACTCAGGCTATGAGGGACACCGTAGTGAAGGGCTCCGGAAATTTCGACCGCCTGGGGTTCTTTAACGTGCACTGACATCGCACAGTACACGGGCCTCTAGAATTTCGCCTTCATCGAAATTCAGCCGCCGCGGCCGAGATCGAACCCGCGTCTTTCGGGTCAGCAGCCGAGCGCCGTAACCACTGAGCCACCGTGGCGGGTAGTTAATAAGTATAAAACGAAATGCAGGAATTGAGAAAACTTAAGCAATCAAGAGAAAAAAATGAAAACTCATGGAATTAAAATTCAAGAGGAAATGGAAACCAAACATCTGTAAAATATAAACGCGCGAAATATTAACCTGTTACCAAAAGAAGAAAAAGTTGAAAAAATACGCATGACAACCCTCAAAACATTCTTTAGACAGTCTATAGACTGTGTATATACTTTTGTCTACAAAGTCTATAGATTCTCTATAGACAAATCCTAGAGAACAATCTATAGGCAATACAAATGCTACAGACAGTATATAGATGATATATAGATTTATGGCCATACACTTTTAGTCGACTTTTGTCAATAGAGAGTCTATAGGATATAAATAGACAAAAAGAAATGTATAAGAAGGAATAGAGTCTATAAAAAGTTTATAGACCACCTATAGACCATTTTTATAAGGGAACACAGTAATGAGTAACTGCGTTGAGTCTTTGTCGAGCCCTGTCGATGCTTCGTCGCGGACAATTCAGGGAATATTTCTGTGGTGGATGGTTGGGGTCAGAAATGTTGTTTGCTATAAATACGAATCTTGGTCCCATACAGTTGAAAATGACTTGTGGCGTTCACTCCGCTAACTGCGCTATGCCCACTAAGGTGTGGCTGAATCGCTGTCATGGATCTCAGTTTGATCAAGTTGCCGCGCGTGCCGCGTTTCGAACATTTGGTGATGACAATGAATAAACAAAACAAAATTTAACGGACAGCTCATTATCAAATGGCTATATTCTTACAAAAACCGTGATGCATGAGCAAGTTATATCACCTTTTTCAGGAGGCGAGTCGGCTTCCCGATTACTCGGACTGAGCTGTGGGTTTATGCTCACGATCAGGCCAACATCGGTCGGCTTGTTGATAATGGTGAACATAGACACGCAACCCATGAGCAAGCAAAGTACCCCTGCAAGAACAGCACAGATACCAGCAGGTAAGTGAAGGAGGTGAAGTGGGCAGTCTTCATCCCCGAGTTGCCATTCGCCGTCATCCTTGGGCCACTTTTTGTTTATTTATTTCAATTTGAAGTATTTATTTCAATTTGACCTTACTGCAGAAAAGAGGCGAACTACAGAAGTGGTGGAGGGGCAACGTCGTCCTATTCATCCTCAAGGTTGGCCACATATTTAGCCACGGCTAGTTCACTATCTTTCGAAACCCAGAGGCCACGAATACACAGTTCAGGCAAGCGAATGTGAAGTTTGGTGTCAGTTACAGCGGGAACACTTCACTTCGTATTAAGTGCCACTTCGGGAATGTGTCGATACACGGCCAAAAAAAGCGTCGTTTTGGATATGTCGATAACGGTTGGCAAGACAAATACTAGCTAAAAATTTCTGAACCGCTAACAAATTTCCAAAAACCACATTACTTTCTAAACACTAGAAAAGTATATTCGTAAAGGAGAATATTTACCACAGTTTTTCTAGCCATTAGATACAAGGAGTCTAAGCAATTTTAGCACTATCCAGCACTGTGGCACAAAAAAAAATTGCGATGAAATTAATTTGTTTACATGGTTCACACTTAAGCCAATAACCGAGAAGCGCTTTTTAACTGCAAAGTGCAGTAGGCTATGCGCACAATTCATACGGGTTGGATTCCTGTAATAACGTCGGGATGACCTACAAAAAGCTCTCACCAAACTACGTCCCCTCACTGCCACACTGAGATGGATTCCTGGTCACGCTGATATCCCAGGCATTGAGGTAGTGCATCTCCTGGTCCGCATACTTCAACACCAGGCGACTGGGATTCCTTGGCCTTATACACCCACGTGGTGAGACATTATTCTCCACTACAAGCAAAAAATCTATACTATGACAATATTAGAGAAACTCTTCGTACACTTCCTGTTCCGGACAAATCTCTCCGCGTACTTCGACGCATACACCTAAATACGCTCTTTCTTACTGCACGTGCATTTCTCTACCGTATCCGGCACTACACCGCGTGTCCCAATTGTTTCGAACCCTGTGCGATTTTAGAAAATTCCCTTTTCTCTTGCCCCGCTGCCACTCAGTTCCCTAATTATACATATTCTTCTCCCCCAACGTGGCAGGTTTGGATCGACTCGGACCACCTAACGGACCGTTTGGCTTTGGTGACCCTGGCTCAGGACAATCTCGACGCTTAATATGGGCCGAAATGAAGTTCTCTCGTGCTCTCTCACTAGTACGTTATCTGCGAGATGCCAACAACCTCGTCTTTATACGTGTTTTAACTCCTGAACCGCGTCGTTATTCAGTTGCTTGCATTCTCTGCGTGAAGTGCCCATGTCGAGAGAACTAAGAAAACTAAGACTACAGCAAGAGCACGAGGAAAGGAGACCATGTCTCCTTTTCGCCTTAGTGCTGTAAAATTTAAGATACCAACTAGCCGACTTGCGAACTCTTTTGAACTGCAAGTTCTGCCTGCTTGCCAAGCTCATTTCGAAGCAAATACGTTTCCAACATGTCTCACTAGAGATTCAGTGTGACCGTTTGACTCTAGCCCCGAGTCATTATCATCATCGGCCTGATTACGCCCACTTCCTGTCTGACACAGATAATATGCAGGACGACCGGAAATGACATCAGGAGTGCACGGATCGGCTTTTACAGCTATCGTGACGTTTAAAAGATATGAAAACGAAGCATCAGCTCTTCGCGAACTCAAAGAGAGACTAGGGACAACTCCTTGCAATTACTGCTCTCAGTAAAAATTGTTTATCTGGCTCTTTCTGGTTACGTGGACGTTCGTCCGGACACAAGAGACGAATTTATGACTGAGAAATATTAAGTTAAAAAATTTCCCGCCCCTCGATTCAAATTTCCGCCGTCTACATCGAAAGGAACCGGTTGCCACTGTTTTGAAGTGAATGGCCAAGTAGGCTAGCCTCCGGAATCCGAGCAGAAAATCGGTCTGTACGCTTGCATTTTACTTGCGAAATCGGCTGCTGATGGCAACACTTGAAATTCGTTTTGGGGTTTAAAGTATGCATGCCAATGTTATTAGAATGCGTCACCCTATCGATACACGCCAACTT
Organism: Amblyomma mixtum; assembly: GCF_055824585.1. Lineage (NCBI taxonomy): Eukaryota > Metazoa > Arthropoda > Arachnida > Ixodida > Ixodidae > Amblyomma > Amblyomma mixtum. The sequence goes on from NC_143012.1 coordinate 21,000,021, forward strand.
CAGTTTGGCCGTCAGTGTCCATTTAAAGAAGCACTGACAAGAGTGAAGATGATCTCGAGGGGGAGCCACTGGTGTTGTATTGAGTGGCCGGCATACCTTTGTAACGAGTTTTGGCCAATTTACCTTACATTCATCTGCTGCTGTTCTGTAGTTCCTAAGGTTTTCAGACATCTCTGCCTATGTTTTGAAGTGAATCACGGTCACTGACCAAGCCTAAGAAGGGACTTGAACAGAAGGGACTACGCCGGCCCTTTACTCACGCTCTTTACATCACGTGCTGATTACGTAAGTGACGATGATTCCGTGTACAAATCAGTGAACAACAAACAGATATGCGGATCCGAAACGTCAGTCAGTTCCTCAGACTTGGTCAGTGATCGTGATTCCCTTTATCCCATGCCTGACCAGAGGAGCTTTCGTCGAACACTTGATTATGTCTATGGTTTATCCGCAAATGCTGATCACTTGGAGTTTTCTTCATCTTGAATGTACCGTGAGTTGTGGTCCTTCAAAAATTTTACCAGTGCTGATGGAATCGCACGCTGTGAATTTCAACGCCGAAACCGCCGACAGGAAGTGATCAATTTAGAAAATAATTGTGTAACACCATAGCTTCGCACTACAATATACGAGAACGTGGTATAAAAATTAGTCTCGGAAATAATTTCACTAGGACGCTCGTGCTCCTTAACTTCTTAGAACACCATGTCATCATTGCTGCCTAGTGGAACGTCAGTGACTGAGGATACAATTCATGCCTGACTCCAATGTAATGCCACAGTTGTGACGTCACACTGAGGATCTGGTCACTGGAAAACCGAAACAGTGTCCACTGTAAAGAAAGTTCAAGATAAGAGAATCTCTAAGGTATTCGTTAATTTCACAATTGTGACGTCACACTGAAGACCTCGCCACTGGAAAACCAAAACAGTGTCCAATGTAAAGACAGTTCAAGATAAGAGAATCTCTAAGGTATTCGTTAATTTCACAACGAGGTTTTTTTATGTCTATGCGATCCCTGCCATTTCAAGGACAAAACAATTACTTCATTGTCAGCACTACCTAAGGCTGAAGAAATAAATAAATAAATAAAAAATATTTATTTGAAAAATGACATTGTACAAACACGAGCCTGCCGAAGCCAACAATGGGCTTGTGGGGCAGTGCTCGGCAGAATGGAGCAAGCCAGAGAATGGCACAGTCAATCAATACTGCACAAGAATCAAAATAAAACTAAGGAAGGGCAGTAAGAAAGGATGGGGAAAAAAGAAACATAATTACACATACAAATAAAAGATAGCAGATTTCACTTCTTTCCGAGTGGTGAAAGTTTAAACATTATCTGGCAGGTCGTTCAACACATCTGGTACATAAAAGGCACGGACACGTTTACCATATCTTGTCCGTACTGTGGGCATGGTAAAGCGGTGGCGTGGACGTAATGCTCTGGCGGGGACATACGGGAGGCAGAACTCACTGTTCCATATATACATAAGGACTACAGTTTCTTTGAATAATAGCCTGAACGAAGGCATGTGCGAACATGAAAAAAGACTGGAATTGTTAGTAATGTGCACACCATACATCACAGCCCGAATTATAGATTCTAGAATTACAGATGAGCCTGATATGAATGCCTACTGCCGGCAGTCAGGGCGGTGTGTGTTGAAATGTCACAGAACGCGAACGGACCGTCTGTTAGAATGAATTCAGAGGCCGACAATGCAGTAAAAAGATGGAAAGCGTTGTAAATGTATTACCAGTGGCAAGGACACTTGCTCGCCAGCTGTACGTGAGCATCAGGTACGTCGACACGAACGGAGCTATGGTCAAGGCAATGTTGCATGCAGATGCGAGGACGGCGTACAGCGTCCCGAACTGGTCTCGTGGAAACCACTGGAAGACAGAAAAAAATATATAAAGTGGGTTAGACTATTGTATGCTATGTGACAATTAATACGTACATGTCAGCGAACCCTACAATGAAATGCTTCAGCGTAAACGCGTTGCACGGAATGTCGTATGGGCATCACGAGTGTGGTGCACGCATAGATCAATCTGAGCTTTTCTGGACCACAAACCTTTGGGATGGTTGGTTTATAGCAGACAGGTACAAGCGCAAAAAAAAAAAACACGGACTACACGGACACGGTATATGAAATTCCTCTATCGTGTGGCTCTAGGTACATCGGTCAAACTGGCCGACGTTTGAATGAAAGATTACTGGAACACAGGAGGAAGGTAGGCAATTATAGAGACGGTAATCTTTCTGAACATTGTCATGATTGTGCTGAAAAGAATAAGAAATCATGTAAACCTGTCTTCAGCGCATGCACGATTGTGGCCAAACATAGTTGTCAGGATGTTAGAAAGATAATAGAGGCAGATTTGATTAGAAAAGCCGGTCCAACCTGCGTCAGCGCACCATCTGTCACACTGACTAAAAAGGAAATAATGTTTTTGGGATCGGCCACGTGATGTCGGCAGGGCTATCAGTTCTACGTCATGCAGCAAGGTGTATATAATTGTGTTCATACTGGTGAACAGCGCAAAAAAGGCGGTAATATAATTGTGCTTGTGTATCAATAAATCTTCAGTTGGAAGTAAGCGCTCGTGTTGCCCAAGTCTCTTTCTCTGTCCGTGTTTTTTTTTTTTTTGCGCTTGTACGTGTCTGCCTTTCTGGACGTCCACAACTAGCGCCATCTGTTAGCCGCCAGTAGCGAACACCCCGTAACTTAATAGGGGTATTTAAAAGATTTAACTTTGAGATAACTAAAGAGCCTCAAGAGATTCTGCGAGAACATAATGAATTCTGCGGTCGACTCTTTCTCACCGCTGCAAAATCTAATCTATGAATTGCTTCCTGCCCCCGCATCAACTATTTTCGTCAGCCGTAGATCCTCAGTGGGGTGTACCGAACTACAAAAATTCCCGTAGTGGATGGATGGATGGATAGAAGCGCCCCTTTGAAACGGGGTGGTGGCAATTGCCACCATGCTCAGCTTTTCTTTCTTTATTTTTGTTCAACTGTGTTGTTAATTCTCATTCAGATTCGCCATCATCTTTACCTACGGTTTCCTACAATTTTAACCTTATGCCACATCTCTGCTTTTCATTTACCAATCCTCCAATCGCTTTTTGGTAACTTCCACTGCAGATTTATTTACATGACCATTGTTATCTTTAAACCCTCGGGCCTCAGGAAGAGTGACTTCGCCTGCATCGACATCCGGATGGATACCATCACATTTGATTATGAGGTGTTCAATTGTTTCCACAGATCTACCACACACGGCTCATGTGTCTTCTTCGTTAAATTTCTTTTTGTAGCTGCGCGTTCTAAGACACCCTGACCTAGCTTCAAAAAGTAGGGCACTGCCTCTTGAGTTATCATAGAAAGATTCTTTCCTGATCTGCCTTTTCCAGTATCGATATAGTTCTACACTATGTTTCTTTTCCATTGAATTCATCCAATTTTTAACTTCCGCGTTTTTAACCTGTCGTTTAATGCTCTTTCTTTCTCCGTCCTCATGACCGGCATACTTACTGGTTAGTTTTCTAGTTCTCTTCCGCCACTGTGAGTCAACGCTCTTCCTGTATAAATATTTAAATACCTTAGCTGCCCACCTGTTATCGTCCAGATTCCTCAGGCGTTCTTCATACAGTATTTTACTCTTAGCTTCCCGTGCTTCGAACGATGCCCAGCCCATATCTCCTTGTACTGCCTCGTTTGTGGTTTTGCCTTGGGCACCTAATCTTCCAACAGCTCTATGTGATTCAGTGATTCTGAGTGTTCAGCGCCACTCGGAACGTGGTGGCAGCTGTGCGAACTACAAGCGTTTGTCCTGGTTTCCTGGACTTCTTCAACAGTGCACGTCGTACCAGGTTACGATAAACGAATTACATAAACACCTGCCGTTGTTCGCTGTGGTCCTAGTGTCTGACATGACGGCCTGTGATGCCAGTGCAACCTATCTTATTAAACGAACAGTTAATTCGAAAGTATGTAAATGTATAACTTGAATGTATTCTTTACGATCTGTTTGTTGTAAGGCTTTCTAGCAGCGGTCATGGACATTCAAGTTTTCATCGTGCGAACGGGCTCGTATGCATTCATCAGTGTTATGCGCGCCAACGGTTTGGAGCGTTTATCAAGGCGTGATACGACTGGGCTTGAAATCGGCTGCTACCTCGGCGTCCGCGATTCGGTGTAGGCAGCAGGCTAGGATCTCAGAGGTCAGTGCTGGGAGTAATTTCGTGACAAGTGCTTGGTTTAGGTTTATTAGGTTTATTGGGGTTTAACGTCCCAAAGCGACTCAGGCTATGAGGGACGCCATAGTGAAGGGCTCTTGGTGTCGACGCAAAATGTTCAGAATCCGTCGGCGTCCGTGATACCATTCGCTTTCCACAGAATTTGAAGATTTGGCACTCTGGTTTTAAAATTGCGAGAAGGGGCGGTGAATGGGGCGGTGAAGATTCAGTAGGTTATAAAGCAGGGAAGCAAAACCTTAGATTTCGAATCTGCAGTACAACCGTGAGACTACCTGCCCGTCTGTTGAGAGTGACTGTGATGAAATGCACAGATGACGTGAATAAGCAAACAAATAAAGTTTTAGTCTCACACGTCCGGCTACGTCTACATAATAATTCGCTAACTTGCGAGACTGCAGCGAACAATGGAAAGGAAAATGATGCTCGAACTATAGACAAGAATCCATTGATAATGTGGCGTATTGGTGGACATAAAGAGGAGAAAAATGGACAAGAGGCCGAGAACGTAATGGGCAATACAGTTTGCCGACGGTCTTTTATGGCAAAGGAGTGGATCCTAAAATTGGCAAACGCCGCTTGGGGCAGTGGAGCTTCAGGAAGAAATATTAGCTGAGGTTTAGCTCTGGTTAAACCGGGCAAGTTGCGTAAGCAGCGTAGAACCTGGTGGAGCGCGGCTGAAATGGTTTCTATGGCAACGGCGCTCCTTCTGTTTGACCTCGCTGCGGCTAAAGGTCAAACGTGGCCACCGCCGGGAGCTACGCGAGGGCTCGAAACCTGGCGCAGTATTGCGTACGCAATAATAATCTTAGGACGTTCACTTAATACGGTGGTCGCAGCTGGTACCGGACCGAGCTACTTGGAGGTCGACGGAACCAGAACTGATGATGATGGCGATGATTATTTTTACTGACCTGCTGAAGGACCTTGACGATGGCGGGCCATCCGCAGCCCTGCGAGCATCCGACGAGGAACCAGAGCGCAGCGAGCGGGTAGGCCGACACGGACGATGCAGCGAGCACGAAGGTGAAGCCGGCGGCCGAAAATAGACCGGTGACGAACAGGAGTCGAGAGCTGACGCTGTCCGAGAGCACGCCGCACAGGAACTTGCTGACGGCGAACGACAGGTTATGGCTGCTCAGGATCATGCCTGCGGGTCATCGCAATGACCGGAGAAGCGCTGGAACATGAACTGTACATGGCAGGAACAGGCTGACGCTGCTGCAGTTACTCTCTCCTAATTAGGTTACTGCTCTCAAATACTAAAAAGTATTAAATCTGTCGTTATTTTGTTTCCAGAGCTACTGAGTTAGTGACTTTGTCCTGCCTATTGTACGTGCTTGTGTTCCTGTGATGATTCTCTGCATTGTTGCGGGTGATATCTGTTTCACCGCTTTAGTGCGCCATTACTTAGTGGCAACTTTCCCCCTTTCAACAATGAAAGCAATTTGTTACAACCCTACAGAAAGGAACCAAAATAAGTGAAATTCTGTCTTGACGGCGACGCAATGCTGCAATACGTTACTTCTGTTCCGTCTCTGTGACTAGCGAGGCAAAATGATGTCTGTTTTTTATTAAATGGTTTAGGTTTATGGGACTTTAACGTCCCAAAGCGAGTCAGGCTGTGAGGGACGCCCTAGTGAAAGGCTCCGGAAATTTCGACCACCTGGGGTTCGACCACTGACATCGACCACTGACACTGACCACCTGGGGAAATTTCGACCACTGACATCGCACAGTGCACGGGCCTCCAGAATTACACCTCCATCGAAATTCTACCGCCACGGCAGGAACCGAACCCGCGTCTTTCGGGTCAATTGCCGAGCGCCATAACTAGCGAGCCATCCGCCACGGCTATATTTTATTAGAAATCCGCGCTTTGGCGAAACATCGCCTGCCTAGATCGCTATGTTGCACTGAGCAGTGATAACCCATCTCGCGTCTCCAACGAAGTGCATTTTCTCACTAATCAGCCCCGCCGTGGTGACTCAGTGGTTACGGCGCTCGGCTGCTGACCCGAAAAGACGCGGGTTCGATCCCGGCCGCGGCGGCTGAATTTCGATGAAGGCGAAATTCTAAAGGCCCGTGTACTGTGCGATGTCAGTGCACGTTAAGAACCCCAGGTGGTCGAAATTTCCGGAGCCCTTCACTACGGCGTCCCTCATAGCCTGAGTTGCTTTGGGACGTTAAACCCGAATAAACCAATCATCGGTGTAGCATCTATGTCCTCGTGCGCTACTATATGTATATTCGTGAGCAGCAATCGGGATAGAAGAGAGTTTAGTACCGGCTTCATCCCTGCGCAGTCCACTGGCGAGGAGTGCGGGCAATACAAACGGGATACACTTGCGGTTATAGCCGTAGGTGCCGAAGCCGAAGAACAGCGTTGCGAATATCATCTTCTGGTACCCCTTGAGCTCCATACTGCCATTTGCAACGCTTAGTGGCCCGGCATACTGCCGGCAATAAATGGGGACAAAATACTTGCTCGGTGGGTTAGCCTGCCTGCTGTTAAGATGCGTTCGACTGTGCACACGTGTACACTAGGCGCTCGCGCTTGTAGTTGCATGGCGATGATGGTGAAGAGAGCGAAGAATACAGTGGCGATGCCGCTACAATCTTTTAGTTTTGTTGGACCTTGAAGTTAAACTAGACCTCAATGTTAAAAATTATTGACAGCTATGCACGCTCTGTATGAAACGCAAATTTCTGAAATATATGTAGTGAAAGACATTAGGTAGGACGCAGAGATGCGCTTTCTTTCTTCTTCTTCTTCTTCTTCTTCTTCTTCTTCTTCTCCACATGAAAATGGCACATACCCACGCGGGGGGATTGGCCAAAGTACGGTGGTTTGTTTTCCTGTCTTCTTTTTTTTTTTCTAGCCGCAGTAAGTTGAGAAAGCCGGCGGCTAGCGGCAAGAGCTCGCAACAGCTTCTTCACCAAGATCCAGTTCGCGGAGTCAAGCCGATATTGCCTGTCTCTACCTTCTAACTTAGGAATACCTGGAGGCGATACGGGTGCATTTCAGCCTTCGTTAGAATTCTCGACACTGAAGAATTAGAAGTGGCCAATTCAGAGCAACATCTAGCACGCTGACATGAAGGTTTGCTGCCACGAAAGCCGAAATAACTTTTCGGGCCTCTTCACTCCCTTCTAAAAATGCTCTATAGACAGTCTATAGACTTCCTATAGAGTCTATTGCCTTTCTATAGATATTCCGCTTTGTCTATTCATAGCCTATAGACTGCCTATAGACAAGTCTGCTAAAAGTGTATGGCCATAAATCTACAGATTGTCTATACACTGTCTGTGACATTTGTATTGCCTATAGACACTTCTCTAGGATCTGTCTATACAAACTTAATAGACAGAAGTGTGTAGACAGTCTATAGGCTTTCTAAAAATTTTTTGTAGGGCCTGATTGTCCTCTTTCTGTGCCGCGTCTTCGTCAAGCTGCCCGTTTCTTTCAGCGTCAAGTAATTCTCCATTATTGTGCTTCCGCTATGTCTTCCTCCGCAATGCCACATCCGGTACTCCTAGGCAGCCTTCCTGTGGTCGCCTCCTGCCGCTCCAGAGGCTAGGACCATCTCCTCCTTCTGCTGGTGTCATGGGTAGGGCGTGATTGACGTACTGGGAGTGAGAAGGAAGGAAGGGAAAGCTTTATTTTCACTAATGCTTTTCCCTGCGGTTGGGGGCATCTTCAGAGACGTCTTGGTTCTATCCCCAGGAGCCTTCTCTGTCGAAGTCGTCCGCCTCTAATCAGTGGTCGGTTGCCGACAGTCCAGGGCTCCGCTGGCCACTGCCGCCCGTTGAGCTCGCTGTACCAGACCTCGTTGGTCTTCACAGCGGTCGCTGGACAGCAGAGTCTCCCATTGCTCCTCCCTCGGGTTTTGTATTTTGGGGACCACGTGTATGTTTTGGCAGGCCCATGTGATGTGGTATAGAGTAGGTTTTTCGTCGCACCAGGGGCATTTGTCCGTGTATATCGTAGGGTGCATTTTGTTTAGTATATGTAGAACTTCTTCGCAGCGGTTCAATGCGCCGCGACACTGGCCAAGCACTCAGCTCTCAGGCCCCCGTTCATCAGCACTGAAAGCTGAATTAAAGCTGAATTCGAAAAAATATGCTTCGTGTCGCATAACCCGATTAGAGTGCTCATGCGTGTCCAACATTCGTGGACAAAAATTTTTAATATTGGAGAACTGTAAGGTACAAGTACAGAAATACTGAAGGTAATGGTCCATTCTTCAGTTAAGTATCAAAATCTTTCTTTTATAGCGTGTCCATCGCTCGTATTAAGACTGCCGTAGAAAACCAATGGGGAACGCTTTTGACGATAGCAAAACGTTAATAGTAAAAAAAAATGAAAGCCTGCCGACGGGAGATCTGCGGACATAATGACTGCTACAGCGAAATCTTACAATTTATGAAACAATTGCGCTCATAAACTGTTTTCTGTTCAAAAATGCTTTTGTCCAGAATTCTTCGATGCGTTTACGGTTTTCTACTGACATTTTTCTGTAACCTATACGAAAGGCTAGAGAGGTGTCAGAAATTTGCAGGCCTCTTTTGTTCTCTCATTTGGCTCGCTTTTTTCCTAGTCGGCTTGCGTGCGTGAATTCACGGAGCATTTTTCCACCGAGTCGTGCACGCGCCTTCCCCGGGTGCCCATTGCACACCCTAAACAAAAATACACCTATATGGGTGTAAAAAGGGAGTAAGTTCTCCTCTAGCCCTTATTTCAAGGGTGTGTGCCAGAGGACAACTTTACTCCCTCTTTACTCCTTTCTGTTTAGAGTGTAGCAAACTGGGACTCCCCCCCCCCCCCCCTTTCCTGGGACTTTCACAGGTTTCTTTGCAGATATAGGGAAGAGGGAAATTCTACGTACAGAAAGGAGACATTTTCGAGTTAAATGCTTTCTAACGTCTTGAAAATTTGCGTATTTTGGGGCACAGGGGAGGCCCTATGCGTTCCTGGGTGTATATTACTGCCAGCTTATAGACGATTTTGTAATTCCGTTCTCCAAATTGTACTGTATTATATCATCTATAGTTAATGATTCTTAGTAATTTACGCAATTTTTATTTTTTCCTGAAACTATAGATTTTAGCTGTCTTCTTCAACTTTCCTAACAGCCACTCGGGAGCGAAGGAGCTTCGGGCCTCCAACGAGGTGATGAAAGCCCGGAGTAAAACATGTCAACATGTCAGGCGGCGGGATTTCTTTTTTAACCTTGTAGTGGAGCACTTATGATACTCGTATAGCTCTAAATTAGTATGAGGTAGCGAAAATCCTTATCCTCATCTTTCGAGACCTTTCGGTTTAAAGGATTCTTGTATGGGATCCACTATATGATTGAGGACCAAACCCCGTGGCCTGGTTACTATTGGCAAATACGGTACCATTCTTGTTTCACCTCCTGTTCATTCACCCAGCTGAGCCAGCTGTGGAACGCTGTGATTGTTTCGGCATCATATTTTTAGCCGAATAAGTTAACCATAGAAGATTACAAAGAAATGGGAGCGCTCGGTCGCTACTCGATTTTCGAACCAAGCTGTTCTCGATTTACTAAGGTCGAAACAGCATACGTCTGTCAATAATGTTCTGAGAGGTTTCGGCATTACAGACTAGCTGAATCCAAAATCGATTTGGGTTTCAAGTTCAGCGTAACCTCTGTTTTAACAAAGCCACGGCTTAATTGAAGTCAGCGGCCGACGCGTCTGTTGGACTTTGCTGCAGCCGTAAATAAACAGGTTGAATGCCGCATCATAATGTCTTCGTAGTCCCGAAACTCTCATGAAGGCCTTCCCTTTTCAGAGGAGAACCTGAAAAATTTTGAAGAAGAGGTGCGCGACGCACATCCTACATTCGTCCCTTGGTAATCGTCATTAATTGCTACCTTGCTGTAAATCTCTGTACAAGCAGCAAGAAACTTAACTGAGCGAGTTACTTGCATAGCCGATAAGTAACTAGTCAAAACTTTTGTAGCAATGACAACGGGAGAGTTACAGCTGCCATAACAAAGCAAGTGTACGTATCACAGAGTATTGCATCGTTCGGAACGCGAGACGCAATGATGGCGTCCTGTGGATGTAAATTTAGCGCACAAATTTTCTAACAGATCATGAATCAACTAGCCCGTGAGGAAGTCTTACTGGAACAACGGGGTCGAGATATGTGCAAAGGAGCTCAAAATCACTCCCAATTATGTATTGAGTGTACTGAAATATAGCCCACACAGCTGAACATCTCGGGAATCTTCACGAGTCGCTGATTCATTTGTTTAGCTTTCGTAGGTGCAATAAGCTAGATACAGACCTTAAAGACGAAGGCGAACGAATGTTCATGAGGAAACTCTTTCTGAATACCGAAATAAAACGAATACGTTTGCATAGAATATAATGTTCAAGGCGAAAACTACTTTTAAACGTATTGCTGTCTGCGAATTTGTCTATGCTATGCTTATTTGCTTATCCTTGATGTCCTCCCGAGCGACGAAGGTGTGGCAGATATTAAGCCCATAAAAAGAAAATGGGCAAGCGAAGTTGCACTCGGCTTCAAAGAAATCGTTCTCTAGAACACGTTTATCGACCATTACTTTGTTAGACCCATTTTTCACTTAGAGCAGATCGCCCAGAAAACTTGTCTAAGTAGACATTTCAATAAGTCTAACTTTTGCATGACTGTCAAAGCAAAAAAGTATTCCCGTGAACAAGGTTCGACGCGAAATCTCCTTTTACGTTCATTCCCCTTTTAGGTTCAAATCCCCTTTTACGCCCTGCCTTTCATCCTCCTCCTCCTCCTTGCTGTCGCAGTCTTCATTGCAATTACAATCGTTTACCCGCGTGTGTTTTCTGCAATGTTTAGTGCTTTGCAGTAACATGTAACTGTAGGTCGTGCTATGTATTCCATTTGCTGAATAAACTCCGTTTCGGTGCTTAAAGCTGAATTCTGGCTCTGGCCGAGAATACACGAACGCGAATCTTTGAGTTCTTTCTTCGCGGCGTCCTCCCCGCCTCGTCAGCATGCGACTAAGTGAAACGTGATGAAGAAGAAGCTAAAGCATGGCGGAAGCGGAGCAGTTCTGTGGAACAGCCAAGAAATCGTCTTTCGATCCGGTTTTCACTAATCCTACTTCCTCCAGATCAGCGGCTGGCCGCGAGGGAAGACGCCGGAAGATGAAGCAACGAAAGAAGGAACCAGACACAGCTACCTCGGAGCAAAACGAGGATACATCGAAGGCAGCAGCTGCCACTGCCTCTCCCGGACACGGCAGCGCAGATGGAATCAACAGCACCCAGGATCCGCTGCTCCGGGACACCGAGGAGTTGGCCTCCAGGACAGATTCGCTCTCACTCTCCCCAGTGTCCTCTACCAGCTACCAGGAGCTCCAAGCTACGCATACTGCCCTTCTCAACAAGGAAACAGGTTACTGAGCAATTCGTTTTGGCGCCGCCTGCGACTAAACTAAAATTGGCAGTGGTTTAGCTCTGGTTAAACCTGGATGATTGCGAAAGCAACGAGGAGAGACAGAGAGGCGACGGAGAGCGCGCGGCAGCGGCGGCGGCCCCTGCACGCTAGCTATGCGCCGCTACTGCGCATGCGCAACTGGCGAGCGCGGCGGCGGCACCTCTGAGTCACCCGCACAGCGACGGCGGCGGCGCACCAGCTGGGCTCCGTGTGACGTCACTGCTCCTCGCGCATGCGCAGTATGGCCTTTCGTCAGCTCCGCGAAATGGCTCAGCGACTCGCGTAGTGTTGCTTTCGCAACAAAAACGTCTTCGTAATGGCCACTCCTTCTGGTGAGCCTTAAAATCTGCTGTGGTATCTGCAATTTTAACTACCATTAACAACAAATAGTGTGAACCTAAATGCGCACACAGGGGACTATACTGACGGTACGAGCACCTGTTTCGTCAATTTCGTCTCTGGTGTGTGTCTTCTAGGTTTGCGCAGTTTGGTAATGGAAGCTACTGAATAACTAGCCCGGCAAGAAGTGCTGTAATTTCACAGTGCATGTTCTGATTGCTTTGACGGGTCTGTTTCGCGAAGCCACCTCATTTCCCTTTTAGATGCCTGCATATACTTTACATCCTCCTTTTATTTTTATTTATTTATTTCAATATACTGCAGGCCTATGTGGCCCAAGCAGGAGGGGCAAACAACCTAACAACACACAAAAGAAACGAAAAAAACAACACACAGCATCATTCGGCGATAACAAAGTGAAGATAAAAACAACAGCATTAAAAAATACAAAATGAGACAACTTAACCAAGGAAATGCTCTTCCAATGCGTTGCTAAAATTGCTATTTTGAAAAAGGGATTCTGGGAGCATGTTCCAATCGGAGATGGTTCGGGGGAAGAAGCTATACTTACATGAATTTGTTCGTGCAAAGATAGGCTGCCGTGTGTGTTCCTTAGTGTGTCGTGAACGTCTGGTGGTAGAAGGTTGAACATAGTTAGGTATTGGAATGTTTACCTCGCGTGAAAGAATCTTACGGAGGCAGAAAATTCGGTTCATTTTGCGGCGGTCTGAAAGAAGTGGGATATTATTTTCTGCCATTAGCTTTGCTCTCCTAGATTGCTCTCCTACCTTCAGCTCTTGATCTGATGCGCAGCTTCCCAGCCTTATTTTTTTTTTTGTTTTACCTTCCCCTCGGGGCTTGCTGCAATTCCCAGAGCTTCAGTAGACGAGCGCTTTGCCGCACGTTGATTTATATTCTTCCTCGATGTAAGAGATTTCGAGCACAACGAGTGAAAACGAAAAGCAAGGATTGGGATCAGTAAGGCGCTTGGATTTCGGATTAATACTAGTTATTCTACTGGCCGTTCCACCTACACGGGATGGGTGGCACATTTTTCTGACGGGCTCCACTAGAATCACGAACAGAAGAACGCGCCGGGTTCCATTGCAGTGCATGTTGAGTGACTGCTTATATTAAACATGTGCACATGAATCAGCGTACGGGCTCTGCATGAACAGGATGGCCGATAGCTCTGCAGTGTGTTTTGCAGGAATAAGACGATGAGACGCCGTAGTAGTCGTCATTGCTGTGTCTGTAAAGTTGGGCAGCCGAAGGATCAAATCCAAATAACATTGCCCTTCCCGCACCGCTATTGGCACTTCAGGCTAGTGCAGTGGCCCTTGCGAGAAAAATAGCAAATTTATGTGAAAACATGCACGACACCGTTGGTGCCTATACGAAAAAGGGCACCATACTGGATATGAAAAGAAATACCAGAAAAGGTTTTGTGCGATTTCTATTGAACACTGGCGTCGCGCATTGAACACTGGCGTCACGAAATGGAATGCACCTATTCAAAACTTTTGACTTAAATGTTGTCGAGATAGGGAGCTTCATATCATAGTAATGGAACTTGCATAGTAAAGGGATAAGGAGTACTCGTTGCAATTATTGCTCTCAGTAAAATCTAATTAAGTGGTTCATTTTGGCTATGCTGAGGGTTTTCCGCCAGCAGAAGACGTGTTTATCGCCTATAAAATTTAATTTAAACCTTTTTCTTCAACTCGATTCATAACGTCTGCAACAAAAAAGACTAGTTGCCCCTCTTCCAAGTAAATGGCAGTGTAGAATAGGCTCCAGATCCTCGACAAGAAATCGGCGTAATTTAATTATGTGCCTGTTGCGTTTACGGCGAGTTAAATTTATTTCGCGTAAAGTGCTGCTACTATGTCAGTCCACGGAAGCGTCTAGGACTTGTGGGCGGGACGCATAGTTTCTCACTGCCGTTGCTGATGCTATAGATAGGGGTGGAGAACTGCGACTCACAGTGAGGCGTCCTCTAGATGCGCTGACAAAAAAAAGACAGACAGAAATACACCATTAAGAACAGCGAATACGAAACTATACACATCGGCGAGTGTGGTATAACCAACGACCAGAAACGAGAGGCGTCCTCTAGAAGCGCCGACTTAAAATAAAAAAAAAAACAGTCGAAACCATACACATCGGCGAGTGTGGTATAACCAACGACCAGAAACGAGAGGCGTCCTCTAGAAGCGCTGACTTAAAATAATTAAAAAAAAACAGTCGAAACCACACACATCGGCGAGTGTGGTATAACCAGAAACGAGAATACTGTGGCTAGACACACGCAAACGCAATCACAAAGAAACTCTGACACGAAACGCAATCACAAAGATACTCAGACACGAAACAGCGGCCCCGCCGCGGTGGCTCAGTGGTTATGGCACTCGGCTGCTCACCCGAAAGACGTGGTTTCGATCCCGGCCGCGGCGGCCGAATTTCGATGAAGGCGAAATTCTAGAGGCCCGTGTGCTGTGCGATTGCTGAGGACGATTCAGGCACGAACGCATCGGCCCGACGCTCATCCTACTTTTCGTATTACAGTTGGCCCGGCTGTCTGGATCACCGTCGCGGCTTCCCGGTTCGCCAACACGTGCCAACGATTGCCAACGCAACTTGCTGGCTTCTACTAACTTCGTCACACCGGGCCCAGTGGTTACTGCGTCGGCGCATGTGCGCATACTCCAGCTCTCCGACTGTGGCGCACTGATGCAGCGGGGCGTATAAAAGCTGAACTCCTGGCCCTGGACGAACCATTGCTGAGGACGATTCAGGCACGAACGCATCGGCCCGACGCTCATCCTACTTTTCGTATTACAGGTCTGTAATACTCTTTACTTGTACACACATTTTGTAGTTTGTGCCTGGGTCGTCCTAAAGCAATGAGTGATGATGAAGGGTCCGGTACCCCGTCTAACACGAAAGAAAAGAGTGAAAAGCTATTCGACAAGGCTCCAACTACTGTGAAAGAAGTTGGAAGTTTTCTTGTGAAGCTTAATAGCAAGTTGGAAGCCTTGGGAAAGAACCTAAACCATGAGCTTGGCACCCTGCGGGGATCAGTCGAATTTATGAATGAAAGTTTTGAAGAATTTAAGAAAGAACTGGCCGAGTCTCGTCGGGAGATAAGCGAGCTTAAGGAAGAGCAGAATTATCTAAAGCATGAAAACAGTGAACTTTCGAAACAACTGCAGCGTACTAGAGCAGAGCTAACTGAACTTCAGCAGTACAGTCGCAGAAATAACCTTGAGTTAAAAGGCATCCCTACTACTGACAGCGAGTCACTGACAGGCATTGTCTCCGCTCTTGCCACGAAAGTTGGAGCAGAAATAACGGTGAACGATATTGACCTCGTGCATCGAGTGCCAACAAAAGACAGGAACAAATCGAATATCATCGTTAAGTTCAGGTCAAGTGATGCCCGTGATAAACTGCTCGAGTCGGCAAAAAAAACTCGCTTAATCACATCGGACCTTGGCATTTCTGGATCAACATCCGTGTTCGTAAACGAACATCTTTGCCCAGAGTATAAAGTGTTGCTTGCTAGGGCTATAGCGGCGAAGAAACTTCACAACTGGAAGTATGCATGGGTATCTCGTGGCCGGATCTTGGCGCGAAAAGCAGACAACTCGGACGTGATCCGAATTTCTACAGAGGCCGACCTCGGCTTTATAGTCTAGTTCACTCAAAATGCTGACTGTAGGAAACACTCATACATTTTTCACGTCAAATGAATCACGCACCATACTGCATTGCAATGTAAGGAGCATAGCTAGAAATTTTGACGGCCTTTGTACGTTTCTAGCAGAGCACAGCTTTCTTTACGATGTTATAGCCATTACGGAAACCTGGCTGATGCCCGGTGAAAGCTATAACATTCCCAATTATGTATTTCTATCCCGTCCCCGCATTTCGAACAATCGAGGAGGAGGGGTAGGTTTGTACATTAAAAAGACCCTTGTACACTGCGAATGTCCGTTTCTTAACGCATCCGTCAGTAGCAGTTCGGAATTTCTATTTGTTGAACTTGAAGGTGTCATGGTTGGTGTTGTTTATAGAGCCCCCCACGCAGATCGCAGTAAGTTTGTGAATGATCTTGAATCTGTTTTTATACACGTAACCGATATGAACAAAAAAGCAATCATCGTCGGCGATACTAATATTGATACTTTAGGTGCCAACCACAGTGAATACACTGACCTGTTATTTTCATATGGATTTACGAATCTTATCTCTACTCCGACCCGAATCGCAGGTTCCAGCTCGACATGCCTCGACCATGTTCTATGCAATTTCGTGCCACCTAATTATTTGGCTGGGGCATATGATACGGCAGTGGCAGATCACTTCGCGATTGCCTTCTTATACCGCGTAGACGATAGAGATAGCCGTAGAACTTCTGACAGCACGTGCGAACATAGGAAGAAAATTGACTATCAAAAATGCGCACTCAGGCTCTCTGAAATGAGCTTTGCAGACCTCGCCGATATGAATGCCAATGAACACTGCTGCAGCCTTGTCGATAGAATTAAAGCTGTGATAAATGATTGTAGTTTTACGCAGAAAAAAACGTACTATACACATCCAGTGTGCCCTTGGATGACAGCAGCTGTGCTAAACATGATAAAAACGCGCGATCACTGGCACACCAAAATGAAACAAAACAGAGGGAACGCATATTATAGTGCTCAGTATAAGATTCATAGAAATAAAGCTGTTGCTACCATGCGTGTACAGAAGAAGCTATATTTTAGTAACCAAATAAACGCATGCGCCGGCAATTCTAAGAAACTCTGGGCTACAGTGAACTCGATAATTCAGCCTACTTCATCAAACCGAATACTTCCTGACCTGGCCCTTTCCGCAGATAAACACCTGCTATCAGATCAGTTTAACGATCATTTCTGCTCAGTGGGTGCTGATTTACGTTTAAGTATGGGTCTCACAGACGAACCTTCTCTGCCTGAGTATCTTGAAAAGACCTTCGGCTTTATAGAAATAAGCAGTGACGAAGTAATGAGTGCACTTAATTCAATGGATGCCACTAAGGCCACGGGTCTCGATGGTATTCCGGTTTCCATAATTAAAAACAACAGTGGCGTCTTAGCTGCCACCTTAGCCTCTTTATTTAATAAAGCGTTTCTGTCCGGCATCTATCCTGATATTTTGAAGCTCGCCAAGGTAGTCCCTATCTACAAAAGTGGGAATCCTAATGAACTCGGAAACTATAGGCCGATATCAATCCTTAGCTGTATCAACACTCTCTTCGAAAAACTATTGGCTAAAAGAATTACGCAATTCCTGACTAAAAATGCAATTCTGTCAACGTCCCAACATGGTTTTCAGAAATTTAGATCGACCACCACGGCTGTGCTTTCTATAACTGACTCAATCAATGAAGCACTCAATAATAACAATATTTCTGTTGGTGTATTCCTGGATATTAAGAAGGCATTCGACACTGTGGATCTCGATATTTTATGCAAGAAACTAGAACGATATGGGTTCAGAGGTGTATCACTCGATTTCTTTAGAAGCTATTTAACTGGGCGACGGCAGTGTGTTATTATTGACGAACACGCGTCAAATTCGCGTTCTATTTCCGTAGGTGTTCCGCAGGGCTCGGTACTGGGGCCTATACTTTTTACACTCTACATAAACAACTTACCCGATTGCCTAATAAATACCCGTGCCATTATGTACGCCGACGATACCTCATTGTTGGTGACCGCTAACTCCGTTGAAACAGCCAAGCATATTTTAAACTCAGAACTTCAGAGAGTCAATAAATGGTTTTTAACAAATAGACTCACTTTGAACATAGGCAAGACTAAATATGTTATATTTGCATCCCCTTATAAAAAATACCAGAATACCTGCTCCGCAATATCGATAGGAGATAAAGAAATTGAAGAAGTTAAAACTATTCAGTACTTGGGTGTAACCTTAGACGCTGCATTAAACTGGAAACCGCATATCGAAAAATTGCGCAGCAAACTATCTTATGCATGTTTCGTTCTGGCCAAAGCTCGGCGACATTTCGAAATACACACACTAAAAACAATATACTTTAGCTTTTTCCAGTCCCAATTAACTTACTGTATAGAATCATGGGGGTTCACTTACATCACTTACATTGAACCTATTTTACGCCTGCAGAAGCGGGCACTGAGAATAATGACTTGCACAACACCGTATACGCCTTCTCGCCCTTTGTTTTTTAGACTCCAAATAATGCCGGCATTGCAGCTTCGAGATTTTCGCGTTGCACTACTTGTACTAAGAGTCCTCTCCGGCACCTCCCCCTTTCCATTGAACACATTCCATAGAGCCCCAACTAACAGCCGTTCAGCAGCACAGGGAAGATTTCTGGTTCCTACATCTCGCAATGACTATGGCCAGCGCCGCTTCGAGTATCAAGGGGTAAAAACTTGGAATAAAATCCCCTGTGCAGTCTTTGCAACGTCTAATCCTTACATTTCACTGAAGACCTTTTTTCTGTCACAAATAATTACCTGATTTACAATGCAAATCGCTTTGTGATTGTTTCTTATTATTCTCTGTAGTGTCTATGTTGGGTTTGCCATTTATATGTCATTGAATAATCACTTCTAAGGCAACTGCGTATATTTTGTATAAAGAATGCTGTTCCTGCCTTCGTGTTTTTTTGCACACTCTTCTATTTTTTTGTAGTGAGCCCTCTTGTATATCTGTAATTTTAACCCTCTTGCTTGTACGCTTTGCATTTTTCCACCATTCTTATGTGTATTATTTTGGCATGCATGTAGAAAGCATTTGTCCTCACTAATATCTTTGCTTTTATTGCATGGATCCATAACTAGCCTTTGGCTAAGGATCCAGACAGTGATGTTATGTACTGTGCTGAAGAAATGATAATAAAAAGAATTGAATTGAATTGAATTGATGTCAGTGCACGTTAAAGAACCCCAGGTGGTCGAAACTTCCGGAGCCCTCCACTACGGCGTCCCTCATAGCCTTAGTTGCTTCGGGACGTTAAACCCCAATAAAACAATAAACCAAACGAAACAGCGATACAAAAGCACAATAAAGTGGAGGACGCAATACGGCGGAGCACATGATAAATGCCCAGTAGCGGTGAGGGTAGTAGCCATCGTAAATGCGACTGTGGTAGTAAGAGAATACGACATTAATTAAGTGCCGAATTGAGAAAGACGCCGAATCGGGTGTGTGAACCTTTTTTGTTACTTTAAAAGCAATAAGGCACACCATAATTGTTAAGAAACGTAATTATGCATCACAGTACTTCCTTGTAACGTATATATTTACCTGCTGTTGTGCCCTGTCATATTTTCTACACTTTGAACACGTATATGCAGTGACCATCCTATGTGCTTCATTCTTCTGCAAGGAAACCACCGCGAGTGGTCTTCTTTTCATCAATTTTTTTTCATCACGAAGTTTTCGTGCGAATTGTTTACATATGCGCAGCAGGTTCCCTGTATGGGATACTTTCATTCATGATAAAAAAAACCCAACAAGATTGTAATTCGTACACGTCTTGTGTATCTCTGCAGAGATGGAATCAACCGAAAAGACACCGTGTGCTGACCAGGCGCCCGCAGCGACCCCTTCGAACGTCCTCGACTCCGTCACCAACCACGCGGTTACCACTACACCTTTGTCTGTCGGCATAGCGAGCGGGTCCAGTGATTTGGTGGCGTCGCACCAGCCATCATCCGACACCGGAAACCACGTAAGCCTATACCACCGACCGGACGACGTGTGTTCTATGAGCGCAGTTCGTGGGCTTCTGCCAGGAGCAAGAACCAAGGCACTTCTATTAGTGAAAAACGCTTAGCTAGTTTACATAGATTCATGGCAGAGAGCAGCGCGGGAGAAAGGTGGGGCAAGCGTTAAGTTCAAGTAAGCTTCATTACGGGAAAAACTGGCATATAAAGGCCAGGAATGTATTTACATATAGCACATTGTGTGTTGTAATTGAAGTGAGTGATCAAGCTTTGCATATGATAATCCAGCATGACGTAACGGGACAAATACTAGAGGAAACATTATGACTCCTTATTTTTCCATTATGGGCTGCGTAGCAGAGGCAGTCCGTGTTATATATATACATGAAGACAAAAAACCCAAACAGAAACTACCTGCGAACGCGTCTAGCCACCAGAGCTATGCATGTATCCACAAAGAAGGAATCAGCAGCAAAAACCACAGGCCTGAGGAAGCATGCACATCTAACCTCTTTATCGCCAACAAGCCCTGATAAGCTCTGGCGAAGAATTCTACTGCGTTTTGAGATAACAAAGTTGATGAGCGACTGAAGCAGACATCCTTGGTCATATGTGAAATCCTTTCATCATTGATCTGGCCTGCTATAGACTTTACGTAGAAAAGTAATGATAAGTTATATTTGATAATTTGTATCCATGTTTCCTCAGAGTGTGTTGTATTCGTCTCTGCCTCTTGGCCCTGTTTATTTCTTTTTTTCGTGCTGCTTTAACGTCAATGCCTGTAAACAGATTTTTTACGGTTCGAATTCGGAGGCTTTTTTTTTTTTTCCCACGTTGCTGGTTTGAAGAAGTACTAATGTTACTCTAAATATGCATTACAGATGCGTCGCAAATATCTTCCTCGACTCGGAATATCCGTCAAGTCGAATTCTATTGCTTTGCATCATGGCTTAAAGAAGGGTTTGACCTCATTCTCCTGCAGGCCTCCCAAGAGGAACCAGTGTTAAGCGGCTCGGGTCCTCAAAGCCACTGCAGTATTGATGGCGTAATACCGGGCTCAGTAGCTGCGCAATGTGAGTGGCTTTGCTGTTATTCGCGAATAAATTTCTTTCCATTTGTTTAACTAACTACAATCATTCTCAAGCTCAGCAGAAGGCTTAGCTCCAATAAAATAAATGGCAGTGGCTTCGCTCTGCTAAGCCAGCTATAGGATAAACGTAGCCTGAGGTGAGGGCGACGTGTCCACATCTCGGAGGACACCTGAATCACAGGGACGGCGCATAACTGCCCTCTTGGAACAGTGGACACCTCGACCGTGCTTTAAGCTCAGTGGCGGTAGTGACAGGTGTGCGCTGCATGCGTTGGCATTGACAACGTTGTGCCAGAAAAGCGGCGCTGAAGCCATAGGCCGTCGGCGTTCGTTGTGTTCATTGGCGTTGGCGTTGACAGCGTTTTACACTCCGATCATTTTATGGAAAGGAAGTGCCCATAATGGCTCCCTGGGTGGGTGGACGCCTCAATCGGGAGGTGATGAGAGAGAGATGTGGGCTGCAGGCATAGACAGGGTTGTCCCAGAAACGCGGCGCTGAGGCCATAGGCCGTCGACGTTCATTGTGTTCCTTGGATTTGCCAACGTTTTACACTGCGATCATTTTAAGGAAAGGAAGGCGAGCGCGCGCGGCGAGGCACGCCAGCTGTGCGTAGTGACGTCACTTGCTCCTCGCGCATGCGCAGCACGGCTCTCCGGGAGCCGCGCGAAACTGCTCAGCCTCGGCCAGTGTAGCTCACGCTACAAAAATCCAATTACAATGGGAAAGCCAGGGTGAGGAGTGCCGACTCCACTTCTGTGTTTGGTTTGGTTTTGTGGGGTTTAACGTCCCAAAGCGACTAGGCTATGAGAGACGCCGTAGTGGAGGGCTCCGGAAATTTCGACCACCTGGGGTTCTTTAACGTGCACTGACATCGCACAGTACACGGGTCTCTAGAATTTCTCGTCCAAAGAAATTCTAGCCGCCGCGGCCGGGATCGAACCCGCGTCTTTTGGGTCAGCAGCCGAGCACCATAGCCACTGAGCCACCTCGGCGGCTTCCACTTCTGCGTGTAACCATATTTGCACTGCTAGACGCTGAAGAAAAGTTTGTCGTTATTCTAGAGCAGGCTAGTTTTTATAGGTTTATACACTTTTCTGAGGCTTATTTTGTAAGAGATATATTTCTTAATACGATGCCAGCTGGGAGCTTGTACAATCCAAGCGCCAGAGAAAACTTCAAAGGCGAAAGGAACGCAAAGGCACGGGAACCGGCCCGGACGCCAATCCTCAAGACGGAAAATTACCGGGTGATGCGACCGGCTGCAACAAGTATGGATCAAGGGGGCAGAGCAGGCCTAGGCGAAGAATGCCGCCACTCCCCAGAAGCGACTACAAGATCATTATTCGACCCAAGAAAGGACTCATGGTGAAGTCCCTCACCACCCACCAAGTAGCGCGCGCAATTGTCATGGCGTGCGGCCAGCAATGTAAGGACGAGGACCTACTTGTAAGGCTTCGCACCGGATCCAATATCATTATCGTTAGCACTCCGCACGAGCAAACGGCTCAGCTAGTGCGGCACATT
The DNA here is from genome assembly GCF_055824585.1 of Amblyomma mixtum. Lineage (NCBI taxonomy): Eukaryota > Metazoa > Arthropoda > Arachnida > Ixodida > Ixodidae > Amblyomma > Amblyomma mixtum. Next base: position 21,022,466 of record NC_143012.1, read on the forward strand.
ACCCGTCTCAAATTCGACGGAAAGCCTTATGATGTAAACGCTTACGTGGCAGCACCGGAAGACGTCCTGCGCGGCGTCATCCACGGTGTAGAGCCAGGTACCCCTCCCGAAGAACTTAAAGCACACCTACGGGTCAGAACTCAAGGAGTGACCATACTTCAGGCAAGGATGCTCGGAAAATCCAAGACGGCAGTGCTCACGTTCGACGGCCCAGTCTTGCCGAAATTCGTCATTTATTACGGAGGTGAAGTACCATGCTACCAGTACCGCCCCACTAGGCAAGTGTGTTACGTCTGCTTCCAGCAAGGACACCGTTCCGACATGTGCCCCACACCGAACATTATTGTGTGCGGACTGTGTGGAGTTTCAAACCCGCCCGCCGACCACGAGTGCACGCCCAAGTGCATAATCTGTGGCGAGGCACACCGGACCGGATCCAAGGAGTGCCGAGAGAGATTGAAAAAAGCCAGGCCAAAACCCACAGGAGAAAGAGGACGGAGCGACCAACGCGGGCGACCACCCAAGCGATGGCTCAGCTCAGAGGGAGAGACATCGAGGAGCCGATCGAGGTCCAACTCCTTCCCGCCTCTACCACCAGCCGGCCCACAGGAGGGGGAGAAGCAAGAGAAAAAGAAAAAGAAGAAGGTTTCCCAGACAAGCGGCAGCAAGGTGAGCTGGGCTTCTACCACTGCTTCGCACTCGGTAGGAAAGGGTAGTAACATAGACAACACAAACAACAAAGACAGTCGCGTCACAGAACCGAAGGACGCGAACAGCGATGCGCTCAGACGCGAGCTAGAACTCGCTCGAATCAAACAAAACGAGCTCGAACGCAAAGTTGAGGAACTCACAAAAACACTAAAGGACCAACAGCGGGAACTCGACACGACTAGAGCACTTCCAAAACAACAACCACAGGCATCGAATGAAGGAGACCTTGAAACACGAATGCAACAGATGATGCAGCAGATGATGCAGGATATCATGCAGCAAATCCAATCGCAAATGCAACAGATGCAAGTACAATTCCAAGGGCAGATCGCAGAGATCAGAAGCGCTTTTCGAAAACAAAAACATACCGAAAACATTAGGGAAAAAGCGTACAACCGTCCAGCGCTAACAGCTTTCGCAAGCGAACAAGGCAACAGCAGTGACGCGTAAACATGATCAATACGTATCGGCAAGAACAAGAACACTTAGATATTTGGCAATGGAACTGCAGAGGCTACCGCAAAAAGCAGGCCCTTTTAAAACAATATATAAACACACAACTGACACCTCCTGATGTAATTGCGCTCCAAGAGACTGGAATCAAGCCGACCTTACAAGGGTACGAGGTTTACGAGAGTCAAAACGAAGGTAAAGCGGCCGTCCTAGTCAGCAAAACCATTACCGCCATCAGGCACGATACCATCGCCGACACCGACATCGAGCACGCGCTTGTTGAAATTATTCCGAAAAAGCGACAGGGAAGCAGCACGTTCTTACTTAACGTGTACAGCCCGCCGAGACAAAGAAAAGCCAAACTCTTCGAACTGTTCTATGGAGCGCACAAGCTGGCCAAAAAAAATGCACTCATCATCGTAGGAGATTTCAACGCCATGGACAGGAGTTGGGGATACCAGAAACAAGACATCAAGGGAAGAACATTAGTGGAAGTAGCGGAGTACTTTGGCTGCAGTCTAATCACAGATCCTGCGACCCCCACGAGAATCGGAAATAGCGTGAGCAGGGACACATGCCCGGACCTCACCTTCGTAAGGAAGAGCAGGGAGTCACAGTGGGAAAACATGATGGAAAATCTAGGCAGCGATCACTTTATCCTCCGGACACGAATAGCATCCGACACCATAAGACGCCAGATTGGACAGGCGAAAATCACTGACTGGAACGCGTTTCGCGGGGCTTGCAACAAATCTGAAGGCGGTATCCAATCACTGGAGGAATGGAGCGGCATGCTGAGAGAAACGCGACAACGATGCACAAAAAGCCTAAGGAGAACGACAGCAACGCCTGAAGTAGACGCCCACCTCCTCAGACTATGGGAAGCGAGACGCAGTCTCACCAAAAGATGGCGGAAGCAAAAACACAACAGGAAACTAAAACTAAAGATAGCAGAAATTACGGCAAAGGCGGAAGAATATGCGATGCAACTCGCGAAACAAAATTGGGACCAACTCAGCGACTCGCTTAGGGGAACTCTAGGCACGGCCAGAACCTGGAATCTCTTAAGAGCACTAATCGATCCGACCAAAATAAAATCAGAAAACAATAAAGCCATCCACAGGTTCATCCACTCCTTCGAGGGATCAGACATCACCCTACTGGAGAAGGCACGAGAAAAATGTTTCGGCGATCACAACCCCCCGCGATACCAAGGAACGTATCGAGGAGCCGAAAACGAGAAACTCGACCGCCCCATAACTGTGGAAGAGGTTTACGCGGCCATAAGAAACACCACCAGAAACACGGCAGCCGGAGCGGACAGAATCGACAACGCCCTAATCCGCAACCTGAGCGACGACCTCATACAAGAGCTCGTCAGCTTTCTTAACAAACATTGGGAGGCGGAGACGGTTCCCGAAGATTGGAAACACGCCGAAGTAATAATGATACCTAAACCTGGTAAAAAGCTACAAATTGAAAACCTCAGGCCCATATCACTCACGTCGTGCCTTGGCAAACTTTACGAACGGGTGGTAACTTTAAGACTGCAAAATTACATGGAAGACAACGACTGTGTACCACATACCATGTTCGGCTTCAGAGCGAAGCTCTCGACGCAGGACGTTCTCCTCCAAATACAAGAAGATGTCCTGCGAAACGTGCCTCGGACGGGAGAAAATGTCATAATGGCCCTGGACATCAAAGGGGCATTCGATAACGTCAGCCACGAAGCGATCCTTACGGGCCTAGACAAGCTGGATTGCGGGCGCAGAATCCACGGCTTCGTCAAAGCCTTCCTGTCCGACAGAACTGCCACCATCGGCATAGGAGACCTTCGATCGGACAAAATTCGCACTCCAAATAAGGGAACACCCCAAGGGTCAGTTATCTCCCCCTTACTTTTCAACATAGCTATGATAGGCCTAGCTCGAAAACTAGAGAACATCGAAGGCATCAGGCATGCAATGTATGCTGACGATATAACAGTCTGGACAAACACGGGTTGTCTCGGAGAGAAGGAAGAAAGGCTACAGCAAGCGGCCTCTTGTGTAGAGCAATACCTCGCAGAAAGAGGACTCGCATGCTCGACCGAGAAATCGGAACTGCTGAGAGTCTGGAGAGGCAAGCAAAACCGGACCGTCCCAACCAACGAGGACCTAAAACTCAACGTCTACCTTGACGGGACACCTATCCCCGAAAAGACAACAATAAGAATTTTAGGCATGTGGGTTCAATCCAACCAGCGCAGTACTCACACTTTTACCCTGCTCAAAGCAACAACACTACAAGTCTCACGCATGATCACCCGCATCACCAACAGGCGACATGGCATGCGTGAAGAGGACACACTCAAACTAGTCAGAAGCCTTGTAGTTAGTAGAATCACGTACAGCCTACCCTACCAGTGCCTCAACAAAAACGAAATACAACAAGCGGATGCCCTGCTACGCAAAGCGTATAAGACAGCGCTCCGACTTCCGCGCAACACGTCAACCGAAAAACTCATGGCCCTGGGATTACATAACACCTTTGAGGAGCTACGAGAGGCGCAGCTTGAGTCGCAAAAACTCAGGCTGTTGCAGACAACGACTGGAAGAGCGCTCCTGCAGAGGCTCGGATACCGCGAGCAGATGCGAGAAATGACGAGGACGGCAACGATCCCCGACGAGCTTCGCAAGACCCTCAAGGTAGCGCCAATACCAAAAAACATGGATCCCAATCTCCATCGAGGCAGAAGAGAAGCGAGGGCCGACTTCATCGAAAGAACATACGCTCCTCAAGCCACGACCGTGTATGCAGACGCGTCTTGGAGAGGAGGAGACACCAAAATCGCTGTGGCGGCGGTGGTCGATTCGTCTTTACGCGAAATGACCAGCGCGTCTCTCCGAGGCTGCACAGCTGCAGAGTCCGAGGAAGTAGCCGTTGCTCTAGCGGTGGCGGAGGGCTATAGAACCGGGCGGTCGCTAACAATACTCACCGACTCTCAAACAGCCTGCCGAAATTACATGAATGGCAGGATAGGTCGTCACGCGCTCCGTATACTCCTCGCAGCGAGCGACAGAATTAAAAACCAGGAAGAACAAAGCGACAAGATCCCACACAAAATTGTGTGGGTACCGGGGCACACGGGGGTGGCAGGGAACCAAGAGGCCGACAGGATAGCTCGAGGATACATTACTTTCCGAGCATCCGATGAGCCCGCGGAACTCGCGCCAGCACCCAGGGATTACTCGGCCATACTACAAAACTACAGAGGCAGAAGATTGCGGTATCCCCCACCGCACAAATCTCTCAGCAGAGAGGAAGCTGTCACTTGGAGACAATTACAAACAGGCTCTTTCCCAAACCTACATATACTAAACAAAATGCACCCTACCATATACGCGGACAAATGTCCCTGGTGCGACGGAAAACCTACTCTCTATCACATCACATGGGCCTGCCAAAAGATAGACGTGGTCCCCAAAATACAAAACCCGAGTGCGGAGCAGTGGGAGACTCTGCTGTCCAGCGACCGCTGTGAAGACCAAGAAGGTCTGGTACAGCGAGCTCAACGGGCGGCAGTGGCCAGCGGAGCCCTGGACTGAGGGCAACCGACCACTGATTAGAGGCGGACGACTTCGACAGAGAAGACTCCTGGGGGTAAAATCAAGGAGAAAACGTCTCTGAAGATGCTCCCAAACCGCAGGAAAAAGGACTAGAGTAAAATAAAGTTTTTCCTTCCTTCCTTTTCCTTCCTTAATACTTTCTGCATTCTAGCATACGGCTGTTTATAGGAGGGGAGTCTGGTCCAGATGACACTGGCCACACGTACACGCAAATAAAAAAGGCTCCGCCGCGGTGGCTCAGCGGTTATGGTGCTCGGCTGCTGGCCCGAAAGACGCGGGTTCGATCCCGGCCGCGGCGGCTGGAATTTCTTTGGAGGAGAAATTCTAGAGGCCCGTGAACTGTGCGATGTCAGTGCACGTTAAAGAACCCCAGGTGGTCGAAATTTCCGGAGCCCTTCACTACGGCGTCTCTCATAGCCTCAGTCGCTTTGGGACGTTAAACCCCATAAACCAACCAGCTTAGAAGAGAAGTTTATTGGACTGATTATTCATACAAGGGACCATAGTCCCTCACAAAGACAAAAACAACAAGGCAGCGACTAGTGTCGCTCGGAAGGCTGTACCGGAAGAGTTCACCAAATTTTTTGCTCGCATCGTGCTTGCTTAGAAGATGCGCTACTGCTACTTCGCCGACGCACGAAGATGCACCTCACATAGTGTAACCAGACTCCGTTTATTAAATTTAAGAGTAATGCGCATGCGAATTCGCCGCCCCCGCCGCCGCCTTTCCCTCATGCGGCGTTCACTCCATATTAGAGTGATTCGAAAAGGCCCACGCTGTGCTCCAAGTAGTACTGAAGCATTCTCTGTAATGCGCCACATGTGCACCCGACATCAAAAGTTTGTGGAACACCTATGTGGAAATGAAAATGAAAATTGGTTTTCAGGAAAGGAAATGACGTAGTAACTGTCTCGCATATCTCGGTGGACACCCGAACCGCGCCGTAAGGGAAGGGATAAACGAGGGAGTGAAGAAGAAAGGTTCCATAGTGGAAGGTAGTAGTAGTAGTAGTAGTAAGTGGTTTTATTAAACATGGTAAATGGAAGGAAAAAGTTTATTGCTAGCTCCGGCATCTGGTATCGCTGCTGGAAGCACCTGAGCTGGGGCAGTGGAAATAAAGGCTAGCAGGCAGTGTGTAGAAGTGAAAGGAAAGAGGTGAAGGGACAGTAGAAAGGACAGGGGGAGAGGTACACTGGCAATAAATCTATTTACATATTAACAGAACATATATACAGGTCGCAAGTAGTGGAGGGCTTCGGAATAATATCGACCACCTGGGGATCTTTAACATGCACTGACATCGCACAGCACACGGGCGCTTTTTGAAGGATAGCTTCACTACGCCAGCCAATTCGCCTTGTTGAGCGTGGTCGCACCTCGGCCTTATGCCCGTGGGTCAGTGGACACCCGTCATCCGTTTGTAGAGAAAGGGAGGAAGTGGGAGTGAAAGAAGAAACAGAAAGAGGGGCCGTAATGAAGAAAATGAATTTGAAGAAAGGAAATTACGCAGTAATTGTCTGACATATCTCAGTGGACACCCGTCATCCATTTGATGACGTCAGAGATTACCCAAGTAAATCATCAGTAGCATTACATCGCTTGACCACAGTCAAGCATAAGCGTAGACATGGCCTATAGCTGACTAATTAATGACGCAGTAATTCTCTGTCATCTCGGTGGACACCCGAACCACACCGTACAGAAAGGGAGGAAGTGGGAGTGAAAGAAGAAAGAGAAAGAGGGGCAGTAATGAAGAAAATAAAAATTGTAATTGAGGAACAGAAATTACGCAGCAACTGTCTCGCATATCTCGGCGGACACCCGTCATCCGTTTGTAGAGGAAGGGAGGAAGTGGGAGTGAAAGAAGAAGGAGAAAGAGGGGCCGTAATGAAAAAAATGAAAATTGTATTTCAGGAAAGAAAATTACGCACTAACTGTCTCAGACTGGCTCCTCGCGCATGCGCAGTTGGGGCTCTCCGGGGCATCGCGAAATCGCTGACACCTAGCATAGTGTTGCTTCCGCAACAAAAATTGGGCGTAGCCTCCCACGCGGCCGCTGACAACTGGCTTCGTTAGAGTTGAGGAAAGCCTAGTCCCGCGGGGACTCCTCATCTATGGGCTCCATCCGCGAGCCACCGTTTGTGCGGTTAGTGGTTAACGGGGTGCTTCCGGCTCCTGGCTGGTGGCTGCAACCCCCCCACACGCTTTGCTGCGCCACCCATCGCTTTACAAGCTGGGCGGGCGACCCTTTTCAACAAACGGACTCGATCAACCTGGGCTGCTACGCTCACGGCGGTGAGAGCCGTACTCTGCCGCCTCCCACACAATGACTACAGTATCACTGCGCCACTGTCTGGTGCTCTCACAGGGTGTAATACGCACATATATTTTTACACCGAATTCTGTATGAGCGGCCGTGTTCACAAGGGAGGGCACATGACTGGGCCCCTTGAGTCAGGGAACACCTCAGCCACGCTTTGAGTTGTTGTGACTGAAAGAAGGATGGAAAAGGAAGTGTATGGGCCTGCCCACTGGCTCGAGGTGAGTCCTAATCGCTTCCACGTGCAGACAGAGGAGAGTTGGAATATGTGAGGAAAGATTGAAAGAACAGCGCACTAGTGGTGGTTGTGAAAAAAAAATTGGCAGAGGCTCAGCTTGGTTAAGCCCGGAAATTGCGAAAGCAACTTCATCCGTTTCTTCAGCCCGCATCCGCCGTGTCTACCGCCGCTCTGCGTAGACGGCTGTTGTTTTTGCCCCTGAGAGAAGGATGAATAGCTCGCTGCTGTCTCTTACGCTCATTGCGACGAGCTTCCCTAGCGGTAGGTGGCATCGTCGAAGCAGATGTTAAGCCGCCGGCGAAGGCACCGCCACTACTCGCAGACCATGGAGGAAAAAAAACTGAGGAGGGAGCGTCCGGCGAGAACCTTGAAGCCTAGTCTTAACAAGTAAAGATATAGCAAAAAAAAAGAGAGTGTGTCCCCCCGTGATCGCACCACGTGATAGCGTGCGGTAAAGTCTAGCCCCGCTGCGCGCGCGCATGCTCCGATTAGCGCGGCAGACTAACTGTAGATCAACTTCCTTGCTGTAGACGCCCGCGCCGTGGGTCGCGCATACGCGCGCACTAAAACATACCGGAATCAAAACAAAAAGGACCGGCTCGGAGAGCGAAAAACTGAGGGAGAAAACGACTTCAAAACAGTCGGCTTGCGAACGCTGGCTGCGTGACGTCATGCTCCCTCCTTAGTTTTTTTTCCTCCATGTCGCAGACGGCGCGAGATGGTCGCCCAGCTCTTCAGCGTGACGTCACAACACCTGTTGCGCTCCTGGCGGACAGCGCGGGAGTTAGGCCGCCGGTGGTGGCACCGCCACTACTCGCAGACGGCGCGAGATGGTCGCCCAGCTCTTCGGCGTGACGTCACACAGAGGTCATGCGAAAGGTCAATGGTGGCACCACCACGGCACGGCAAAGGCTTGAAAGTGCAAGTAGTATTGCTTTGGCAATAAAAAGTTGGCTGTGGTTTAGCTCTGGCTAAACCTGGAGGATTGCGAAAGCAACATCTGCGCGTAGCCATGTATTGTTGCGTGACCTACACTGCCCACAGTCTCGCCGTTTCGCGTGCTCTTGCACCACGACCGTACTGAGCATGCGCGAGGAGCATGTGACGACACTACGCACAGCTGGCGTGCCGGCATCCCCGGCACGCTAGCTGTGCGCCGCTACTGCGTATCGGAGAGGTTAGAGAGAGGCGATGGAGAGCAGGCGGCAGCGGCGGCGGCCTCGGCACACTAGCTATGCGCCGCTAATGTGTATGCGCAACTGGCGAGCGCGGCGGTGGTGGTGGTGAAAAACTGTAATCAAAGAGAGCTTGAGTTTTAAAAAATAAAAATAACCCTGCTGCATGGTCGGTATCCTTAGTCCGGGACACCGCATGACGAGGCCCCGTCTCGCGCTCGCTCTGTGAGTCACCCGCGCAGCGCGGGAGCAGTATAAAGTTTTCTCAGTGCGTAACCTGCATCCGTGTGGAACGCTCCGTTGTGGACAAATGATAGAGTGTGTAGTGCAGTTACTACTGGTCAGTGCGTGCGTATCAGAAGCACCACTATGAGCGTACACTGCTGTGCGGAAGAATTCAAAGACAAGAATGAGGAAACTGTTCTGATAGTAGCTATAAATGTGTGAATATGAACAAAAAACAGCGACTGTGTGTGAAAAGAGATCACTGAAGGGAGCCATTAACGCTATTGCTTTATACGTTTTGAATGAGGAGCTTAGCTCACCAATTAATTTTTTTAGCTAGCTTGCAGGCAAAGCAACCGGTACAATGCATGTAAATCAAAGAAATATCCAAAATTCGTTGTGCCATAGCGCTGATGGTAATTACGTTTTCGTAGTTCTAAAACCTGATATGGGTAGTACTTACGATGGGCAACACACCTCTCAATAAATCAGGAGACTAACAGTGATATTTAACAAATCAACTATTTCGTTTTAGTTAACCAGCCGACTAGTTCGTATACGTCTTTGAGCTGTATTCTGATGCACTAACCGCTGATAATGCTTTTCCTAAAAAAAAAGCGCTTTCCTAATTTAAAAGGCTATTTGTAAAAATTGGAGAACACATCTTAGGTGAAGCATCCGGTCTGTGCATGTAGCCTGGTTAGCGACCTTATCTTGAACATGAATTTCTGCCTGATCACTTTCAATTTTTTTTTCTGGCACAGACGGCAGCGCCATGTTCCCCATGTCCCAGCGTCCACTTCGACAGCGTGACAAAGAACAACGTTTAGGAGTCACCTGCATGCTCTGCGTTGCTGCTTCAGCCCTGGCCACTGCAGCGGCGTTGGCGCTCGCGGTTATGCGCACGCAAGGCAAAGATTTTACTGAATCGTGCCGCGACTTCGACTGTCAAATGGCGGTACGCTACATGCGTTCACTCATTGACACCAGTATCGAGCCTTGCAAAGACTTCTACAACCATGTATGCCGTAAGTGGGACTCCGATGCTGAAGGCCTCAACTTCTTGGACATGGCGGTGCAAGACCTGGAGACCTCGCTCAACTGGACTCTGCTCAGCATAAGAACAGGCCGAGAAAAGTACTACGGAGTCGCTGAACTTGTCCGTTTCTATGCATCTTGTCATGCTTACGTGGTCCGAGCATCTAAACAAGGCGTTGAAGCCGCGGCCGGTGTAGCACTTGAGATCTTCGGCAAAGACTCGTCCCTGCTACGCCTACAGGACACGCGAGCTCTCTTTGCTGAAGTCATTCGCCTTTCGCTGACGAGGGGCTTCTCCACCGTGTTTGGGGTGGCGCTCGTACGCCATCATGACAACGTTAGCATGTACCTTTCCAGGGGAAAGACGCTGGCCGAGAAACTGGGCGAAAAGAACGAGACCAGGTTGCTTAACAGTTACTTGAGACCGCTGTTCAATGCGACACGTGCACTACTCGAAAATGCGAAGTCACTCGCCGAAGAGGACACGATTTCTGCCATCGAGAGTTTTGAGAAAGAAATGAAACCCCTGAGACAGCGTCACTCTGTGTTAATGCTAGAAGAAACCAACTTCTCTGTGTTTAATTCCACTGAGGACGTTCTTGGGAGCTCAGGGTGGCTTAAGACTCTGAACGGCGCCTATGGTTCGAAAGTGCCGCTCACGCAGAGTAGTTTGCTGCTCTCCGACTGCTTCGCCTGCGTGAACAGCACCATGCGTTTGCTAGCCAAGAACAAACAGCACGCTTCAGCCTACGTTTTCGCCCACATGCTAACTGAAGTTGGTCAGTTCTTCTACACGAAGGACGACCGCGGAGTAACAGGAGCATCAAACGCCCCATCGTTGTGCCTGAGAGCCAGCCACGAAGTGATGCCACTAACCGTGTGGTCTAACATCTACAGCAACTTCAGCCACAGCGCAGCGGCCGCAGATCTGCGCACGGAGGAGATGTTCGAGCGAATCACTAACCTGGCGTCCTACGCCATTGCCACCGAGAACGCAACTAGTGATATGAAGAATATGATCTCAAGAGCGCAGGCTTTTTTAACCGTGTCAAGAGCACAGATGTTCTTGTATAATGCGACCCTAAGCCAAGCCAAGCGAAGTTTGTTTGACGAGATCGATGGAGTCATCTGGGAAAATTTTCCTAAACTGTATCTTACAGCAAAGGCGCTGGAGGCATCGAGGAGACTTCAAGACCCGGTATCCGTGACCCATGTTGTGGAGACCAGCTTCCTCCTAAAGGGGCACGTAACATACTACGCAATGAAGAACTCCGTGGTTCTGCCCCCCGCCATGCGCCGAATGCCGATAACCTATCCTCGCAATGTTCCCGTTGAGTATGACTTGGGCACAACGGGAGTTTTAATTGCTATAGAACTCTACCGGGCTGCTATGGCGTCTACATCCATACACGATGCATCATGGGCCAAATGGTATCAGAGAAGGTTCAGAAGGCTCCAGGACTGCTTCGATGATGCCACTGTAAGTTCGGCGCACTTTTCTCAAAAGACGATGACGAGCGAAGGCGCCTTTGAAATGTACGTTTGGAAGCACGCCTTTCGCGTCGTGCTGGACGCGCTCAAGGACAACTACTCTCCGAGAGGCGGCCTCGACTTCTCCGCCGAGGCACGCTGGGTTTCGGCGCAGCGTACTTTCTTCAAACGTTTCTGTCTTCTTTCGTGCGGTGGTGGCGGCCTGGGCTCGAGTTTTAACCGAAAACTTCGCTGTGTTCTTCCGGTTCTAACTACCACCGAATTCCGAGACGTATTCAGCTGCAAGAAGTCGCAAAAGAAGAAACTGAATGGCGACTGTTCGAACCTGTGACTTGTGGGCGCTTCTCGACTACTCATATTTGCTTTCGAACGGCAATACAAGGTTGATTTATTTATTCCGGAATTATGGAAACCAATTAAAGTTTGTGTGAAATGACCGCTTTCTGCGAAAAACACAATATCATTACTGTCAGCTCGGTTTCCGAAAAGGTCGTTCGACAGAGTTAGCTCTACTAACACAAAATGAATTAATATTACAAGCATTTGAGCAAAATTTTGTGACACTAGGCGTTTTCATCGATTTTTCAAAGGCCTTTCACACAATTAATCACACCACTCTGCTAACAAAACTTGAAATTTATGGTTTCAGGGGCCCATTCCTTAGCTTAATCAAAAGCTATCTGCAGTTCAGGTGTCAGAGTGCTTCAATAAATAACTGTCTTTCAGATAACTTACCCATTCATTCTGGTGTACCTCAAGGAAACATTCTTGGACCTTTGTTATTTAATATTTATATTAACGACATAATAAATATTGACACCACTGCCCAATTCATCATATACGCTGACGACACTAGTCTGTTTTTTACATCTGGTTGTGCAAGGGACCTGCTGGCTCTTGCGAACGCTGCTTTAAGTGAACTCAGTCGATGGAGTTCATTGAATTCACTGTCTATAAATAAAAACCAAGACAAAGGCTGTACTTTTTCAACCTAAAAACAAAAATGTCCACAACGACCATTTGCATATGGGTTCCTCGGTTATCAACATTGTGCCATCCATTAGGTGCCTCGGGGTCGTATTTCAAGAGAACTTACTTTGGAATCTTTGTACAGACTCAGTTGCTAACAAAATCGCTCGTGTTGAGGGAGTACTAACGAAACTTCAATTTTTACTTCCCTTGAGCGTGAAAAAGCTGCTCTACAACTCTCTCTTCCTGTCCCATCTGAATTACTGCCATTTAGTATGGGGAAACACCACAATGTCTAACATCAAAAAACTTTATCTTTTGCAGAAGAAAGCAGTGCGCGCTATCGCTAATTCCTCATATGACGCTCCTACGCAGCCTCTTTTCAGCGCCCTTAACTTACAACCGGTCACCTCCATATATCGTAGTATTTTACTCAAGCGTTTCACTACTGCGAAAAAACAGAACACCAAATTTTTCGAGCATTTATCTCTATTGACAATGTATTTCGAGGCATAATAAATTAATAATAAAATAAGCCTCTCCCGCACCACTACTGTATCGCGGATTCAAGCCAATCAAAATAAATGAATTGGCCCGTAGGCAATTGTAATTTCACCACCCGAAGGTGGAAAGAAATCAATAAGGGTGTACTACTATAGCGACCCACAGCCGGGAGAGCGGGCCCGGGGAGGCTCCCCTGACCTCCCCTGGGAAGTAGCGGAAAGGGAGATGGGAAATGAGTTCTAACTTTGACAACACACGTCACAGAGAAACATGGTACGTTCCTGAAGCGCGCACTAACTACGGTCAACAAATGTTACGCCACACACTGCCATCTTTGTTAAACTCATTAGAAACTCAATAACAACGTATCTCTCCTTTTATGGGCTCATTGTGGATTCTTTTTTTTTTGTTTTGTTTGCTTTGCTGTAGTAGACACTGATGCCATGAATGCCTAAACAATTTTATTTGCTTGTTAGTAAGTTATTATTTATGCTTGTGAATTTCAAAGCTATTTTATTTGCGTCATTTTATACGCTTTCTGCAATTTAATTCCTTTCAGCATTCCATCGTAGATTTTTTTTGCCCGTATGTATTTCTGTTATAGAATGTTCACGAATGCTTTTTTTTTTGTTTGGCCATTATTGTATCTTTGTGCTCTCTTTATTGCGCATAGTGCCATTTCTGTAGGGGGTACAACAGACCCCGTCAAGCCAAATCCGTTTGGCTTTTTGTCTGCCTTCCCGTCATCTGTACATGTATAGATGCAAATAAACTTGAATTGAATTGAAATGAAGCGAGCAACTTTCCATGACTTAGCTAATTATTCTGACTCACAGGTCCCTAAATATCTCCAGTAGCAGCACAGCGATGCCCTTCGGCCCAAGATATTTGAAATATGTTGTGTGCAATAATGTAATAACATCAGAAGTAGTGGCCGACATTGTACGACCTGATACAAGTGTAAATTACAGCACCCGATTCAGAATTCGCATTTTTAATGTTCTTTTTTGCATATGCGAGCAAGCTCTGAACTTTCGTTAGCTAATTTGGACGACTTATGAAATTATGAAAATCGCACGACTCTGCCTCTTTCATAAATTATATTACAATTTTCCTGATCTTCGTGACACATTATGACTAGCTCCCATCAGAACATCGCGCCGCCTGTTTAACCTCCTCAGCATTCAACGTATACATGGATCGACCTTGGCATTTAATAAATCTTTTCTTCCAACTGCAATAGAAAATTGGAACCTGCTACCCGACTACATTGTTAACGAGCGCGACGCTACTAAATTTCGACAGGCATTAATTAATCACTGTACTGAATAAAAGACACTGCTCAAACTTCACCCAGTTACACTTATTCTTTTTCTTGTTGTTGTTGTTGTTGTCACCGCCTAATTCAGCCTTGCGCCCTTCATTATTGACCAACGTTGTATTGTGATGTATCGTTTTTCATTTTATTGTATTGCATTATGTTTTGTTGTATTAACGTATTATTCTCAGTTGCATTTGCTTTGTCCCCCCCCCCTTATGTAATGCCTCAACAGAGGCCTTTAAGGGTAAAATAAATGATGAATGATGATGATGACTCTTCAATGTATACCGTGAAGATAGGACGAAAAAAAAGTTGACAAAACTCGTCAGCAAGCGCTGGTTTTAGAGCGTTACGTTTTGGTCTGTGGTTTATGGGTGTTTAACGCACCAAAGCGACTCAGGATATGAGGGACGCCGTAGTGAAAGGCTCCACAAATTTCGACCACCTGGGAAACTTCTTCAACGCGCACTGACATCGCACAGTACACGGGCCTCCAGAATTTCGCCTCCATCGAAATGCGACCGCCGCGGCTGGGATCGAACCCGCGCCTTTCGGGTCAGCAGCCGAGCGCAGTAACCACTGAGCCGCCGCGGTGACAGAGCGCAACTTTCTATATTAAGATTTCTCAATGGGACATTGGGAGTAACGTTCCCACTTAAGGTACGAACTGCCATTGAGATCCTGAGTGCTGGCGCCTGAGCAGTCAAACTGCGCCAACTATTTCGCCAGGTCATACACACATCAGTATTTTTATGCGGTCTAGCCCTGGAGGTTGGACATCCCGCTCGCACCATTTCGACCTCTTGCTTCAACTTCATATACCATTCGGCCTCCCCCGCGGTGATACTACGCTGTTGTGCCGCCTGTGGCTGGGAGTGACGTTCACAAGCGCCTATTCCCATCTCATCTCAATGGCAGACTCTCCAGCGTGTGGCCAGTGCGGTTGTGATGAACCGATCGGACACCTCCTTTGTGACTGCCCTCGTTTTGAGTGAGAGCGCGGTTTCCTGACTGCTACTCTGTACCGCTTGTACTCGCGTCCTCTAAGAGAGTCCAACGTTCTGGGGCCTTGGACACAACCTTTCTCACAAAGGAAAGCGGTGAAAGCGCTCCTGAGATTCTTAAGGGACTCGGGGTTGTATTCCCGTCTATAATCTTTCAGTGCGCGCCCTGTGTCCCTGTGACATAGTGGTCGCTGGACACTTGGGAAACTCATTTCATTGCCGATCTTTTTCCTTTTTTCCCCTTTTTTCCCCTCCCAAAGTGTAGGGTAGCCAACTGGGCATCGCCTGGTTAACCTCCCTGCCTTTCCGTCCATTTCTCTCTCTCTCTCTCTTATGCACCGCGTCGCTCATATCGAGGTATGCGTGCGACCTAAAAGGCAGATCGAAAACCTGCTTCTTAAATTTGGGCCCCAACTACTCATCGTACAATAAACCAACATGTGTGGTTCGAAAAGCACGTGTAATAATGAATGAGATGACTTAATTTTCATTAACCCTGAAAGCACCATTTCATTAACCAACGTGCTTTTCCTCAGAAAGGGCATTTGTGGCTTCATTACAGTTGGCTTGTAGTTAAAGGGGATATCGGTGATAGCAGTCCGCATTTTTTTAAAACATGGTATCTATTGCACTGCAATTACGTCCTATTGCCACAGACAATCACGTCTAGTTTTAACCTGCAACCCAGTATAGCGTTGTGCATTGCACATAGAAAGCCGACGAGGGAGGAAGATTTCTCAAGCGGCTGACCGACAACAATAAGAGCAGGAGACTTTTCCGGTTCCTGCATAAAAACACTTTGCATGACTTCCCTTAGTGTATAGAGAACCCAAATTAGGCCTTTATGGCAAGTGTGCAAAAAAAAAAAAAGATCTGATCAGCCTAACATCGATCAGAGAGCATAAACCGAGTCTAATGTCGTCGCCAGGCGTACTGACAACCCAGAAAGGGAAAACCATGAGCAAACCAGGCTAAGCACACGCTTTCGCACGTATTCACGGTTCAGCTACGTTAAAATTCTTCCATTTTGTTCTTTGAAAATCATAGTTCTGTTCCGCATCCTCCTTTAAACGCAATGTTTTTCTTCGTGCGCTGTGCCCACTAGTTGTCACAAGGAGTTGGCACGCGGATTATGTGACGTCACACATGCACTTGTTTAGCAAAGCCTATTTCCGGTTTCAGTATAGTGGAGATCTGGAGGAGTCGGTACATGATTGTAGTCGGTACGTGATTCGGTTAGTTTGTACCATTCATGTCTCCAGGTGTGTTACGCCTGGTCATATGCTTCACTTGCACCCTGCGTCTCATCTCGGCTTTATAGCTCTCACGGGTGTCATCATCATCATCATCATCATCAGCCTGACTACACTCACTGCAGGGCAAAGGCCTCTCCCATGTCTCTCCAATTAACCCTGTCCTTTGTTAGTTGCCGCCATTGTATCCCCGCAAACTTCTTAATCTCATCCGCCCACCTAACTTTCTGCCGTCCCCTGCTACGTTTGCTTTCTCTTCGAATCCACTCCGTTACCCTTAAGGACCGTGAGATAACCCTTAAGGTTATCTCACGGGTGTGACAAGGCATATAACATGTGTACAGCAAGCATTCCCAAAAATATTCTGAAAAATTGACTTTTCGAGAAATAAATACATCTTCTGGCTTATGGGGCTTAACGTCCCAAAGCGACACATGCAATGAGAGACGCCGTAGTGAAGGGCTCCGGCAACTTCGACCACCTGGGGTTCTTTAACATGTACTGACATCGTACGGTACGTGGGCCTCTATAGCATTTCGCCTCCGTCCAAATGCGACCGCTGCGACCGGGGTCGAACCCGCATCTTTCGGGTCAGCAGCCGGGTACCGTGACCACTGAGCCACCGTGGCGGCAACACAACTTCTAATGGGGCAAACTATCAGCTGCGGAGGACGGCAGTAATTGTGAGAAACACGGTAATTAGCTGAAACGTTAAGTAAATATACAGCAATTAACTTTGAAATTAACGAGATTTGACTATTACTGCCACAGGCGAATTTGTAGCCACGGAAAGAAGGAAAAAAAATGGTTGTCCCGCATATCTAGGTGGACACCTGAACCGTGCCTTAAGGGAAGGGATAAAGGAAGGAGTGAAAGAAGAAAGAGGTGCCGTAGTGAAGGAGTCCGGAATAATTGCGAGCACCTGTGGATATTTAACGCGCGCTAAACATTGTACAGCACACGGGCGCCTCTTGCGTTTCGCCTCCATCGAAACGCGACCGCCGCGGTGGGGTTCGAATCCGGGTACTCCGGTTCGGTAGACGAGCGCCTTAACCACTCAGCCACCGCGGCGGGTAGGAATGCAAGATGTCACACCCGTTTTTAATACGAAGGGTAGCCTAGTAAAGCTCGTGTTTTTTTTTTTTGCACCAAACCGAAACTAAACGCACGTGAGCGCCGGAATAGATAGTGGGCGTATTTGTTTTTCAGTCCCGGACTGTCCGGGACTACTTGCGGACTCGAGTCCGGTATTTGTTTTTCTCGGGCAGCCCGAAAGCTCCGCCTACCTGCCTGCATCGCCATAGCAACGCGTTCGTTTTTAGCCTATGGCAGTCCGCGGGCTGCTTGGGGCTGCTGAGAAGGGAGCAGACGATAGCTGCGCGCCGCGCTGGCAGCCATATTGAGTTAGACTCCGTGTGCATTTTGAGTATTTTGCATGTTCCTGGAGGTCGATATCATGCGTTAAACCTTCACATGAGCTCCGTAGCTGCTCTCTGAGCCATCGCAATACTTTTTGTTCTTGCATCTTCGTTTATTTTCTTGAAATCCACCGCACACGGACGCGCGTTCGAAGCTGCGAGCGCGTATTGTTTGCTCGTGTCGTCAAGAGGTTCTCGTTCGCTTGTTTTGCGACATGCTGTCTGTACGCTTACCTGAAAGCATCGCAGGTGAACCACTCGTATACTGGAGCAGCTATAGAGCTTGTTGTCAACATTTTTGCGGAGGCTTTCGTCTATCTGCCTATCCGGAACGAGTTGGGCTACTTTGTGCGAACTTCGCCGCAAGCAGTAGCGGCGAGCATACCTCCGAAGCTGAGTTCTGCAATGCACCTACGCTAAGCTGACAGTACAGTCTTTAAATCGACTCAGTATCATGATCGAGCGCACGGCGTTGCTTCGGCGTTGCTTCGGCATCGTGGTGGCCGTGGCTTGCATCGTCTGCTAGCAGATGACAGCGTCCTTGTACGGTAACCGAGGGGGAGCCCGGCTCTGGCGCCGAGTTCGAAAGCAGCCTATGGCAAGTAGGTCATGTGACCATGAGGCTGTTTCCTGTCAGAGCGGAAGCCGAGACCTGTCAGCAAGTAGTCCGGGACTGGAAAAACAAATGCGGCCAGTGATAACGCACCGTCCACTGGAGACACATTTCAATGACTTCTAAGGTCAATTTGAAACGCGTGCTATTTCTCCCGTCTAGTAAGCCTGGGCGCTCAGCTTAGATCGCAGCCATCCCTTATCTTTGACATCTTCGCTCGGCCTAAGAAAAAGTCCAGTCATCGCAAGATACGCGGCCGTCGATTCCGAGAGGTGCAAGATGCCGGGCTAGTTGGTAATCCATGATGAAATAACAGCGCAAGGAACGGGACGAAAACACGAAGGAAGAAGACAGCGCCCGTGTCTGTGTCTTCTTCCTTCGTGTTTTCGTCCCGTTCCTTGCGCTGTTATTTCATCATGGATTCCGAGAGCCCCGATAGCCGCCGGCCTGGCGCTCTGTTTTCGCGGTTACCCTCTGGAAGCAGACTTTTTTTTTGCCTTCTTTGGCGTCACGCTAGCTTCGTTAAATGAATAAAGCCATTCTTCTGTGACAGCGTGCGGATTTCTGATTAGAGCTGCCGCGTTTACTTCTATTAGGCTGTGCAGGCTTGACAACTAAAATAACCGAGAACGATTCCGTATTTAAAACATATTTGTCATTGAGGTGTGACGTTGCCTCCCATCAACTATGTTCCCGTCAGCTATCTTCCTTTCAGTCCACTGCTACACACCGCAGAATGCGGTCTTTCACGCCGTTCGCAGGATAAAAGCAACTGTGAGAATATTTTCAAGTTAATGTTTTATTAGCTTCAGATTCTTGAGGTTTGCAAGTTAATGTTTTATTACACTTAGCTTCAGATTCTTGAGGTTGGCGGGTTCCATCTCGAAAACCTCATTTTTAACATATCCGCAGAGGAAGAAATCCATGGATGATAAACCGGGCAACCTATGAGGCCAGGCTATGGTTTTACTAATCAAAACCCTTTGCTTGGGGAAGAACTCGTCCATAAACAGCTGACGAGAAACGCTTTGGGGGTCCGTCTTGTTGGAACCATATTTTTTTTTTTTCAACACAAGCATTGGCAACTCCTAGTGGCATTGAGCGAGGGCGCCTTCTAGAACGCAGTCTGTGCACTTTTTTCCAGTAAGATTTCCCCATCCATGAAGTACTGATAAACAATACGATTGTTATAAATGGAACCAGTCATTTGCAGACCATCTTACCTGGCGCTGCTTATGGTCACGTAGCCAGTGTAGGTTCCTGTCGCTCCAGTAATGCGCGTTGTGGAAACGGACATTCCAGTCCCTGCTAAAGGGCCTCGTCAGTCCAAAGCACTCTGCCGAGAACTTCCGGGGTCTTCGTCGCATGAAATCAGACACAAGTTGCAAACACCAAGTCGTCTTTGAAAGTCATTTGGTCCCACCTTCTGGTGATGGCACACTTTGTACGGGTGGTAGCTGTGTCTTGAAAGTGACCTCCAAACTGAAGTCGGGCTGGCTCCATACCCACTGGAAATTTCCCGACGCTTGTTTCTGGGCCAACAAAGACGTACTCCAGGAGATCGATGTAAGAATCATCGGTGGCACTGGCTTGTCGCTTTCTTTCCTGAACACGGACTGATCCAAAGGCTTCCAATCGATTAAATATCGATATAAATGTGAGACAAGTCAGCGCACTATGGCCAGTATATTGGGCAGCATAGAGTGTGGATGGCAGATCCGCATCCATTTGCGCGCTCACATTGGCGAGCATAATGTCCTCTTTCTCGGCAACGCACTACTGGAGTTGCGCCGGCGTAGTCATACTCACGATATTCGCGCTGAAGCGTTGAAGTCTTGGTCCTTTTATGGGCGAGGTGACACTTCCGTACACTTAATTTGAGAAACTGACACCGCAATGGCCGGGTCGCACGCGCACAACCAAAAGAAGCTCCTCAAAAGCAACCCTCAACACTTCTGTCAAACAAGTGCTGTAAACCACAAGAAAAACTGCCTAGTAGTCAACGTCCACTGCCGCGCAATCCCTCCTAGCTTCGCAGCCGAAACTGTTCTGATGCCCTTTCTAACATCCAATATTATATGTGAGCGGCAACTAAGTCTGATGACTAGAAGAACGTTCGAAGACGTCTCTTATCTAGCCCGTCCGGTAGCCAGACCGAAAGTGGCGGAGAGAAAAAAAAAAGGAAGAAACCTGCAGACAGCGGCTACCAGGGCTGCCAGAATCGACGGCCGCGTAATTGGCAATGACTAGACGTTGTCTTGCGCCGAGCGACGAAGCAAAAGATAACGCTGCCCGCAGTCTAAGCTGAACTTCGACGCTCCCCTAGTCGGGTAAATTGCTATAGACACTTAGAATTGGGCGCCGCAGTCATTGTAACACGTCATCAGCAGATGTTTCGCTTACAGTAGACCACCCGGCGCTCTTCGTGCGCTGACTCTCGCTTTGGGGCGAAAAAAAAAACGAACTTTCTCGTGGCTTTAAAGAACGACTTTTTCTTCGTTCTAAAAACGGGCGTCATTTCCGTGGCTACAAATTCGCCGGGGGCAATAGGCGTCAAACTACATTAATTAAATAATCAGTTAGTAAATTTTGCTTATTATCTAGCTAATTAGCACTTTTTTCACAATTACTGACGTCCGCAGCAGCTGAGAGTTTCCTTGTGGCTGCAAGGTAGCAGGAAATGCAGCCACACACTCAGCCTGCTACGCAAAGCGGCGGAGCAAGTAGGCCGAATGATAAATAGAGTAGCCAGCAAAAGGCATGGCATGAAGGAAGAAGACACAATCAGACTGGTGAACAGCCTCATAGTCAGTCGAATAACATACTCACTACCATACCACTTAACCATCAAAGCTGAAAGAGAGCAAGCAGAAGCTATCCTTCGCAAAGCGTACAAGATAGCCTTACATCTACCAAGGAACACGTCCAACGAGAAGCTAATGCAACTAGGGCTAAACAACACTTTTGAAGAGCTGAGTGAATGCCAAATAAAGGCACAACTTCAAAGACTCAGCGACACAAGAACCGGACGAGCACTTCTGACTAGGTTGGGTCGGGAGACGGAGAACCATCACAACAACAGGGCAAACATACCAGACGCACTAAGAAGAAACATAAGCGTACAACCCATCCCCCGCAACATGGACCCAAACCTCCATGCCAGCAGGAGGAGAGCCAGGGCAGAATACTATGAAAAAACAATAGGGCACAGGGACAGCACGGTATACACCGACGCTTCCCCGTACTATGGTGAACGAGGAAATAAAATGGTGGCGGTAGTCGTCAACTACCAGGGAGAACACATAACGAGCCTCACGGCCAGGGCATCAAATGTAGCAGAGGCGGAGGAGATAGCGATAGCCCTAGCAATGAGGGAGGGGGATAGAAAGGGGAGACCCTTGAATATCTTAACAGACTCACAAGAAGCGTGTCGAAACTACACAAAAGGAAGGGTATGCAAAACGACACTCAGGATCCTCAGCGAGGGGACACCCTCGGGGAGGAGAGAGAAACATAACATAATTTGGATACCAGGCCAAGCGGGGGTCTGGGGCAACGAAAGGGCGGACGAACTAGCTCGAGGGCTTACTATCCGAGCTGGGGGGTCACAAGCCCCGGAGGAGCTCTGGACTAGCCTAGGGGCTGGGTACTCTGAAACACTAAGTTTATACAGGGGGCTAAGATACAAATACCCCCCACCACACAAAGAGCTAAGCAAGGAAGAAGCCGCAAAATGGCGGAAGCTACAGACAGGCTCCTTCCCCAACTTATATATACTAAGCAAGATGTTCCCGACACAATACCGCGCCACATGCCCTTGGTGCGAAGCGAGGCCAACACAATACCACATAACATGGGAATGCGACAGAAACATATTGTACCACAAACACGACACACCAAGTGCGGAGCAATGGGAGAGCCGGCTCACCAGCTGCGAGCTAGAGGCCCAAAGGGCACTCATAGCACACGCAAGCGAGGTGGCCAGACTCAGTGGAGCCCTGGACTAGGGGACCACCCAAGGCTAAGGAGGCAACCTCAAGACTTGAAGAGAAGACTTGAAGAAGACCTCCACCGCAGGCTAAATCTTAGAAATCAATAAAGTTTCTACTCACTCACTCACTCTACACATGTTTTTCTTTTTTCTCAAGTCTATTTTACAGAATTTTGTGAAGTGTTCATTGAAACACTCGGTATATGAAAAAAGATATTGGCACTGCTCAAGGGAAGTCTCGTTTCAGATATCCGCTGCAAAACTAACACGAAACTTCTGAATATTTCCCGCAAGTCAACAGCCATCACAAGCACCAAACATCCCACAGATTTCCAGCGCACATATGTGAGCGACGTCCCTGGGCAGTGCGCCATCTAGACAAATGGCCATTGATGGGACATCCGGGGACAATTTACTTCCCACGATTATCACACTTCCCATTTTAGACACACGTGCAATATGTACAAGAGATATAGCTATTCTTTAATCAAAATTGCTGACAATGCTCAATTAACATATAATTTTTACAAGCTTTCGCTGGTCTTCGAGAGCCACACTTTAGCGGCTATAAGGCACTGTTTTGTCTTTCCGAGAGACTGCCTTGCTTGCTAGATTGTGACTTTGTCTCTCGTTCCTTCTCTCTTCTCTTCCCTTTTTAATCCCCTCATTCCCTTCCCCAGTGCAGGGTAGCCAACCGGAAACCTTTCTGGTTAACATCCCTGCCTTTCCCCCTCTCTTTATCTCTCTCTCTCTCTCAAGTAGAAAACGATGATAAGAATGTTCTGTGAGATTTTTTTTTCAGTTCCAATGTCGAGGCCCTTTCAAATACTGCTTCCGGCAGCATCTACGGCCAGTTGTAGAGCATGCGGCCAGCTCCATACGACGACCCCATCTTCAAAGGTGTTGTCAGTGCTGTCCTTGCAGAGCATCCTAGGCAGCACGTAAACAGCCTTCAGTTTTTTTTTTCTTTGATCCCTTATGGCTACCCACCGAGCCTTTATATAATCGAAGCTCAAAAATGCACGCCGGTCTGAAAAATTATGTCCGGTTCCGAACGCAATTGTAGAAAATGACGTCAATCCCTTTTCCGGGAAAACCTTTCAAGTAGTGACGAAACTGGTTTTCGATTGTGTTTTATGATAATCTTCAAGAACAATTGCGTCGAGGAAGATCTGCATTGGGACGAGAAAAATGCCAGTAGAGGCAGAGCTTGTCATAGATCTCTGTGTGCATAAAATAATTAGTATGTTGCAAATTGGCTTCTAGGCCTGTCGTTTCTCTCGTTTTTTTTTTTTGCTGTGTTTTCTTGCTAGAAAGGCATGCATTAGCCCACAGCAATTTGTCATTACCCAATAACTGAAATAGCTAAGTCGCGACAGAACTATGGCAAGATTTAACTTCCTGGGTATAAATATTGAGGTCATAACGACCGCAAGGAAACGTTCTCTCTCCTAATCAGAACTTTTCGCATCCAGAAGTGCGGCCAGCCTTTGAGATGAAGTCGACAGTTCTGTTCCTATGTGTTTTTTTAGCATTGGCTTCGGTATCAAAGTAAGTCCGAACTGTTATCATTTTCCCTGCAAAGTGCACTTCCAATAGGAACCTACAGAAACAGCTTAAATGTAGAGTACACATCCAATATAAATAATACAGATTTTTTATTTATTTCGAACACAGTAGAGTCGTTTCTCTATCATTATTACGCATTAGAAATTTCCAAAAGACGGCATAATTTGCAGGATAAAGCCACTTATAGCTATGGACGCTGGAAAAACTTGAACGCCTGAGTGTTTAGTTATTCTTGTTGACGTCTTCAATTTCCCATAGTCCATCATATAGGTATGGCTTTACTCTAACAGTAAAGTCCAAGTCCTTGCAATATATCCAGCAGTACCTATGAGTCCAACAACGCTTTACGACTACTGTCGCACGCTTTCCCTTTCGGGAGCGATTTCACCCCTCTCTGTACCAGTCATGAATATCCATTACTTGAGCGTAACTCGCTGTTGCCCATAGAATGGAAACTTTTGCACAATGAACGTCATTGCACTGGTTAATAGGCGAGCTTGGGGAGCACTGGGGCTGAAAGTGAGCAAAATAAGAGGCAGTGTACGTAGCCAAACCCTCAAACACCGTACAAAAACGAGGCTAATATTCTTTGATATATTGTCGCGGGTCTGTCACAAAACGAATGTCAACTGGAGCATTTTTTTTTTCTGTTGCTGTTACTCTCTATGTAGTCGCGGATTCACATCTGTTTTCTCGCTGTTCCTTGAGATCGTCCTGTGCTCTGCGCGGCAAGTTTGAGTAAGTTCACCTTATCTCCCGGTTTGTGGCTAGTCCGGCCACATTGATGTGGAGGTATGGTATGATATGTAGGAATTAAATTAAGCTGTCCTTTCAGAGCTGCCGTAGTGCAAGGCCCTGGAATAATTTCGACCACCTGCGCTTCTTCAAAATTTACTGACTTCATACTGCACACGGGTGTTTGTAAGCAAATTCTGAGCACTGCCTACACGGTTTACACAGTTTAAACGGTTTACTCAGTCTACGGTCTGACTTGCATGACAGTGCCCACTTGTGTTTTCATGGAGCCCCTGCTCCAGAACGTGCCAATGACATGTGTCGGTGTGTGTGTTGAAGACATGAATTTCACGTGCGTCTACTCACCGCGATGCGAGTGCCAGTCAGTATGTGTGTGTGTGTGGGCATCACCCATGAAGCTCATTGTATTATGCTATCATCAACGTTCATTCGCAATTTCTCTTTCCTCCACTTCCCTTTCCCCTGTGTGGAGTAGCAGGCCAGGGCCACCTTACCATCGGCATACCTTTCCTCCTTTTCCTCTCATTAAAATTTCTTTCTCTCTCAGTAAGCAAATTGCTTTTAGTACAAGCGGCTAGAACGGAGGAAGATCACGTACGCGAACCTAAACGAACTTTTGCGAAACTTACAGTGACCCCCCTGGTACCTACGTCCTACCCTACCACCGGACCGGCGCACGCGTGAACAGCCCCTT
Source organism: Amblyomma mixtum (assembly GCF_055824585.1). Taxonomy (NCBI): domain Eukaryota; kingdom Metazoa; phylum Arthropoda; class Arachnida; order Ixodida; family Ixodidae; genus Amblyomma; species Amblyomma mixtum. Next base: position 21,047,821 of record NC_143012.1, read on the forward strand.
AGAATGCGCTACCCCGCGGTTACTGCGCATGCGCGGGCCGCGCAGCTTCTCGCAGCAACCACGTTAGCCCAAGCGATTGCTGCAGCGGGAGTAGCTCCTCCCTCCTTTACCATGCTGTTATCTGGCATGCAGTGCATAGAAGATGGGAAGAAAAATGATAGGTGTAACGTTAAGAGACCGCAAGCGGGCAGAGTGGGCGATGGAACAAACGCATGTTAATGACATCCTAGTCGAAATCAAGAGGAAGAAGTGGGCTTGGGCAGAGTATGCAATGCGAAGGCAAGATAACAGCTGGTCCTTCAGGGTAACGGAGTGGATTCCAAGAGAAGGCAAGCGTAGGAGCGGGCGGCAGAAAGTTAGGCCAGCGGATGAGATTAAGACGTTTGCGGGGATATGGTGGCCGCAGATGGCAAAGGACAGGGTTAATTGGAGAGACATGGGAGAGGCCTATGCCCTGCAGTGGGCGTAGTCAGGCTGATGATGACGATGATGACGACGACGACCATAAGATCTGGTGCCGGCATTGTGAGCGAAAAATCACGAGCATGAATCTAACAGGTGGTCCCCAGAGAGCGACGTATATGGCAGGTGGCCCTCCTAGGTGACCTTGAGGCGTCATCACAACCTGCCCATCGGATAGTGAACTGCCCGCTATGGCACGTGGTAGCTAAATTAATGATTTTTTCGCACAGGAAGAGCAACCTGGGCCACACATGGCCCACCGTTGGTAGCCCCCTACCATCGCAGGGCAGTGGCACGTCGCTTAACTGCTGCACCACCGCGCCAGGAGGGCATGAGGACTCTCCGCGATCTATGAATGCAAAGTAGATAATGACCTACTGCCTATATGGGCATTAACCCACTAAAGGTATCGCGTCATACCCTTAAGGCGGTGCTAAAGTGTCCCCTTCAATATTTTATTACGAAAGCAATACTACTTGCACTTTCACGCCTTTGCCGTGCCGTGGCGGTGACCACCACTGACCTTCATTTCACCTTGATTGCATTAGATTGGATTAGATTAGATTGGATTGGTCTGGATTGGACTGGATTGGATTGTATTAGATTAGATTACATTACATTAGATTAGATTAGGTTACATTGGATTGGATTGGAATGGATTGGATTGGAATGGATTTGTTTGGATTGGATTGTATAACCGATGCATCACCACAAGTCTAACCACAAGCACCACCACCAGCTACGCTACCAGCTGTACCATGGCGTAGGTACGGATATTGCTTTCGCAATTACCGGGCTTAACCAAGCTAAGCCACAGCGAATTTTTTATTATGATTTTGATTCAATCGAAACACAGCTGCCGCGGCCGGGATTCGGGCCCATCACCTTAAGTGCAGCAACCAAAAGGTCTATCCACTAAGCCATCGCAGCAGGTTGGAGGTGAATAAGGGCATAATATAACGGGGAAAGAAAAAGGTTTTGCTACAACCCTCCCTAAATAACCTCTAGCACGGACAAGGGGAAAAAAATCCAGGCAGACGTGCACGGCACTAAAGACTGCAAACAACTTTATATTCCTCACACTGACATGGAGCCTGTATTCATAAGGATCTCGTATCTTCAACGAACGGAATTTGGACGAAGTGGTGCAGCACGAGGGAAAGCAGAAAAACGAGCCAAGATAGAAAACAAGTTCTCTGTTAGGATCCAGTGCTGCATGCGCTGATCTATGTTAAAAAGTGTTTTTTTCTTCTTTCTTAAAGTTACTGACCGGGTGTTAACCCTATTGCTATCGAAAGCTTCTATCGTCGCATACATCTAAATAATTTCTTTTTCTTGGTTCTGAACCTGCAAACGATCTTTTTGTGCTCAAGACGTGCACCGATTGGGCGACTTGGAGCAGAAAGTTGCGGTTTTTCTCGGGCGCCTACGTAACCATTGACTGGGTACCTGCCAGTTCGTCCGACGTATGCTTATTTCTTTTTTCAGAAGTACGAAGTCTCGTTAGCGAAGTTGTGCTCGCAGTCCACAAACTTATGTGTGTGTTTGATGGCGGAGCCAGACATCTTCGTTTTTTTTTGTTTTTTTTTTTGTAGCGAGAGCTACACTACGCCAGCCGCTTCACGAGGTCAGCGTGGCTGCGCTATAGCTACGCGCTGAGCCGCGGCATAACGCTCCGCCAGCTGTGCGCACGCGCAGAGTGACGTCAGAGCACGCACCGTAGTCAGCGCTCAGGCATGCCGCCCACATCTCTCTCTCATCGCCTCACGTACCTATATGCACAATTCAGGCGTCCACTGACCCAGGGAGCCAGTTATGCGCACTTCCTTTCCTTACATTGCACTACTTTACTGACCACCGGAGCGTCTTCATTGGTATAAACAACAAAGTTCAAGCCGTTACGTAAACTATATGTCTTACTTTCAAGCGAAACCTAAGCGTAGCCAGGGGCATGTACCTCTCGCTACTCTGCCAGATTTAACCAGAGCTACACCACAGGCAATTTTTTTTTTTATTTTTGAGCTCACGCCTCCCATTCCCTCTCTTTCAGAGCCCAGCCAGGTCGACATGCGACGAGATCACCATGGTAACGTCCTATTTTATAGCAGTTTATTCAGTGCGACTAATATCCCTTAGCGAAAACTAATACGCTTTGAATATACGGCACAATATTTAAATTATATTTTAAACATATTTTGTTTTCATGAATGCGCTAAAATATGTAGGAAATAGGTTCCTGACATTTGATGCTCGGTATACGAAATATATTCTTAAAATTTGCAAAATATACCTCACTTAAAGCTTACTTCGAGCATGTTTCGAAAGAATATGCTTGCAGTTTTAGCATCTTGTCAGCAAATTAAAAGTGTACATTCGTAAATATGAAATTAATTGATGCGAAGATACTTGAATTCTAACAAATTAGTAGTCAGCTGCCGTAGAAGTCTAGTACTGGAAATGACGTTTCGGGAAATGGCATTTACGTGTTGGCGATGTATTTGAAGTGTACTTTCGTAAATATGCAATTAATTCGTCCAAGCTGTACTTCAATTTTAACATATGGGCAGTCCGCATTAGCATATTTGCAGCACACTTCAAGCTGCCGTTGAAGAATCTAATCCTTGAAATCGAGTTTCGGGAAATTGCATTGGGATGTTGGCAATGTATTTAAAGTGTACTTTCGTAAATACGCCATTAATCCGTACAAAATATACTTAAAATATAACAAATGGGCAGTCTTGAAACTACCGTGGAACAATCTAGGGCTCGAAATGACATTTCGGGGAACAGGAAAACTCTCACTTTTCTATCGTCCTTTCGTTTATTGTAATTTCTAGCAGGAAGGCAAGCACCACTTATTTACATTAAGTGCGGAGAACGTGATAGCCTTATAATGGCAAAGGCGCCTAGAGTATTTCCGGACCCGGACATGCCAGCGAAAAGGTCCCCGACTGCCAAGGCCGACCGGCTCCCTTAGGCGCACGTGTATTTGTTGGTTGGCAGTTGTACTCTTGATCTCCCTGACGCAAGTTACGACACAGCAGTTCGGTTAAAGATCGAACCCAAATTCGAACGCGACCAGCACGGTACTTTTGCGACAATTTGGGGGCCCACAGTCTTTGCCCAAAAGCGCCTCACCGGGCAAGATAATCGGTCTGATATCTCGGGGGTATATATCAGGGGGTATATAAGAAGTTTGCGGGGATACAGTGGCCGCAACTGGCAAAGGACAGGGTTAATTGGAAAGACATGGGAGAGGCCTTTGCCCTGCAGTGGGCGTAGTCAGGCTGATGATGATGATGATGATATATCAGGCAAGCCAAGCATTGAACAATTGGAGCACTTCTTGTTTGCTGCGTCACTTTCGTCGGCATTTTCTATGTGGAGATACATTTACCTCTCCCATTGCGTGACGTGACCTTGCAAAGTCTTAGACCTCTTGATTGATGGCAACTACGCGTCTCCTCTGGGATGGGTTCTTTATGCTTATCGCTTACAGCCGGATAATTAATTTGCTGCGCACTTGACAGCATTCAGCCGTCTCATTCTGTGAAGCCTACTAGTAGAGGTTTGTTAAGCCGAAGTGAATATTAAATTCATATGTGTAGTCTATTTTTTAATGTAAACCAATGTACTTAAGGTATATTTTAGTATATTTTAATGCATTATAAATATGCATTTCTGCCCGCTTAGCATATTTATAATGCAACATTGCATTGCATTATTGCATTATTACAATGCATCATAATGCATATTCGGGTCCGTAAGTACCCGAGGCGCCTTTGCCGGTATAATGCTATCAAATTCTCCGCACGTAATGCAAATAAGTGGTGATTGCCTTTCAGCTAGAAGCTACCATAAACGAAAGGACGACAGGACAAAGAGAGTTTTCACAGTTTCCCGAAACGTCATTTCGAGCTATAGATTGTTCCACAGTAGCTTGAAGTCTAATGGAAATATGTTTACGCGGACTGTCCATTTGTTAGATTTTAAGTACACTTTGGAAGGATTAATTGCGGGTATATGAAAGTACACTTAAAATACATTGCCAACACCCCCCAAGAGATTTCCCGAAAACTCGATTTCAAGCGTTAGATAGTTCAACGGCAGCTTGAAGTGTGCGGCAAATACGCTAATGCGGACTGCACATTTCTTAAAATTTAAGTAAACTTTGGACGAATTATCAGCGTATTTACGAAATTACACTTCAAATACATTGCGAACACGCAAATGTCATTTCCCGAAACGCGATTTCGAGCAACTGACTGTTCTACGGCAGCTAGAAGTGTGCAGAAAATGCGTTTAAATGGAGCGTATGCCCGTTTGTTAGAAATAAAGTATACTTCGGATGAATTAATTTCATATTTACGAAAGTACACTTTTAATACACTGACAAGATGCTAAAACTGCGGACACATTTTTTTCACGTATTTGAAACGTGCTTGAAATATTCTTTAAGTGAGGTATTTTTGGCAAATTTTTAGTATATATTTCGAAGACCAAGCACGAAATATTATGGACCTATTTCCTTCATATTTTTAATGCATTCATGAACACAAAGTATGTTTAAAATGCAATTTATATATTCGACTGTATGTTCCAAGGCTATTAGGTTTCGTTCGACGATTCTGAAACAGATTTTGTTGCAGGCATAAAAAACGCTGCACGTTACATGGGGAATTTCAAAGCGACTCTCACTGAAGTCTCTTATTTTCAGGTCGCAACCTGAGAATTGGAGATGGCGTGATGGGCGACGCACCCCCTTTTGTCGTCCTACGGTAAACACCTTTCGCAGCCATTTCTTTCTTTGGGGAAGGGATGCACGAAGCAGTAATACAAATTGCAATAGTTAGAATGAAATCATACCAGGAGAGACAAATTTTGCAGTAAGGAAGGAAGCTTTAAGGGAAAAGGGACAAAGCTTGGAAATGTTAGCAAGAGGCTGTAATAACGAATTCAGTGGGAAAGCGTTAAACGTTAGAAGGATTTTAAAGAAGGGATTGGGACACTTGCGCGAGGTGACACCACAGATTGATGTCGATTTACGCATAGTGCCGGAAGCATACTGGTAGCGCATCGGTTTGAAGAAATCAGTGTCGAATGCGCATAGAAAAAAAAAATGCCCAGGCTTAGCTTGGTTAAGCCAAGAATGCGTTGCATATTGCGCGGTCTTTTTGCGCGAGGTATTGCTTGGCGGCACTCGATTTTTTCAGCAGCTTTCCCTCCGTGACGTATGGATGGATGGATGGATGGATGGATGGATGGATGGATAGGAGCGCCCCCTTTGAAACGGGGCGGTGGCAACCGCCACCATTCTCAGCCGTCTTTTTTTCTTTTTCTGTTTTTCCTTTTTTTTCCCTTTTTTACGTGGTTTGGTGACGTAACGTCACCACGTGACGTGACGTCACGTGGTTTGGTGGCTGCCCGGCCGCGCCCAAGGGCTGAACTGAGTGATTGCAATATGCTACGCATAAAAACTCCTCAAAAAGCGTTGCGTTCTAAGGGCAAGGTATCGCGCCGAACGGGTGGTGGCGTTCCGTGGATTTCCTGGCAGCGCTACAACACGCTGTCGCGTACCACTCCTAAAGGCGAAGCTTAAGCGTCATTAATTAGCAGTTTTTTTTTTTGTTTTTCCTTTTCTTCTTTTTTTTCTTTTTTTACGTGGTTTGGTGGCTGCCCGGCCGCGCCCAAGGGCTGAACTGAGTGATTGCAATATGCTACGCATAAAAAATTGGCCGACGATTATTGCTCTCGGTAATACGATTTTTGAGCGCAGCTACTAGTGTAGCATTGTAGACAGAGATCTTGAACAGGAGCAGAGAGCATGGAAACAAAATAAGCGTTAATGTAAAATGAATTGCAAGAAACAAAGTCTACATAAGTACACAATGAAAAAAAAGAAACACCTCTAATAAAGCTTTAAACATAACCGCGGTTACTTAACCGCGAGAAGGAATTATACGTTACACTCAAATCCTGGCCACCTTGTTGAACAGCTGATTGAATGCTTTTGTTACCAATGGTGGAAATAACGAACTATACACTGTAAACACATATGCGCTGAATATCTAACAAATAATGTGGTAGATTCTCAGAATGAAGTGATAACCCTCTATCTTTAATGTGTAATGTTGCCATTGAAGAATTGCGTTTAAAACTAGAGCAGTTTTGAACTGTAAGCAACAGTAAAATGACAAATAGAGCTTTGTGCAAAAAATAAGCCTTATTTTTTTTACTTGCACATTTTGTTATTTATCTATTCCTTAAGCTCCCCCACGACGATGATGGGCTGATTGTTGGGTTTGTTTCAGAACTTAATCCTTCAAAATATCATTGCTTCAGGGGAGGGTAGGTGCTGCGAGAAAAAGGATCTTCTACTCGGCTCGAACGACAGCGCTAAACAGAAGCGGTTTTTCGTCCATTACATAAGCGCACATATCCTCACATCACCGACTAACAGCAGAACGCAAGGTTGACTGTAAAGCCACAAAACATAGCTTCAAATTAATAACTATTTTCATGACTGAGCAGAAACCTGTGGAGGAAAATATTTTTATATTTTACACAGTACCGGTAGGTGCACATTTGAATTGTTTTTTTTTTTCTTTCGTTTAGTGCCCTCTTGGGAAGAAACAAGGGGACCTTTGTGGTCCAGATTGTGCGTGCGTGCCGTCCCCCCGTCCTCTACCTTCTGACCGGCTTGTCTGCATATGGTCCCCAGCACGCGGATAGCTACTACAATGCCGCACATTGTGAAGAAGTCTAAAGAAGTCAATAAAAATGGTGAAGTTTGGAAGTTTAAAGTCCCGAAGCAGCATACAGGCCGTGAGGGACACCGTAGTGGAGCGCTTCGAAATCATTTAGACCACTTGGGGTTCTTTACCGTTCGCTGGCATAGCACAGCACATGGGCGCCTTTTGCGCTTCCCTTAAATCGAAGCGTGTCCGATACGGCTTGGTATGAATCCTGTTCCTCCGGCTCAGTTGCCGAGCTCCTAACCGTTAACCACTCATCCAATGGTGTGAGACTAAACATATTCAATAAAGACGTTGTTCTACCATGTATTTGTGCACAGTTCTATTAATCCTTTCACAAACAATAACGCTAAAGCGGTCCGACCTCACAAATCTGCCCAGAAATGGGAATAAACATCTGTTCTATTCTATTCTGTTCTACTTAACAAGCATGTATTCATGCTCACTTTTTGAGAAAAGCCGCACGAAACCATTCCTTTCGACAAAACTTTGAAGTTAAAGTAGTGAAAGAAGTCGGAATTTTGATAAGAGACGTGCTTTCGAACGCTTTTCCCGTAAAAGTGACCATGAGTACCCAAGTGTGAAATAAAAAAAAAGCATAACAGAAGTGTGCACAAATACGCAAGCTATTTAGGACCGTCACCTTGTGAGAGAGACTGCTCATGTATCAAGTGTCAACACAGGGACTGACTAGACAGTTGTCGCTACTACTACATTTTTTCAAGCAAATGCCTTCCTTGATCAACAAAATGCGTTGACACGTAGACGGAATGCTGGCTTTCCACGTTACCCGCGTACGTTGAACTTCATTCTGAATTATCACTTTTAACGTGCAGTGCCCCGTGGCCCATGGTGCTAAAGTTTAAATGTGTCCGTGGCAAACTTCCCCTTTGAGTGCGGGCTTAGGCGGTTGCCCGAGGCACTCAGAAATAACAGTAGAGTTACTATGCGTCACCTATGAGTGCACAGCGCTTCATCATAGAAATGCATGGTCATTTGTGTGCCGCGACGAAATTGTAATTGGGAGGGCGTGTTGTCACGTAGAAATGCCTGCGTATTGTCGCCTGCCGGATGCGTCTACTGGCGTGGACTGGCTTGGATGTTAAAACATTAAGTTGGGCTAGTTGGTAACGGCTTGAAGGAATCATATTCTTAGCGGTAGGAAACAGACACAACACCAAGAAACACCAAGATGTGCCTGCTCCCTGAACGAGATAGTGATCCCCCAACCCTAACTACAATGCCACCTCCATATCCTAAACCTTGCATGGGCATCAGCAAGGCCCATACCTCCCACAATTAGAAAATATTGCATTATTTTGTACTCATAACGGGCTCTAGAGTGTCTCAGTTCTGCTTCTAAAGCTGGCATCACTTTAACGTGACAACAGGGTCTTTTTCAGCGGTGAACCCAGCATAACTAGTATGCACGAAAAAGTGGAATGAAAACTCATTAAAACCTTACAGAACTTGCGATTAAAAGGTCGCAGCATGACTCGCATGCGATTACGATATGTAAACATATGAAGTAATAAAACTGTGCTGAACAGAAAATCTGGGTAATTTAGCCGAGAATCGAAGGCCTGACGCACGAGATGCGAGTCAAATAGGCTACCGCTAGGCCTCGCTTTTTTTTTTATTGTAGTCCTAGGCCACGCAGGCATGTTGTTTTTCAAAAGGGTATTTATTGGTTAACTAATGATATATGTACATGAACTATGCACAAACCATTAAGAAACAATCGCAAATGAACACAACGCATCATACGATACGTATAATCCAAGCACGAGAAGAGATGTAACAGAGGGCACATCACATCATAATACATCATGAAACGACTCACCTATAAGCAACGATGCGCTGCAAAAAGGGCAACGAAAAACACAGCACTAGGAGTGGTTGCCATTCCAGTTCAAACTCGGCGTTGGCGTACAATTCCTTTAGATGAACAATAATTCTGCTCAAGTGCACTTTGAAGAAACAACAGATTGACAATGTCGCTCCATCATGCGCCTTTTCCAGAGGCTGTGTAATCCAATCAGAAAGAACATGTCTAAGGGTTCCTATAGAAATGGTAGTGCAATGAGATACCGTACAGAATGCGGAGCCAAATTGAAAAACAAAGTCCTTATCAGGCCACGATCGTACGGCTTCGTTAAAGCAGGGCTTTATTTGTATGCGACCATGTGGCATCTCGCATAATATGACTTTAAAGGGCGCTACTAAAGAATGCAAACTAACAGCTTATAAATCCCTGGTCAGGCCGCTTCTTGAATACGCGTCAGTCGTGTGGTCCCCTCACCTTGTGCATGATAAAGATAAACTGGAGTCGATACAGAAGAAAGCGATTAGATTCATTTTTAACCGGTACGATCGCAACTTTTCCCCTTCACTACATTACCATGTTTTATCACTGAATTCCCTCGAGCATCAACGGAAATGTGACCGGCTTGTAATGCTACACAAAATAGTGCAAAAATCCGTTTCTTTAGCTGCCCCCATTTCATTCCCTGGTCGTACTGCACGTGTGACCCGCCGCACAGATCCCATGAACATCACACCATTCAAATCTTTCCTTGATTGCCACAAATCTTCTTTTTTCCCGCATACAGTTGAGATGTGGAATTCCCTTGATGGTGCGTTGCGACAGCTTCCACCGGAGCAATTTATAAAACAAGTGCCTTTTCACGTATTATGATTTCTTCTTTATGTAACCACTCCTGCTATGTCTCGAACCTGAGACAGCAGTATCTGTAAATAAAAATAAAAACAGTATCCGTGTCTGCGCGGCCAAGAGGAGCCGGTGACAGGCTCCGCTATTGCGTCATAAACTTAAACGTGGAGCTTAAGTGTCTGCCAGATGTTTTGCTGTGGGGGAGCATTTCCATTGCACGCTTCGAACCGGCGCGACGTGTTAATGCTTTTGTATATTCTACGTATGGCATTGACTCTTAAGGACACACGTCTGAAGAGCACAACGTCACCACGAAACTTCGGTAATAAAATTGCGCTCTAACTGCTCTTCAAAAGAGATATCACCAGATATCACTTTAAATGTGCCAAGTCAAGCTTATTCAAGGTTTGAGTTCTGCGGATACACCCAAATATTTGGTTTGATAGCTCCCCCCCCCCCCCTTCTCCACCTCCCAGGATAGCGGCGGCTTGCCTTTCATGACCAGTGAGTTACAGTCGTCATCATCATCATCATGATCTATCCTGCTGCTACACTGCAGGATGAGATCGTTATGTTGTGAAAAATGACACTGTAGCTTAGGAAAGAGATTTACGGTCTCCTACGCTTGCAGCCGCTGCTATGCTAGAATCAAGGGTAATATTTTCTTCAACCAATGTGGCTACCTGACGTAGCCAAGACTCGGAATATGTTTTATGTGCCCTGGAATAGGGCCAATCGACCGTTGCGGATGGACTCGTCTGATCACATAAAAAAACACTTGTGCTAGAGCCAAATAAAGTTATCCTATCCTATCCTATCCTATCCTATCCTATCCTATCCTATCCTATCCTATCCTATCCTATCCTATCCTATCCTATCCTATCCTATCCTATCCTATCCTATCCTATCCTATCCTATCCTATCCTATCCTATGTGAGCTCGTGAAAATTGCTGGTTTAGATTAAAGTACTGTCGTTTTGTAGCAACCATGTGTCGGCATGGGCCACGTGGGCCATTCGGTTCCGCTTCAGCCTCGTTATACGTGTATGAGTGTCTTCACATTACTAAAATACGCGAATAATTATAGCTGCTGCTGAGAAAGGCGCCAATTTCTTTAATATATTCGTACAAAAGCTTGCGATAAAATGACTCAACATTTCCCGTCAGGCCTGCTGCCATTGTAACCCATAAATAATGCATGTATGCCCGCACGCACATAGAAACGACGTTTATGACAATTATGTATGGCCGTTGTTCTTAATAGCATACGCGGTCGAATTTCGATGGAGGAGAAATTCTAGAGGCACATGTACTGTGCGATTCAACAGGAAAACGGCGCAAAAGACGAGGACAAAAGATACAAACACGACAGGACCAGCGCCAGGACAGCGCTGGTCCTGTCGTGTTTGTATCTTTTGTCCTCGTCTTTTGCGTCGTTTTCCTGTTGAATCATGAACCAACTAGCCCAAACTAGAGTTCTTCATGTACTGTGCGATGTTAGCGCACGTTAAAGATCCCCAGGTGGTCGAAATTTCCGGAGCCCTTCACAACGGCGTCCCTCATAGCTTGAGTCGTTTTGGGACGTTAAACCTCCCACAAAACCAAACGAAACCATTTACATATTGTTCTTGCCCATTTTATTGTCGTTGGTTTGTAGTATAGCTTCTGTTGTGGCTATTTCTAAATAGCCTGAGCTTTGTGATGCCTGCTTGTATACTTTTGTCTGTCACCGAAAAATCTTTATTGAATAGGCACATTTTTATAGCAATGTGTATTACGTATTTATTTTGCACCGTAATCCTATATAATGATTTCCAATATTTTAATCTACACGCTTAATTATTACTGAAAAAACTTCAGCATTGTAATTACGTACTACCTTGTAACCTTGTAACCTTTCACTCCCTCTCTAATGTCCTGTGCATGGGTCATGAGGGTACTTGAAATAAAATAAAAATGTGGTATGCAGAGGGATGGTCAATGTTGTGGCGTCTGGGGAATCATTTTCGTGCTTCCCATGGTTTTGGATCGCTTGTCCGAGACACACGGGGTATGTGTCAGGAGTGCAAGATGTTGGCTCGGAAATTGTTAAAGGATTTTCTCTACAAGGTGAACTTTCGAAGGTTTTTGTGCCATCCGAGAGTGCCACGCTTGCAGCTATTAGAATTTCAAAGGACAATAAGATTTCGGTGCACACTGCGTTTCTTTTTTTTATTTTGATACGAACTACCTAAATCTTCTGAAGACACTGCAACTAGCTGTCAATCCTAGCTGTCGGTCTCTACCATTTTGTGTTGTCTTCCGAGCGCACAGCTCCCTGTGACATCCCATTGGCAAAGGACGAGAACCGAGTAATGCATAATGCTTTTTTTTCGAATGCAGAGCATATACAATTCTGGTATATGCTGCAACGCAATCTTTAGAAGTTTCTTCTCCCAACCGAGAGCACAGCTTGTGACGCTGTCCTAGTTGCAATGCATCACAATACCACCGTCCTAATAGCCGAACAGTAGCACGAAACACTGGGCCAAAAATGTCCCCAGAATCGTTTTTTATCACAGCATCCCTCACAATCACATCTGTGTACCATCTCTCGAACTCTCCTCGGCAAACCACCTTTGAAAAGCACATTTCAGCCATTTCTTCCGACAGCATCGACAGCCCCATATGCGAGGACACAGTTTCCGCTGTTTTTTCTAGCATGCATTCATAACGAGATCATCCTGTGTAATTTTTGAAGCGAAAAGCTTCACTAGGCTAGTCAACACCGCGCTTCGCGTGAGCCGAAGGCCAGATTTGCCACGCGCATGCGCGAATCCGAGCGACGTCAACCACGGCGCAGGTGGCTGCCGTAGCCGCCGCCGCGCGCCGACTCCGTCGCCTGACCTTTCGCCGCCGCCGCGTGCTACTGCGCATGTGCGCCGCCGCTTCTCCTCCTCGCCACCGTTTGGCCTTTCGCCGCAGCCGAGCGCAGTGCGCATTTTAAAGGAGGGGTATACAGGGTGTTTCACCTAAGACTTTCTGCAATTTTTAAAAATAAGCTATTTAAATTAGATGCGCGCTTTTTCTGGCATAGCATTGTCAGTGGTGTAGTACATCATAATTCAACTAAGACGTGCTAACTAGCAGGCTTGTTAATCAATATTTAATAGTTAACTTTTAAACTATTACCGTTGGGCTCCTTAATTATTGAGAGGCATGTAGCACACCGTAAGTAATGTCCATATCCCTTTATAGAATTTGAAGAACGCGATTATCCTCGGCGCTGTGGCCGAACAAATTTTGGCTATCTCGACGAATTAGGTTCACTGGAGAGGTTGCTTTGCCTGCAAGCTTCTCAAACCGCATGTATTTTGGCGCGATGTAGGCGAAATTTGTTTGGCCACAGCAACGCGAGGATAATCGCGTTCTCGAAATTCTAAAAACGGATATGGACATTACTTACGGTGGGCTACATGCCTCTCAATAATTAAGGAGCCCAACGGTAATAGTTTAAAAGTTAACTATTAAATATTGGTTAACAAGCCTGCTAGTTAGCACGTCTTAGCTACATTATGATGTACTGCACCACTGACAATGCTATGCCAGAAAAAGCCCGCATCTAATTCAAACAGCTTATTTTTAAAAATTGCAGAAAGTCTTAGGTGAAACACCCTGTATAAGGCGCGCTTGCCCATAGAACAGGCGCACACTCTCGTCTCTCATAGCCTGATTTGCTTTGGGACGTTAAACCCCAATAAACCAATAAATAAAACTCGCCATGCAAGGAGAAGAAGCAACAGTCGGACTGTGGAGAAACACCGATCCAGAAGTGGTAGCTTGGCAGTTGGCTAAAAAGCAGCGAGAGTTTTTCGCTTCGAGATATCCAGGCTTAACCTTAGCTAAGCCACAGCCAATTTTTTTTTCCTGATAAAAGCTAAACACTCCAAAAGCCGGAACATAATCTAAATACAACTGTGCATTCTTACGGTTTTTTCGTGCCGTCAGAAAATGCAATTTTCGCCTTCAAGTTTAGAAAGACCGATAACAGGATGACCTTTTGTTTATTTCGAAGCATCTGTAATTTCTGCTGATCTTGGAGCGTGAACTTTAGAAGCACCTGCCACCGACTGAAAACGCATCTTTTTCTGCTGTCACACTTTGCGTAGGGCGTAAACAGCGCCATATGCATTTTTTATATAATGAAAGCTAGGAATTTTAAAACGCGAAAAAAAAAAAACTTTTAAGGTTGACAGATGTTATGCATATGATTTCATGGTCGGAGCGAAACACCGAATAAACCGATCTTATTCTACTTAATTTACACTGACAACTTTACCACTGACACAAATGTGGATGCTTTTTTTTGCTGCAGCTATTACTTTCGCGTTTTGCTCAAGCGCCCATCTAGTGAGCTGAAGACTTCGCAGAGCTTGCACTGCGTGCACTTCGTCCATCCAGCACATTCGCCACAGTCTTGAAGGACGTGACTGTCCTGGCGAGAGCCGTGGCAACGGTGTCGACGACGCTGAAGAGCATCACGAAAGACAGGCCCAGGTAGATTCCCATCGTTCCGCCAATGTTGGTCACCAGGCTGGAGAACTGCGTTCAACATTGTAAAGCGTGGGTTAAGAGGCAGGGTGTGGTTCATATAGTAACACGGAGGCAAAAGCTTGCTGACCAGCGTCCTGGTAGGTACAGAGTGGATACAGACTTTTCACTGCCTAAATCTTGATTGAGTGCGCGGTTATTCTGGGCTATGTCGCTCGTCCACAGTAAGCAACCGCTGTGCAAATGGCCAATCAGAATACCGCTACCGCAGTCATGCGACCCTCTGAGCCCAGAACGTGACATTTAAAACAGCCGCAGACGTCGATACATTATGTTGACATTTTGCTTTCGCTTTGCTCGGTCGCCGCCGTGCTCTCAAAGTTTTTAGTATTCTCGGCGAGCAAAACATAGAGCAGCTCGGACCCGGAGGCCCAGCGGGCCCTGGCCCAGAGAGCACGGGCAGCGGCAGCAGCCAATGGCGTCCCGGAATAGGGACTGCCACCCAGGTCACCGACCATCCACAGCTTCCCCTCCGAATTCAATACAGTGCTACAATAAATGTTTTCTCGTCTTCCTCTACGCGGCGATCGGGCTCAGAAGAAAAATCAGAGCTATCTGCGCGCCAGCTATCCTCAGTCGCCGTAAACGTGCCGAGAGAATTATCTCGCAACCGATGACTATTGCTTCGGGGCGCTGTCTGTTGTGCAAGCCACGCTTTCCGCCATTCGCGCTGAGTCTGCGGGCGCCTCTACAGATATACTATACAAGGTCACATTCACACGGACATACACAGTCATGAAGAAAATCCAAAACCTCTATCGTGCACCGGGGTCCTGCCAGTGCTCTGCAGCGAACGCGAGCGGTCCCTGCTGAAATATGTACCCATATCACGTATGTGCATGCTGCAAACATACTGGGTCCGTGTCATGTCCTGTCATCTTGTATCACGCGCACAGCTCACTGTACATCAGCAGCCGATGGAGTGCGCCCGGCTGCTTTCACGGCGTATATGGTAGCCCACCCCGAGTCGTTCTGTAACTAAACAACTTTGTAGTTTCACCAGCAGGCGTCAATCTAAAACACGTCAAACCAATATACCAGCCAAGCCGTGAATGAGGAAAGATCAAAGAAGAAGATAGAAGAGAAGAATGGAAAGAAGGGAAAGAAGATGAAGGCGAGGATAAGACGAGTGAAAGAAGAGAAGAAGGGAAATAAAAAGAACCGATACAACGGCTCTCAGGGCATGTTTTAGCCCAGCCGTAGCCTAGTCTAGGGTCGTTTCACTGCGCGGCTACTTTTCGAAACTCAGACAGGACACCACGCCATCTGCTCTATGTTTGCACAAAGGCCCAACGCTGTTCTGTCACGTGAGCGTGCACTGCCTCGCACCAGTCTTACACGGATGATATACTCTCGATTATGTTGCAAATGCTTCAATGCGCTTAACACAAAAGCTTGCATACTTTTCACAGCACATGCCAGAAATCGGGACTGGGTAGTTTTACTCAAGTGAAAACACAATGGCCGGGTAGCAAAAAACATTTGCTCAGGAGCACGCAAAAACTGTCATTGTTGGCTCCTCAGTGGGTCCCAGTATTCTCCAGGCAGAATGGGAACGAGTTATCCATATGATAAGCTAAGGTTCCTCGCCACAGTCTGGAGCGCAAGTGTGCGAAAGAAGCAACTTACGGGAAATTGGGCGTAGCGTCTACGTTTCTCGATTTTTTCGTCCAGGTAGATGATCAGCTTGGCCATGGTCCTGGTGTACAAAGAGCGAAACCGCCCATCACAGGAAAATGAGGGCTTATCGTGCGCAGCATAAGGTAGCCGACATCACAGCTAAATTACGAGACGAATAATGTTTCGCATTCTGAGGAATACAATGACATCAAACTGTATCCTTCAAGATGTGATGTACTTTAACAAAAAGGTACGATGCTGAATGACCAAAATGCGCCGAATGTGCCAGCCAAAAGGCTTTCAGTGTCTACTTCAGACACGTGACCTCTCTGAAAGCGCCTAGCGTATTCAGCTAAGCGGTGCCTTCTCCGACTCAGATTCAGTTTTCTACCGATCTCCGAGGTCTCGGTCAGAGGATGCTGTAATTTTTTCGCCTGGCTATGAAATTGACCGAGCAAACCACATTTGTTTGCTGGGGAAAGATGGCGCCTCAGTCTGTATAGAGTGCATGTACACCACAATGTCCTCACCGTGTGGCCCGGTTGGCGAGCAACAGTTTTGGTACTGTACACAGCGTATATAGTGTGTACACTGTGGGATATGTGTGCGTTTTTGTCTTTTGCATCTTTTCTTGTGTTCCCAGTGCTCTAGAATATTTTACGGGCATATTGTAGCGAAATCTACACTACGTCAGCTTTTCGAGCCTTCAGCGTGGCACCCCTTGAGCTGCGTGGCGGCGCCGTGGCCTTGAGCCGGTTGGTCACGTGGTGCGGAGCAGCTGCTGCTGCCGGTGGCGCGCCGCGCCGGCGAAACCTAGGGTGCCTCGATGCCCAGCGGCGTTGGCATCGAGGCACCCTAGCGAAACCGAGCAGAAACAGCGTGCGCATGCGCCGTGTCGAGGGGGGGGGGGTGGAGAGGAAGAAAGCGCTCGGTCTCGCGTCACTCCAGGTTTAACCAGAGCTAAACCACAGCCAGTTTTTATATTTACGAGCTCACCTCAAACGTCTTGCAGATACAGTGCGGTAGCGTGTGTGCAACCTCCTAAACTTCCTTTCCATAAATAAATGCGCCGTCTCCCTTTTTTCTCGCGGTTTTAACACAGCAGCTGAACTTTTATTTCACGCACCTTTGTGTCCTCCCCTCTCCCATCTTCTCTGAAATATTCCCTGGGCTCTCTTCGACTGACTCACCTGTTTGGGTACTGCCGCCTCGCCTGAGATGCATGAAAACCAAAATAACAGAATATGCATTAGGGACAGCGCGACTATTTGCGTACGTCATGCCCAGACAAACCGTGGCAAACATAATCCGCAGGCTGGACTAAAGTCGGTATTTTTTAACCTTACATTTCGTTTCCATTTCATTTGGTCTTGACGTCATCAGTGACGAAAGCGGGTTACGAAAGCGAAGGGGCTGGAGAAGCGAACGACCAACCACAGGCGCAACCGGTCTTCACGTGGCGACGCCGCCAACCACCACACTGCCAATGCATATACACCGATTTAGTCGCATATGCCGGGCTCCTCCAATATCTCACAAGATCAACGAACAGCTTATTATTTTCTTACTCAGGATTAGCGCCGATTAATGGATAGTGTCTTTCCCTGCCTTAACTCGGCAATTTCAGGTGTATCATCTATGATACGGAGTGCGTACATGAAAAAAAAAATTCATTACTTCTCATAAAATTGCATCTATTGCAAACTTACTCGAAGAAACGACTTTTTCGAACACATTTAGTGAAGCAAGGTCATGGTGTCAGTTGCCATCGACAGAGGAAGCGTCTTGAAGGTAAATTCATGCAAAAGCTAACCCTAACAGCCCAAAATTATTGGTGCGATAGTACTTTACTAACGGTCAGTGGAGCAGTTTTGAATGTTAATCTTGGTTTACTATATGGCCCTGAATTTGAGTGGTTCTATCGTCCTTAGGCCTTCAGAAATGTCCAAAACTACTTAAATTGTCCTGTAGCCATCTTTTTCTTAATGAATCTTCCAGCTTTTAATATGTCCTTATTCAGGCACTGAAACATGCTCAATTTTAGAAGGGGATGACTTTCACTCAGCGTTTTTAATTGCAGGGCTTAAATTGTTTTCTGAAGCATTTGCCCTTTAATGCATAAATTATGAAGAAACCGAAGACAAAATTCACTGCCTGCGCATTATGCTAGCTAATGAACCAACATTCAAAGGCCAATACCGAAATTCTGTTAGCACCACTGGTATTAGAAAAATTGGTATGCCACCAATTATCGACAATTATTATTCTGTCCTTTGGTCTGTCATGTGAAAGACCGAATCGAAGGCCTCAAACTACCTCGAAGGCCCAGAGAGTAATTCTTTATCGAAAAAACGTCTGCCTATTTTTCCCGCAAAACTTGTTCAGAAAATGAGTGACAAAAAATTCTTGACGCTGGCTTTAAGTTGCCCACTTGCGCCTCCTTTTGCTCTTAGTGACACCAACCATTTTGTGTGAAAGCCGCCGGTTAATGGGAACAAGTTTACATCATACCTTCTGTTCAAGCTGTATGCACTAATGGGTAGACGGCGTGCAGATAGTATGTCGCGAATTGGCGACACCGGGCAAAAACTGGTTACTGGAAAAAGTTTCTGCAGTGAAGAGACCGACCTCTATAAAATAGACTGAGGTAATCGTCGTGAAATAACAAAAAAGCATCGTACTTTCATCACAAATCTCTGGTTTCAATTTCCAACAAACGTACCTCAGGCCAAGCACGATGGGTGAGAGACTTCCTGTAGACAGCTTCGCTGCACAAAGAGAAAATGTGAATGAAAAGAAAATACAAGTCTCGGACTACATCTCATGGAACAAACCGAGTTTCAACCTCCAAGTTGGTTGGCTGGTTGCGACTGAGAGAAGGATGAAAAGGAAACTGCACGGGCCTGCCAACTGGCTCAAGCCGAGCCACCACCGCTGCCACGTGCAGATAGAAGAGAGTTGAAAGATAAGAGGACAGAATAAAAGACAGTGTAAAGACGCGCGTCGCAACAACCGCGTCCGCCGGAACGGACGCTGGTTGAAAAATAAATACACGGCCGCAGCCCGAAGGCTGCAAACCGAATGCCACAGATATCAGGTCTCTTCTCAAATCCACGTACTAACCTCCTTGTGCTCACCAAATGCAAAGAACCATTACATTTTTATCGTGCAGTCATTCACTACTTAGCCGCCTCTACCTCGGCACCAGTCAGGATTAAGGACCATTGTCCATCATATAGAAATGATCAGCGCACTTTTTCCACTGTCGTCTTTTTCTTTTTCTAGCGGTGCTGTTATTTATTCTCAAATTTTGCTGTTATGTGCATTATTGCGACCCTCTCTGTGAATGCCTATTTATGATTAATATTTTGTGATTCCTATTTTATTTTAATGCAATATTTTTAACCTTATAACAACGCTTTGTACTTACTCCCCCCCCCCCCCTCCCCATGTAATACCCTCAAATGAGGGCCTTTGGGGGTATTTTGAATAAATAAATAAATATTTATTTCTTTATTTGTTTATTTGTTTGTTTATTTATTTATACACACAATATTGCAGACCTTTTCCTAGGTCCAAGCAGAGAGGGCCCAAAGATTAAATCATCAAAATCAATACAAAAGCGGCCAGCCGTCAATAAATATTGGTATTTATAGAAACATGTGGATGTGAAAATTTGGTGGGCAAATCAGATATGGAGTTAAAAAGAATATGTAATCTATATATGAGCCGATATTGCCCAGGTCCTCATAAGTTCATCCTTGCATAGAACGCATATATGAACACATCCGCCAGCCGCGGTGGCTCAGTGACATTGGCGTTCGGCTTCTGATCCCAACGCCACAGATTCCCCTGGCGGCTGCGTTTCGATGGAGGCGAAATACAAAAACGGCTTTGTGCTGTGCGATGTCAGTGCACGTTGAAGAATCCTAGGTGGTCTAAATTAATGCAGAGCACTCCACTAGGCGTCTCTCCTAGACCATGATTCACTTCCGGTTGGTAACCCCTCAGTTTACGATTTTGAACATATCTGCCCAATGAATGATATGACGGCATAGGGATAAGGATCATACAGGGCACATACTGCGGCCCCTATTTAGCGAGGTCTTGTGGGTTCCTTAGTAGTCCATATATTGTAGCGATAGCTACATTGGCCACGAACTTGAGATTTCGCTGTGACGGTGCTCCGAGGAGGCACAGTGACCGACCTTGAGCCGTTGCCTAACAAGCACCGACGCTGGCGGACGCCGCGTCATCTGGCATGACATCACACCGCGCACCTCGCCGCGTAGCCGCCGCCGCCGTTTGGTATGACGTCACACCGCTTGCCTCGTCGCTGCGTTCGCCTCTGCTCGCTTCGCCAGCTGTGTCGCATGCTTTCGATACGTATATCCTGGCATAGCCGAGCTAAGCCACTGCCAATTTTTGATATACAACTGAGAAATTGGAAGCCTTCATTGCGGTGACACCGCCTTATGTCAATCTTGGCTTACGTGTCTCACCCTGGGTTACTTTCTAGCGCACAGACGTAGCGCACTCCCGACGTTGCGTGCCATTGAAGGTTCTTTTCAGCTTGTTCACAACTGCACGACTTTACTCTATACTTGTGAGTATAAGGACTTGGCGCAGGTTAGCTTGATGGGCGAATATCTCTGTTTCACATCACCTGGAGCAGCCTGTTTAGTACAGCCTTTGTCAAAAAGCTACAGCCCACCAGGTTTTCTTCTGGCTCTTTCCTGCGCAACATGTTTTGCGTCCAAATCTCCCAAAGAAAAGATGAACTCTCGAAATCTTGCCTCCTAAGTTGAGGATTTCCAGCGATGCTAGGCAGCCGCACTATAACACTGTGAAGCAGACCACTAGGGCTACATACTTTTGACAATTACTGCACGTTACCACGGCTACTCTCCCAGTAAGCATAGTAGAGTGCTTTCTTTCCATCTAGTGTGCCAAACGTTCTGGAACGCCATGCCCCCACTATTGAAAGCGTCCTGTATGTAGTTACCTTTCTTTGATGCTTTAGTTTTTCGCTTGATATTCCGGAAGATAATTCTAAAAAAGAAAACAACTGCAGAGTCCTTTTATTCGACACATTTTTTAAGTGCACCGTCTGCGAAAGCCATGTGTACATTGGCCCTGACATTTGTTAACTTCTGGTAACGATAAAGCGTTTGTGTTCTATGCAAGCAACCAGCTCTGGCCGTTACGAAGACACCCAGCACCTTCGAGAAGCAGTACAAAAGTCTGCCCTTAGAGGACGCGACCATCAGTAAAAACTCACTTACTAGCAGGGTAGAAGGCAGGAGCATGGCAGCTGATGCAGGGCATGCTGTCTCTTCACTTTGGCCATGCACTCCATTGAATTCTCGTACATGCACTCCTCTGGGTGTGAAGGGTAAATAAAGCGAACGACAGCCAATGTTGAACCTATTCAATCATTACCTTCGTCTGTAACTGCGTTTATTAGGCACCCAATTTTTAAGGGCAAAATAGAAGCCCTCCTCCGCAATGGCACGTCTTGTAGTCCGCAGTGTTAATATGGAAATTTAAAAAAATGTCGACTTCTTAATAAAAATTTTACCTGCAGTCACCCACAATTGATAATTAAATTAGATTAGACAAGATTACATTACATTAGATTAGAACATTTATTTTAATGAAACATGGTAAGGAAATAATTTTTTTGAATATTGACAGAAATAGCTCAGTATAAGTTAAAAAGATGAGTGGTGTGCAAATCTGATTTCATTTCATTTATTTACCTTAAAGGCCCCTTTTGCAGTAGTACATAAGGGGTGGGATAATCAAAAATTTAGTTACATTTTGTCACGATGATATATGAATTTCAATGTTGGCATTGAAGAACGATGGGCGGGTGATATCGATACATAAAATGACAGCTGCTAAAGAATGACACAGAAATTAACTCGTATGAAGGTAATTACACTTTAAATACATTCGCGTGTCATTGCGTGTATCTCAGTTTGCACAGCAAATTCGGTGCAGTGTGAGGTAGAAGGTGCACCGTGTCACTACAACGAAGGCAGTCGTGATTCACGCCCGTCGGCAAACTCACGGCCTCTGGCGCAGCACAGCTTCGCACCGGAGATGTTGAACGTGCGCACCCTGTGGTCCATGCAGCCGCACCGCTGGAAGATGTTGAGCTGGAGGCAGGCGTCCAGACACTTCTGTTCCGCGCACGACAGGCCAGGAAGAAATAAAAAAGCGTAAAAATGCATCTGCCTACGCACATTGCTGTGCGGGCTAATTACTGTATCCTGTCACTAGCTATTTGCCGCTTCAGCAACAGTTGTTCAAAGAACGTTCCCAACCTAAACTCGCGCACATTACTGTACACACTATCAGCTTCGTTCTGTTTAATGCGTTAGCATTACAACGCACATATTCGCTAAAAGTATTCGGTGTTGGCGTGTAGTGAAAGATTGTGGCTATGCACATGGGTTGGTCACGTAATCGAGGACGCTTTTTCAATGCGAATACAAACACGCTTTAGTCGGGAAACACCACCTGATTAGGTTAGCTTTGAAATATTTTCCTGCAGTAGTTAGCACTAATTACTGATACGCTCGCCGAACGTGCATCGCACTGTACGCTATTGGAGGTGTTTAAGAGCTTTCTCTTCCCGAACTTTAACGTTAAATTCACTAGTTAAAGGCTAGGCCATGAGGGGGGGGGGGTGAAACAGTGCAGTACCACTTGAGTGTAGCTTGTTTGGCTGAACTGTATTTCCTGGTACCCCGGCGGCCAGTCATGGCGACAAGGTTGTGGGTAAGGAGGTTCCAGTCGCCGCAAGGTCATCTGCGTCGAGTGCAGTGCACACAAGTTACAAGGCCGTCTGTCTCCGTCTACCTCCGCATCCTTACTCCGTCACCGACAAAGGGCGCCTCTTCGGGAGTGCGATGATGGCACGAAGTGTCGGCTTGCTTTGATACCCGCATTGCAGGGGAATGAAAGCTTGTGAGTTAGGTTTCAGCATTACAAACAATGAGTATTACAACTCCCCGCGCACGCATTCGCGAAGCTCTTTTCGTGGTTGCTGATAAAGAATTTGAAGATGTTCGTGCCCGGAACGTCGACGGCTGCTGCAGAGCCGCCTGCTAAGGTAAGGAGCCCTTGGATGCCGATACACACCCTCGCAATACTGTGCAGCAATTACAGCGTCGAGACCGCACACGAGAAGAGGCGTTGACGTGCGCTCGCAGGGGGCCCGACGCGCCACCGCAACTGGTCCTCATTCGCTCAATTCAGTACGTTACGCAGCAGAGTGTAGCCGATGCGTGACTTTTTTTATGCACCCATTCCAGAGCATCAAACGTGCATTTTTATTGCGAAAGCAATACTACGCTCATGAACGGCCTTTCGTGTAGCGGCGGCCGGTAGCCACGTTTGACCTTTAGGATGACCTCTGACGTCATACCAGGGTGAGATGGGCTACCAAGTCGAGTCGTCGCGCAGCGGCGGCCGGTAGCCACGCGTGACATTTAGAATGATCTATGGCGTCATATCATGCCTAGTGACGTCATAGCGTGACGCCATACAAGGGTGAGAGATGGCCTACCAACTCGAGTCGTCACGCAGCGGCGGCCGGTAGCCACGCGTGACCTGTAGACGCGGCGCACTGCGTTCCTTCTTTAGAAGCGGTGCGCCACGTTCCTTCCCTAGAGGCGCTGCGCTCGCTTTCGCAGCTTACCAGGCTTAAACACAGCTAAGCCCCCGCCAATTTTTTTTTTAACACGCATTTCACATTGGTACAACATGCTTGCAATCAAGCTTCCGTCCAGCGAAAGGGTTGATCCATTGCGTTAGCGCCACTGTCCCCGCGCTTATTACATTTAGAGCGTACTTGTTCAACTGGTAATAATGTTTAGAGTAACTTTAAGTTTTGAGGATTAATTCACAGCTCGCCATGACGACGATGCCGCACAATCTGATCCACCAATTGGACGGCCCAGAAACACTCTGCCGCTGCTTAGCCCAAAGGTGCTCTCCACAGAACACTCCGTACACAGTGAAGCAACCTCTACAGTATACGATCGGGTGACAGTATATTAGGTTTCGTTTTCGGGGCACTTAAGTGAGTCATTTTTTACTAGGTTTTTTGCAGTTGTTAGTGTCCTTCTTTAAGTTGGGATAACCAATATGTCGGGTTCTTTTTTCACCCATCTTTCTACTTTTTTTCTACGCATCTAATATGTTATATTCTGAACAGCCAAAAGATTACTTCTTAACCACTCTAATATGCGATGCACGATGGATGTCCGCAAAACTATTAATCACACTAATGCTAATTAAAAAATTCCCTCGATAAAGCGTTATTGCTTCCGCACTGGTCACCTCTCTCATTCAAATGAAACAGCAAGGGTGCTGTATTACGATGACGCTGATCTGGTCAGGCGCCAGTGATGTTGCATATGAAGCGGTGACATGAGAATTGATGCCGGTCGAACAGGCACACGTCCCCATTTCCTCACAAGAAACTATCATTGAGTTTTTGGCGCGGCCTCGCGTTCGGCAAGCGATACCGTGGTTTCTATTATATACATTATTCTGTTCTTTCCCTCCGCATTTTCTTCATGCTGCCTACTTTTCTATACACAGATGGTTCCCCTGGGTCTTTGCTTTGCTAGAAGGTGGTGGCGCCCTCTGTTAGTCGCTTAAGCAACTCTATTTCTCAGCGGGCGAATGCTTCCCCTAAGTGTCAATGTGTGGCCCCACCTTGCCAATGCGTAAGTAGGTGACGAAGTCTGGCGGGATGTGGATTCCGTTGCGATTGTAGTCTGATTCCACTCCCGGCTCGTGAATCATGACCTTGAAGCCGACTTCAGTCGATAGAGGGAGATACTCGTCGATTTCAGCGTCTAGCACCATCCGCAGCCCTGCGTGTAACGACGACGGGTTCGTAAACCCGAACTATGATCATTCTGTTCGTTGTAGGTACACTGAATCAATAAAATACATAAGGAGGTACCTTAGTAAGGCTTTTTGACGGGCTAGTTGGTACATATTCATATTTTCTTCTTCTTCTTTCCTGTTGTCTCTACCCTTTTTCCTATGAACGACTTTTTAGCGCACAGCCTTTCAAAAGGAGGTACCCTGTCGTATTGATGGTGTCAAATTAGATATTTAAAACTCAGGGATGATAGAATCTAGTTGCGTTTTCGGTCAGCTTTGAAATTACCCTTTATGGCACCTGCGAAAATATATATGATCAAGGAGAGCAGTTTAGTTTCCTCCGAGTGTGAATTTCATTTCATGCTAGTGAGCACTGTAGCTTCAGTGACACTGTTTTTAAAACCAAACATGGACAATACCGGAAGCCTTAGAAGCATGGTCTATGTAAAATCGCGAATGGTAAAGGTACAGATCCTCCGCGAGAAAAGAGAACGGACACATAACTGCTGACGAAGATAGATATAGACAGGAAACGCATGTTATTTTTCGGCATGACATCGAAGACTGACGTCGTCCTGGAATCCATTCAGGTACTTCCCGATCAGTTGGTCACCTTAAAACTGGCTAAGACAGCCAATATAAAGACATTAAAAAGGTGAAGTGAAGGATGGCGCTCACGCGCTGTGCAGCTTAAGTAGTGAGGGACACAGGACGTGTGCTTTACTTATGCTTTCTATTTCAAAGATCTCGGAGCCCCCAGGAAAGCTCAACGAGTATTAAAGCTCAATCCTTATCTTTCTTTTCTCTGTTTTCAATTTTCCACTCTTCCCTTGCTTCTCTCTATACCCAATGGGCGTTGAAAGTCCCCTGGACGTCCTGCGGATCTTCAAGATGTCTGCAGGACATCTAAGGGAGGTACATGATGTCTGCAGGACGTCTGAGTGAGGTTCAGGATGTCGGCAGGACGTCTAAGGGAGGTTCAGGATGTCTGCAGGACGTCTAAGGGAGGTTCAAGATGTCTGCAGGACGTTCTAGGGAGGTTCAGTGCTTATCGGGGTTATTTCTTTCCTTGTCTCATTAATTTTTCTTTTTTCTTTCCTTCGTTCTCTGTTCCTTTATTCATTTCTGTTTCATCCCACACTCTCACTGACCGTTGGAGATGACGCCCGTATCTTCTGGGGCGAAGGAGAAACCATGTCTGAAGTTGAAGCAGTAGCAGGTGCCATAGCGACCGAATGGAACAGCGTATAGGAGTCTGTGGGAAGAAGAACAAAAAACAAGTTCGAAAATAGAAAACAGCTATCGACAAAGTCAAACTGAGAATTTCAACTCGTTTCTATAAGGCATTCCCGCCGCGTATAGTTAACTGAACAGAATCAATTTTAATGTAGATATTCAAACGGCTGCAGAGTAACGCTTACTGGAGGGCAGCTAAATGCAAGTTAACCCGTTCTTTTTGTGATGCAAAACTATACTCATTCCCTATATTTACGGCAAAGTAATTCTGATGTGTAGCTTGTGCGAGCCACACACTCTACCTAGTATCTACCGCATACAGGACACCATGTTTGTTCGAATACACGTTATATTACCAATAAAATGTGTAATTTTTGTTTTTTATTCCTTTCCTTGAAGCCGCTGCCATGCCGCTTTGTCACCTTGTTGTCCTCGCTCTAGGCGACTTAGTCGCGTGCAGTATTTTCTAGAATATCCAAGATTGACATAAGTTTATAGCCGCCTTATGTCGAAAGTTCGTCGCCACCTTTAAATTGAGCTCGGCTGAAATCTACGGCCAATAGGAAACCGACACCGCCCAAAGAAACTGCGGCTGTCGCCACCGCCAAGTTGTTCATTTCTTTTGGACACAAGTTATCCCAATAAATAATTAATTTGAGTGCCCCCCCCCCCTTTTCTTCGTGAGCGACACCGTCCAAGCCTGCCGTCATAGCCAAGTGACAATAGCCGCGTCTGAAAAACTAATACATTGATAGCATTCAGCACTACAGAGAGATCTAGAGAAAATTTGATTTTCTTGAGATTAGCAGTGGCTGGAACTGAGCTTCATGTACAGCTCCAAAACCGGGTTTCCCTATGAGCAGGTTTGGCACGGCACAAAAAAAAAGGATGAATAGATGGCACCATGAAAAACAGACAGGCACAGCATGATTCTTTCCTTCATCCTCCCTTCAGGCAGTACTCTCGGCGCTCAATAGGCCCATAAAAGGTACATTCTACCCATAAACGGTGCCCTGTGCAAAGCCCCATACAGCTTTCCCCCAGAGTACGGATAAGGCTCTCAAAGAAGGCTGCAGGGTTTGGCCGGCTTGCGAGCACTGATTCCCGACGCTGCTTTGCATGTTGATGGAGCAACGATTTCTAGAGCCATGAGCCCCAATAAAAAAACACTATTAAGCACTGAGGGTACTAATCACAAATACTGAGCAGGAGTGAACAATGCAAGCTGTCGTGGGCTAAAGCGACGTTTGCTTAGTGCAAGGATGCACGGCTCATGTTTCAGAAAGTGCTATGGGTGCTCCCATGAGAAAAAATCAAGTTGAAGTATACTGCGGTGAAATGAAGGCTTTCATACGAGCAGAAACAAAGTGCTCTTGAGTAGTTTGGCGAAGCAACAACAGTTGTCAACGAATAATAAGGTTTTGGATGTAGTGCTGAACGACAGATATTTAGGCTACAAAATACCAGCCAGCCATGTTAATGGATGAGGAGTAAACAAGGGAATAAGAATGAGTTGAAGTGCCTTGGTATATCACTCCCTGTTTAGGGGCATCAGTATATACATAGAGTTGAAAAGGAAAGTTCCTAACCGTTGTGCCAATGGCGGTTGTTTACCGTCGACCGCATTCCGCTGCTGACCCAAAGGTGGTGAGATCAAATCATTCTTTATTCTTTATTCAAGAGTTACCCCGCATTTGCCCGAAAGCGTTATAGCAGTGGGGTTACAGATTGGCAAAAAATACATCTTCACTTGCAGAGCACACTTGCATTTCGGAAAGCCGGTTCCATGTTGCACCGTTTTAACAAAAAATGAATTTGCAAACAAGTTCGTCCTGGTACGGTACTCTCTCATTTTACGGGAATTGTCATGTTGTTGAGAAACGTAAGAGGGCTGTTTTAAGAAACTTTCAAAATCAACGACCGTTTTTCCGTGAACTATTAAAATTTTAGCCTCAGTTTTCTTCTACGGGAAGCGAGTGGTTCCCATTGCAATTCTTTTTTCATCATGGTCCCGCCTTTTTGCCTTTCTATAAAAGTTAAACGTTAAGACGCCTGTGTACGACAGAGCGTAAGTGCACGTTAAATACCCCCCCCCCCCCTCCCTGGACTAAATTAATCTTAAGGCTTCCACTAACGCTTCTCCCGTAGCTGAAGTGTAGATCATATAGTACGTCAAACATAATATGCATACTTTTCTTTCCGACAGTCGAGCGATCCGAAGGAACACTCCAGGTACAGGTCCTCCCGTTGGTGGCCCATCCTCAGTCCGAGTTCGATGTCCCGCCTCTGGGTCCTCATCACCCAGGCCGTGAAGTTGCCCGCTTCCCTCAGCAACTCCTCGCTCATCTTCGTCCGGCAAGTGAGAAAAGTTGAGCGGTACTTGTTCCAGTCCCTGCTACAATTAGTTGAGAGCATGCAGAGCGCTAGATGGAATCAAAAGCTAACATGCAGCAGCATCTCGGTAAATTCTGTACAGCGTTGTTCTTATCTGAACTACGTGATTCTGAAGGTATCTTTCGGGACACCTTTCAGTTAACAACTAACTTTAAATTTGACAAGGTGAGTTGCTGGGCGAATTGGTTCCGATATTCCATGACTACAGCGCAACGAACGGGACAAGAAGGACACAGGCAGGGACACAACACAGCGCTGACTCACAACTGAAATCTTTATTAGCTGCCAGCCGGAATAAATACCTAACTGGCCGCCAAAAATGGAAAGTAATGGGCACAAGTCATGCAGCGGGAACACAAAATTCAAAAAATTAAAAAAATAAAAACAAAATAAAAACAAAATAAAGCACACGCGTGTCAGCATTCACATTCAAGGTAGCGTTTTTCTTTTCCTGACAGCAATACAGATGGTGCGCTTATGCATTCTTCCGGGAGCCTTGCTATCATATGTGCTTCTATGATTTCCCTTGTCAGCGAATCGCGGTTCCTACCTATCACAACGCACTCGTTGTACAATGGTTCGCAGGCATCGTTGTTATCTTCGTCATCAGCATCATCCCTTCTGCAGGTTCTGCAGTGTTTCGCTATGTGGCCATTTTTGGCGGCCAGTTAGGTATTTATTCCGGCTGGCAGCTAATGAAGATTTCAATTGTGAGTCAGCGCTGTGTTGTGTCCCTGCCTGTGTCCTTCTTCTTGCCCCGTTCATTGCGCTGTAGTCATGGAATAACTTTAAATGTCGTTGCACTCGTCGTTCATAGCCTTGTTTCGTTTTCCATTGGCATTTAACGAATTTTCCAGGTTGTGCTAGATATAATGCATGTGGACAAATGCTATAGCATTCACCTTGACGCAGCCATGAAGCTTCAAATGAAAGCGCAATGAACTCCGCCGTTCGGCACGTCGGCAAATAGACCACCCTACATCCCTTTACCTCATTTTCTTTTCTCTTGCATAGCTGAAGGCTGTTATCATGACCGTATGCATTATTTTAATTTAATAGTTGAAGAAATTATTTGACAAAATCTTATTGGTATCGCACCATTCCCATCGATTTGTCCACTTGGACTTAGACCTTCCAAACTTCAACCTTTCCGGTTAGCCTATATAAATAGTCACATAGCGGGACTGTCTCGTAGCACCAGTTGTCGTAGGTTCGCGTCCCTAACAGGCGTGCTTTCACTTGGCTAGAAATAAATGTAAATCCAGAGAGCTTTTGTTTCGTAACCGTAAGCTATTAATTATGCCTCTCTTGTTTTTTTCCCTGCTGGCCGTTGAAATGTATACTCGGCTGATTATGTTTCTCGAATCTAGCAAGACAAAACAGCATAAACCCCGATATTTAGCCCCCATCACCCCCATGAGGGGGTGCATCTGTAAGAAGCGCCCCCTCTTGGTTCGGTAACTATGAAGTTTCCCATGACTCCTCGTTACAAAGATGCATAGAACTCACTCTGGTTGGCGCAAACCACGGTTGTTGGTTGACCGTCGCGCCATTTACTCTGTTCACGTGAGCTACTCAGAGCCGCCTAAAATAATACGATAAACGAGAAGCAAAGGTTGGAGTGTGCACCAAGAGTTAGATGCGTAGTTCATAGATGACGCTTCTGTTTGCTAACCTCTTTTAAGAGATGACCGCATGCCTAGTCCGAGTTTCTATTCGAACTTTCCTAACTGCTATGACCGAAGGGCTCTGACGAGACGTATCTATATCAACTTATATGAGAATTACCCAGACGTTCTCTATCGGACGTCCATTGCAGAGGCGCTCCTTCCAGTAATCGGCCCCCCGACGGGCTGCCAAGTCAGTATCGTTGCCGCAGAGTACGGACCTCCGCACCTGGTTCATATTGCAGACAGTGATGGCTGGAAGTGGCAGTTGGCCGCGCTCTATCTCGGACAGACTGATGTCGATGGCGACGGGTCGCTCGGTAAACTCGGCCAAGGTCCTGCAGTCAGCCATCATGAATCACAGGGAATCAAGCTTGTAGGTAATCCCTCCGGAGGGCTTTGAAGAAAGTAAAAGCATAGTCAAAAAAGCATTACGAAAAGGAGAATTGAATTGGAGGTAAGGAAAGGAGTACTGTCACATATCTCGATGGACACCCGCTGCCCCCGATTATAGGCCGCCGGTTCGAATTCCTGCCGCGAACTAGGCTCTAACCTAACTAGTATATACTTTATGGTGCACGAAACACTGAATCGTATGACACCATCCGGAACATTCTACGGCAAACGGCTTGCATGATACGATTTTGTTGCGGAAGCAACACTACGCTAGGTGCGAGCGATTTCGCTTAGCCCCGG
Organism: Amblyomma mixtum; assembly: GCF_055824585.1. Lineage (NCBI taxonomy): Eukaryota > Metazoa > Arthropoda > Arachnida > Ixodida > Ixodidae > Amblyomma > Amblyomma mixtum. The sequence goes on from NC_143012.1 coordinate 21,078,828, forward strand.
AGAGCCCCAACTGCGCATGCGCGAGGAGCGACTGCGAGACATTTACTGCGTAATTTCCTTTCCTCGAATACAATTTTCATTTTCTTCATTACTGCCCCTCTTTCTCTTTCCTCTTTCACTCCGACTTCCTCCCTTCCTCTACAAACGCCTGACGGGTGTCCACCGAGATATGTGAGACAGTTACCGCGTAATTTCCTTTCCTCAAATAGAATTATCCTTTTCTTCATTACGGCCCCTCTTTCTTCTTTCACTCCGACTTCCTCCCTTCCTGTACGGTGCGGTTCGGGTGTCCACCGAGATGACAGAGAATTGCTGCTGCATTTCCTTTCCTCAAAAAAGCGTTGCGTTCGACGGGCAAGGCATCGCGCCGAACGGGTGGTGGCGTCCCGTGGACTCCCTGGCTGCGCTACAACACGCTGTCGCGTTCCAGTCCTAAAGGCGAAGCTTAACCGTCATTAACTAGCAGTTAATTAGTATTAGTCATTAATCAATAATGAGCCATTAATTAGTAATTTGTCATTACTTAGCTATTAGTACTTAATTATATGTGGCGAAATCCAGTGTTGACGTCGCCATGGCCCAGAGGCAGTCAAAGTGGTGCGGAAAAAGCTTTCGCCTCTACGCACTTTAGACAGTCAAAATGCCCCCCGAGATGCCGCCGCCGCTGCGATTGCCACGCCGTTGCTTCCGCAATTCTACTCGGGATGGCCATTGGCCAAACCACAGCCAATTTTGTTTCGACGCGCGGTGCCGACTACTACTACTATTACGATGCCTTCTCGACCACCGGCATGCTCGGTGCCACAAATTACGCAACGTTTCGCACAATCACTCCCACGAACGAACGGTTATAGAACAGTAGCACTATTCGCAGCCTCTCCATGCTACCGTAAAGAACATCATTAAGTGCCCAGATTTTATTTCTGTAGTTTCCTCTGAAAACTTCGTTTAATAAAGAAGAAACCTGCGGACAACTTTACATCACTTAGACCCCACAATTGCGCACACCTTTATACCCGCGCCAAATAACGACAATATTGTACCCGGCTTTCAACCCGGAACCCAACAACGGTGGCCGGGTTGCGAATGGAGGCGAAACGCAAAAGGCGCCCGTTGACTGTGCAATGTCAGTGCTCGTTAAGGATCCCCAAGTGGACGAGATTATTCCGGAGAGAGAGAGAAAACTTTATTTACAGAGGAATTCGGGGCACGCCCCAGGGTCCCCGCACGACCCCACTGCACTCAAGTGTTTATGTTCCGAAGGTCCATAACACTGGCAGCACGGCCGGTGGCGATGGTCTGTACGGCCGGGTCCTAAGAGCGCAGCAGGGTCTCCCAGTCCTCCCAGGTCTTGAGGTTCTCTAGGTCCCGCGGGGGAGGGTCCGCCGGGCAGAGGGAAATGATGTGGAGGGAAGAAGCGAAGGGTTCTGGGCATAGGGCGCAAGCAGGAGTGGGGAAGGAGGGATGATAGTGGGTTAGGGTAAGGGGCGAGGGGAGAGTATGTGTTTGTAATCTGCGCCAGAGTGTTGCGTGTCTGTTATCTAGGGAGGGGTGGGGCGGGGGGTAGAGCTGGCGAGAGGCTCTGTATGCCTGGGTCAGCTCACTGAATGAGTGCATGCGATCCTTCGTGAATCCCCGATCCGAGGCCACCTGAGCCCGGTTTAAAGAACCTCGGGCTAAAAGGTTGGCGGCCTCGTTTCCGGGATTCCCGGAGTGCACGGGCACCCATATCAGCTCCACTTGGCGGGGCGGGGGGGCATCGGGCGAGTCCAGTATGCGAAAAGCAGGGACATGGACTCCGCCTCGAGCAAAATTTAGAATCGCAGTTTTAGAATCGCTTAAAATGTACCGGGCTTCCGTGCGGGTTATAGCAAGGGCAATGGCGGCTTCCTCTGCAGCCTCTGGGGACGTGTCTGGAGGGAGAGGTAGTGTGAGGAGGGCGGATAAAGAGGAGTCCACCACAGCTGCTGTCGCTTCATCACCCGCGCAGGCAGCGTCCACCCACACGGCGTCCGGCTGGGGGCCGTACGCTCGATGGAGTGCCTTCGCACGGGCTCTGCGGCGCTGCTCATTGTGGGACGGGTGCTTATTCCTCGGGAGCGGCCTGATGAGGAGCTCTCGGTGAAGGGATCGTGGGATGGCGAAAAGGGTTGGGTCGTTGGCCGGTATTGTGATTCCGAGGGAGTGCAGGATATACCGACCTGTGGAGGTTTGTGTGAGCCTGATATATTGGGCCTGTCGGTGGGCCTCCACCAGTTCCCCGATCGTATTCTGGAGGCCCAGGCCTAGTAATCTGTCTGTGGGTGTGTTGAGGGGAAGGTGAAGTGCTACCTTGAATGCCTTGCGAATCAAAGCATCCAAAGCGTTTATGTCATGTTTGGATAGGTGTAAGTATGGGGTAGTGTACAGCACACGGCTGAGGACAAAGGCATGAATGAGGCGACATAGGTCGCGCTCCTTCATGCCTCTATGACGTCCAGAAACCCTGCGGATGAGGTGCGATATCGCGCCTACAACCTGCTTGAGTTTCTTGAGGGTGGTGGTGTTTTTGCCATCGTTCTGGATGTGCAGGCCCAATACACGGAGGGTTCCAACCTCAGGTATCGGGTCACCATTCAGTTCAATGGCAATGGGGGAGCGGGGGCAGCGGTGGTTCTTAGGCCGGATGAGGAAGAGTTCGGACTTCTCTGGGGAGCAAGACAGTCCGATGGTCCGTGCGTAATTTTGAGTGAGGGTGGCTGCTTCCTGTAAGGTGTTCTCTATGTCTCCGTCACTGCCGTGAGTGGTCCACAGGGTGATATCGTCGGCATAAAGAGTGTGCTTCAGGTGGGGAATAGTGGCCAATTTTCGGGCGAGGGGATGAGGGTAATGTTAAAGAGAAAGGGGGAAAGGACGGACCCTTGAGGGGTGCCGATACTCTGAAGAGTGTAGGAGGGGGAAGACAGAGGGCCGAAGTGTATCTCAGCTGTGCGGTCAGCGAGGAATGCTTGAATGTAGGCATACGTGCGCACACCCACATTCAAGGGGGATAGAGCAGTCATGACCGCCTGATGTTCAATGCGATCAAAAGCTTTGGAGAGATCCAAAGCTAAGACTGCCTTGGTGTGACCCGGAAGAAGCGGGTCGAAAATGTCGTGTGACAGTTGCAGCATAGCGTCCTGTGCGGATAGATGGGGGCGAAATCCTACCATGCTATGCGGGTAAAGATTGTTGTCCGCCATGTGACTTGTGAGCCTCGCTAACACAACATGCTCTAGGAGCTTCCCAAGGCATGAGGTTAGCGAAATAGGGCGAAGGTTTTGAAGTGTAAGTGGCTTGTTGGGTTTAGGTATGAATATTACCTTCGCGTGGCGCCAGGACTGCGGGAGGTTACCCTCCCTCCAGCACTGGTTGAAGTATTTCGTAATGTGGGTGATCGATTGATCATCCAGATTACGAAGCATGGAGTTTGTGATTTGGTCTGCACCAGGTGCGGAGTTAGCGCGGAGAGTCAGGAGGGCCGCTCTGACTTCCGTCTCCGTGATGTCGGTGTCGAGTGTTGGACCCATCTGGAAATTATTCCGTCTCCCACCATATCATTCTTAGTCATGTTGCCCCCAAGGAGTTGGTCAGTGATAGAAGTCGCGTTTTCCTCTCCGACGTTGCAGCATCGTTCACCGCACCACCGCCGCATACCATCTGCAGACAAATGGCCTGGTTGAGCACTTTTAACCGCACCCTCGGCGACGTGACGGCCATGTATGTTGCTTCTGAACACTGCAACTGGGACCGCGTTCTACCGTTTGCCACCTATGCTTACAACTGCTATTCAAGCCACCCTCGGATTTTCTCGATACTACTTCTGTACGGCCAAGAGTCTTCTTGTGCAATGGACACAATTCTGCCGTACCGATGAGATGCTTCCGAATTTACCAATATTTCCCAAGCGGAAACGTATGCTAAATAATGCCACCAGCTTGCCCGTTCCTTCACTTCGCTTAACTGCTGACTGCTATAGAAAAGCACCGGCTATTCCTGAGCGCTTCTTCCAGCTTATCTTCCAGAATCCTTCACCTTCCACCTAGTGCTTGTAAGGACCGGTCCCTTACGGGTTGATCCAAGCATACACCCTGTCGCTTCCTAATAAATGTTTTCACCACCACCACCCACTACCGCCGGCCTTTCCTACAAACTTCTCGGAAAGTACCAGGGCTCCATCGGACTGTGACTGCTACGCCATTATCATCATCCAATTGCCTCATCGAAATGCTCACGCCGTCCACTGATCACCATCACCGAGGCCGTCAAATTTTACACACCCACCGCCTCAAACCGTATTGCAATCCCTCCATCATCACGTCCCTATAAGTCTCCAGGATGACGCTTTTTTTTCCCTAGGGTAATTTTAGGACAGAACTTCCACTCCGGAACCTCTGCGGCTGGAGCTCAATGTTGAAGACGATGACAACCGCCTGAACGCTCCGACGTTCACGTTTTTGTTCATGAAGACTGCTGATTGCAGGTCGTCCTGCCAAAAGATTGCGACATAGTACCCCGTCGGACGACCTTTATCACAGCATATATATTAAACATTTCAAACATAATAGCTTGATTTCGTTGATTGCTATTATTTGGCAACAGAGCATATATCATTTTGTGGGACGTTGGCATTGATCCCAATTCTTGTTTTCTTTAAGTTGGGCTCTAATTATATTATGTTCGAGCACAACTTAAAAAACAGGAGTTGTTGATATCGACAACGGCCCGCAAATTAATCCGTTGAGAAATGACCGCAGTTAACGAAATTAAACCTTTTATGTTTCGATTTATTAACTGAGTCATAGACATAAAAAAATGATCTCCCTAAAGTTTCAGCTTGTGATTAACTCTCTATTTAGGTAACAACACATGCTTGAATCACGGACTCTTTCCTTGTCGCGGAGGGATAGTGCGTTCCGCTAATCAGTGTGAGCGGAGCTTCACTGTAGGCTTAAGCTGTATCCGACTGCAATGTTTTAGGCGTCATTCCCGCAGAAAGAAACACGTAATCGAAAAAAAAATTCAGGGGGCACTTTGACTGTCTGAAGTGCATAGAGGCGAAAGCGTTTTCCGCACCACTTTGCCTATGACACTGGTGACGTCACCACTGGATGACGTCACACATAAATGATGGCAAAGTAATGACAAATTACTAATTAATGACTAATTACTGATTAATCACTCATCACTAATTGACTGCTAATTAATGACGCTTAAGCTTCGCCTTTAGGAGTGGAACGCGACAGCGTGTTGTAGCGCTGCCAGGGAGTCCACGGTACGCCACCATCCGTTCGGCGCGATGCCTTGCCCTTTGAAAGCAACGCTTTTTGAGGAAAAGAAATGGCGCTGTAATTCTCAGTCATCTCGGCGGACACCTTAACCGCACCGCACAGGAAGGGAGGAAATGGCAGTGAAAGAACAAAGAGGGGCCGTAATGAAGAAACTGAAAATTGTATTTGAGGAAAGGAAATTACGCAGTAACTGTCTCACATATCTCGGTGGACACCCGTCAAAACGCGAACACATCTGTCGACACGGCTGCCGACACGGCTGTCGACACGGCTACCGACACGGCTGCCGACACGGACGCAGACACGGCTGCCGACACCGATTGCTAACGACAGCATGAGTCATTAAAGGCTTTCGCCTTAATAAGGTGTATCTACCCTTTAAGTTACCGAAATGCACTAATGAGTAACGCACCCTGTTTCAGGCTTACAACATAAGCAATGCTTACAACTAACTAGATGCGAGCCACAAATATGATGTTACTAATTGGATGCCTAGTATGGGTGCCATTCCCGAGTTCTTTACCCTGATAGAGCAAGTGGGGTGCGGACGACTGTACCTGACAATGTCCCAGCACGTCAACCCCGTGAAGACCGTGAGCATTACGACCCAGCAGGTGCGTCGTACGACGGGCACTTGTGGACCAAAGACTACCTTCATGCCAGGAATCTGAGACCTGTACAGAAGTGCGCTGAGGTGCCCGAACATGGACGTCTTCTGGACGTCTGCTGGATGTCTTCTGGATGTCACGTGATGATGACCGAAAACCTGCATTGTTTCGGGTACGAAGGGAAGGTTTCGTCCTCTTGTACCCTGCATGAAGTATTAACAAAGAAGTGATGCACAGGCTTTTGCAAAACACAAGACTCTCCAGACTCTCCAAGACTCTGGTGAGCGAAAACTATGAAACTGTGAAATACTGAAGCTATTTAACAGTACCCGCAATTCGCAGAGCTGTCAGAGGCAGGAAGGTAACCTAAGCAAACCAGACCACTCACTGAAGTGCTTCAAGCTAGCGTGTGCTATGTCTGGATTGCCTTGAGGCACAAAATCAGGATGTTCCTTTAGGCAACAGTTAACGTTCCCTCTCTTGGCGCTTCTCTAAATAGAACTGTCATAAAGGCCCATGTATTCTTCGAGGCCTCCACTGCGCTTGTTAATACAAGCGCGCTCCGCTATCCCCCTGGTTAGCTTTGACCTGCATTTGGAAGGTAGGTCGCCATTACAACATTAGTGGTATAAGTGTCGCAAAGGTATACGTGCGCACTCCAACAATGAAAACCTTAGTGTTACTGTAAAAAGCCGTTTATACCGGACTTCATAAGCACGGCTAACGGTTTACTGTAAGCGCAGAGTTCGATTGAAGTCATATCAAATCAGTGGCTTAGACCGGAGCGCTGCTCTTGTCATGTTTTAGCAAGACTTTGGTTTGAGCTAGTTGGTGATGAGACATAGCTAATGACATGAAATAGGTGGAGACATGCCATAGCTATTCGATTAGCTATGTCATGTGTTGTTATGCCTCGGTTTTAAGGCCGTTTCAACTCTGCAATTTTCATGGCTATAATCTCGGATTGCGGAAGGTGGGCAGCACTTGCCTCGATCATGCCTATGATCGCTAATTTCAAATACGTAACCATACTACGCCCGACTGTCCTAGTGTTTCTGTTCCCAGCGAAACAACACGCACATGATGTTGACTATGCAATCAAGCAGATGCGCACATACGTAGTTACGTTAGCTTAGCACTAATTTGAGAGTCGCTGCTTTCTTGAAAAGCCCGACACGTCGAAACGTAGAATTAAGAGTAGCGGCAATTTTAACAGCGCCGACGGAGAATTTTAACCAATATGCCATGAGAGCTAGCCTCTAAGTTTTGCTGTTTAACTATCAGCAAGGACGTGAACAATACCTGGCGGAGTTCGGGAACTGGTAAAAGCAAATTAGTTACGAAGCCCTTAACATGTTATCGAGGCCCGCTATGTATGGTCTATTTCAATGAAAACACTGGATGCTCACCTTTTCAGACGGAAAGTCGTGATCTAGGGTTATTCGACCAACTGCTCGTGTATTATCGTGTATTTGAACTTTTTGCGAACGAAAATCCCCGGCTGGAAGACGGGCGCGTCTTTTTATCACGATTCCTCGGCCACTGAAACATCGAGAAAACGCAATTGTCGGCACGCGATTTTTGCGTTCCGCCCGCAGACCACGCCAACCTGGGCTTTCAAATTACGTACACGCCCACCGTATCCTTTGGCAATATTTCGTCGGGTCTAATTTGCATATCGCGTTACATTATCGTTTCTCGAATGAACAGTTTCGTTTTGCCAAACTTCGTTATATGGCTCTTTGCCGATCGTTACGGCGGCGACCGAGGTAGCATTCGCACTGCGTTTCGCGTGACGAAACTATTGAACTAGGGCGGGTGTGTCTGCGGATTCACTGCTGTAAGCTAGACCGAATAAAGTTTAGAAATGTTCTCATTCGCCTACCCTCGTTGTGTTTTGAAATACCGAGGCCAGGGAGGCCCGGCGAGCATTGATATTCCTTGTCGTATTGCGGTCAAGCTTACGACAGAAAGTGAATACGCGCCTGCCTTAAATTACAATTACAATAGCTTTAGGCACGCAGGGGTCACAAATGATTGCGCATTTTTATTCTAGAGGGTTTAGTCGCTTTGGCTTTAAATCTCGACTTGGTTGTTCGTTAGGTCGAAAACTCTAATTGAGCATCGCTTAAAAAGCTAGAATTTTGCAACAACAGCAATTGCCAGCACAGCGAAATGTTGTTCGGCTAACAAAACGAATAAGTTAGCGAAATCGGTATTGTAATTCATTACTCTGTGAAACATGTCCTAATCACCAAAGTCCTCGAACCTATCTTGTGAAAAATTTTTTTTCGGTCCCACTTTTGAATTGGAAAACTTTTATTATCTACTTGAGTTGATTTTTTATTTGAGTTCGGTCTTGATTTTGAGTTCATCTTGATTTTTTCCGCCAATTACTCGTGGTAAGTCAATAGTACACCGCTGTCCCCTGCTCACTACTCTTGCAGTGCAGGCGCCATGGGCAACGATTGGGAGAGCGAAAATAAAAATTGGCAGGTACACTTAACTGCTCACGTGTGGGAATGCTAAAGCATTACTATACCTGGCTGCATCGACACCTACCCACACACACACGCACACTTATGGCCCCACCCTGAACGCTATACTACGAACGGTTGCATCACAATTTTGATACGAAAGTCTGTGAAGGAATACAATAGAAATTACAAATATCGTCGGTTCGAATCGCTGTCACAAGCTAACCTCCAACTTAACTTGCAGATGTGAGCCATATGCAACGACAAATCGTATGACCCAAACCGCAATTCTGTACGACGAACGGTTGCATAACAATTTTGATACGAAAGTCTCGGAAGGTATACAACAGAAAGTACAAATGTCGTCGATTCGAATCGCTGTCACAAGCTAACCTCCAACTGGACTTGCACATGTGAGCCATATGCAACGACAAATCGTATGACTCCAACCGCAATGTTGTTTGACGAACGGTTGCATAACAATTTTGATACGAAAGTCTCGGAATTAGGCATATAATAGAAGGTGCATACGTCGTCGGTTCGAATCACTGCCACAAGCTATAGCCTCCATCTTGACTAGCATATGTAAGTCATATCGAACGACAAATCGTGAGACACCATCCGCAATGCTGTACGACGAACAGTTGCATCACAATTTTGATGCAGAAGTCTGGGAAGGCATACAGTAGTAGCTGCATATGTCGTCGGTTCAAATCGCAGTCACAAGCTAGCCTCCAACTTAACCGGCACACGAAAGCCGTATGCACTGACAAATCGCAGGACACCCGCCGGAACCCCGTACGACAAACATTTGCGTAACAATTTTATTACTATTGTCGGAAAAACTGGCGTCATATGGAGGTCGGCCAGTGTAGAGAATATATAGTGTTACGCCCAGTGGTTTATTAAGACCGGGACGGAGAATTGAAGGCAGCTGGGTCCGCTTGCCGAGCACAAGACGCCACCAACCTCGTTCTCCTCATCTTCGACTTTATATGTGTGTGTGTGTGTGTGTGTGTGTGTGTGTGTGTGTGTGCGTGAGTGCGTGCGTGCGTGCGTGCGTGCGCGTGTGTGTGTGTGTGTGTGTGTGTGTGTGTGTGTGTGTGTGTGTGTGTGTGTGTGTGTGTGTGTGTGTGTGTGTGTGTGTGTGAGAGAGAGAGAGAGAAGCGTGTGTGTTCATACACACACATGCACGCACTTGTGTGTGTATATGTAGACGAGCGATATATATAGGATTGTCTGGAGTGGCGGTGCTCGGCTTGCTGTGCGCACCATACGGCCATTTGATGACGTCACCCTATTTTATTCCAATCGCTGGGGTTTTCTGTACCGTCTGGGAGTGGAGACAAGCACACACGCCGCCGGCTCTTCTCGGAATGGGACTAGTAATGTTTTCGCATTAAAAGGGCATTGCGAAAAGTATTTCCCTTCGAAACAGTCTGCTCGTATTGGCGTTGAAATCGGTGAAGCGTTGCTGATTGCTACATCTGTGAAATACGAAGGAACTTCACTTTTAGTGAGCGAGGTTCGGGTCCCATTTGAGGCATAAATTAGACGCACTTCAAGGGGCTTTTTAGCCTTCACTGGACGTTTTTAACCAAGGTTATTTGCATGTTTAGAGCGCTTCTGAGAATTCATTTCTTCTTTCCCCAAACCTATGTTTCTTCCCTCCTGGTTCCGGCCGTGTCGCATCGATTTCGCTGTTACTCGCTGGTTCTGTTTGTTTGTTTTTCGATACTGCATGCACATTAATGAGCCCCTTTGGCGTTTCCACGCCGATGCATTTGTGTTCTCAGTAACCGAGGTTTAACGCCTCTCCCTCACTCCAGAAAAACAACAAACAAGGAGAGAACAGCGTCATCATGCCCAAAGCACTGAGGGCTTATGGACGATGCAAGCTTATTCACGCTCTAAATGTGATCGACCAGTCGGGAGCTGAGCGTCTGCTTTGCTTTACGATCTTTTTTTTACACCATTTTTTTTTTCCTTCCGACTTCGTAGAGCGCAGAGCGTTGCGCCTCGACGGGTACTGAATTTTTAATGGCGGTCATCGTACGCTTTCTCTTCCCGGCTGTAATAATGGACGCAACAAAACAGCAGCGAAGCGGAATGAAACTCACGGAAAGACGGGGCTAATAACGCAATATACGAGGCAACAAAAGGGAAAGAGGCACTGGCAACGGCTCTGGACCCTTCTGTTCAAATGCCGTTGGCTTTTTGGTTTGTTTTAGGCTTTATGTCGCTTTTCTCTTCTTTTTTTTTTTTGGTTTTAGGCCTAGCTGGGCGAGGAAGCAGACGGCTTGACTGCATGGCACGGGGCTGGGGGCGCAGTTGCAGTCGTCTGCTTCCGAAAGAACGTCGCATGCCTGAAAGTTAAGCCTCGCGTCACAAACTCAAGTTTCCGGAGGTAAGTCGTCAATGTCTTCGACTTGAGATGACTTTTTTCGAACGCGGGGATCGTTGTTTTACGCGAAAATTAGCAAATTGCACAAGTTGAAAAAGAGAGGTGCGGAGTAAAGGACAGTACAACGCTTGTATTTTGTATTGACTCTATCGTCGATCCAGGGTTCTGCTCCTTTATCATCAGTAGCCTGCACCTGTGACGTCAGAGGTAATTGCTAGGAAGAACTCTAAGTAGCCCGTTTGGGTATGAAACACAGGTTTTAGTGGTGACAAGAAAGGCCCCCGATTCGGACAAATTTTTCCTTTGTTTTTTTTTACACTTTGCGGTATCTTTGATGGATTGTTAATAACCACTGGTGACAGAGTAGTTTTTATTTGGAACTCCGCTTGTGAAGCAAATATGTTAAGTAAATTATCTTCTCCATGACAGAGCTGTGTGTCCACTTTATAAGGTAAAGAAAATATTTACAAGAAACTACGCCAGACAGCTAACTGCTTTGCATCGTTCATAATACCTTCTTTATATCTTGATGTCCTGTTAGCCCTACAAAGCTAGGCGGCCGTGTTTGTCAAGTAGAGGCTTCAATAAATAAACTCACCAAAGCAGGTGAGCCGGGTGACAGTTTAATCCGAAAATGACCAGCAAACCTGCCAACTAGTTGAAATCTCCGTGTGACTTCACTTTATTACCTTAAATACCTACTGGGGGGGTATTACATACGGGACGGTAATACATAATTTTCTTGATTATGATTGCTTACACGAGATAGTTGGAGTGATTATTTAAACTGCCCCGCCCCTTAAGGGGATGTAGTATATTATAAGATTACATACCACGTTACATGTTTAGACTGAGAGCTCACCAAATAATTTTTTTGCCATTCACTTTACTTTCGAAACTTTTACCAGGGCTGTAACAGGGGACAGGGAACAAAAAGAGACGGAAGGACAATCGCTTGTCCTTCCGTCTCTTCTTGTTCCATGTCCCTTGTTGCAGCGCTGGTAAAAGTTCCGAACATGAACCAACTAGCTCAAATCTCACTCTGGGGGTATATGCATAGGGATCGTACTACATAATTTTCTTGGTTATGCTTGCTTACATGAAATCGTTAGAGTGCTTATTTAAACTGCTAACAAAGCTTCACGGTCAGCTGATAGCGATTGCATCATACTTCATCAGCGTATGCAATTGGAGAGAAGCGCGTCACAAGGAGTGGTGGCAAACCGAAAGCACGCCCTTTCAGTGGGCCTACACAAGAAACAATGAATCCACTTAGCAAGTTCATGAACTAGGGCACTGATTACAGGTTCAAGATAACTAGCTATTTTCCTGAATAGAAAACTTTTTAAATTGATAGGATCAAAATTCCATCAACTTTTATGCGACAGCAAACATCCCATATTTTTCTTTTTCGCTTAGGATCACATATCTTCTTTTATCTCCGAAGTCAAAACAGTGGATACTTTGTTCTAAACTTGTTAATGTTCAGTCTGTGCAGCGTCCCGAAGAAACATAATATTGCAGTAATCTGCTAGGAACGGCACTTTTTCTTTCTTTTGTAAATGCAGTAGGCAGACGCCATCGCTTCCTTAGAGACTTGTATAGAAAATTTCCTTATCGTGTACGTATTCCATCGCCAACAACATTTTGTTGCGCTCTGAGCAATATGCTCTAGATTAATCGCTCTCGTAACAGGGATACATGCTATCGCCTATGTTGAGTCATTGTCTACTTTGCAGTTAGGAGCTTAAAAGCCCCGATTAGCTCGAGACATGTGGATAGCCTTTCAGTAATCATTGCTATTTTTTCAATTCTCAATTTCTCACTTTCTAAATTCCACCGTCCAAATTCTTCCCTTTCTGTTGGCTAAGTATAACACTGTGCGTTAGTTGTGTCAGTGCTACTAACCTCATGCTGGCGCTCATAATCCCATGATTCATCGATAGCGCTCAGATCTGCAGGTCACGTGGTTGACTGTGCGGCTCCCAGACCAGCCGATGGGGCGTAGTTATCTATGCTGTGCTACACGGGAACTTATTACTAATGCGACAAGTAGCGAGACCTCAGATACACCTCAGTGAAACAGCCTATAAATGTTGCACTGCAAACAACGAACATAAGAGACTCGGGATTCGCTGCCACCCTCGTTAGGGTAGAAAAAAAATATTCAGACACCATTTATTTCCACTCGGAGACTTAATTATCACGCCGAGATAGGGACTGAGACCGAAAAAAAATATTGTCATAGCGGTGAGCCATCATTCTTCTTTCTCAGTTGCTGGAATTGTTTTGTGCGCAAATGTCAATCCGAGTGCGCGTAAATATTTTCGTCTATTAAAGCGATAGAGTGTCCCCGACTTCCGCATTAAGTGAGGTCAAAGATTGATTCTCTATGCGCAAGCGAGCCGTCAAGAAAAGCATCCCATATTCATACAAAAGCAAATGTCGCGAAGTTCCGCTATTATATTTGCAGCTCGTGTTTCCAGAGCAGTCAGAAACAAACAAAAAAATATTTCATCGCAATCACTTGGATAGCGCACAAAACAAAGCAGAGACCACTCAGACCAGCCTCATACGATTAAAGAATACACTACCAGAACGGTTTCACAGTGAGCGGAACTTGACAGCAAACTGTTTTATCTTCTTAGTTGTTTTTGGCAGGTAACGTATCCCTGCCTGTGTGCGATACGTGAAAGGTTTTATCATATTCACATATGTGTTGTCCGTTCCACCAGTAATTTTTACTTGTTTCGCTTATATCGACATCTTTGACTTTTTTTCTATTAAGGCGTATACGACAACAGATCGAAGCAGCGAGCACACTGCGCGGGCATGTGAAACGTCGATCGCCTCAGGAAAAGAAAAAAAAAAGGCAGTGAAGGACGCATGAACGCTTTCTGACGAAAAAAAAAGATCGTTTCTGACTAGGAGGGGGAGAAACTGACCCTGTCAATGAATTCGCTGGCCTCCGCCATCGTCGAAGCTGCCACGCTAAACGCCTCGACAGCACGCGACCAATCAGTATCGACCGACGCTTCTCGGTTGGCCAATAGCAGCCTAGCTTAGAAGCTGACGTCACGCAAGACGATCCATCGACCAATCGACTCGCGCGACGTCGCGTGCAGACGACACTCAGCAAAGAGCGCGCTGGCGTGCGTGTGGAAGGAAACGGACGGACATTTCGACGTCGCGCGAGAAGAGTGACTTTGTAGTTGGCTACGGATTGACTTCTTCAGTGACAACCGGGAAGCCTTTGCGTTGGCCGTTTGTTGTTTCCCACAGCTTGATCGCAAGCGGATGCTGTCAATCATTCCGCTTTAGATGTTTCGCGGAAACAACTCTTCCGGAAGTTCCTGGCGGGCCAAATCAGCGGAAAGCAAAGGAGACAAGCCTCGATCTTGAATCGTAAGTGAAATTTCATGTGACACTGTGTCGCAAAGAAACGAAATACTCTTAAGTGAGCCTATATAAGATAGAATAAGTGCAAGCTATTGCCTCCAGGTTTTCTACGACCGAGTCCGTGACGTCATAGCTTTCTGCATAGCAAAGAACAGCTACGCAGCAGTTTTTGCATCTTGCATATGACATAAGCATCACGTTCCGAAATTACTTTGTGTTTCAACTGCATGCGTCAGTACTGTAATAATTTATACGTGTTGGAGCAGGCAAAAATAAGAAAGAGAAAAACCAAAGTTACAGCGAGAAATAGATATCTGAATAGGAAGAAAACCTCTAGCCGTATGTTTGCTACATGAATGTAGCTTTTTCATGCACACCGCGTTTTTACGTAAGAGGGCATAACAGCGAGACTACGCGGGAAAGGCGGGAATGATGAAGCACATTAAAAGAAAAAAAAGAACGCTGTCCGTTCAGGGCGGGAACCCCAGATGAGTCGCGATCACGTAAAACCGTTTATGTTCGTCCTACGCTTGTGTGTGCTGTATTGATTGCGGTGCTTAACAGAGCACGACCGAAAGCTGCCCAGTCAATTACAGCTCGAGCTGGAAACATGCCCTCATTTTGGCCTCTTCCATTTTTCACCACTTTGGGTTTAAGCATTTCCTCTTGTACATACTTTGAATTTAAAGCCAACTGCGATCCCCATAATTCAATGAATGAGACAACTGGGGCTTTCCTGTGAACTCATGCGCTTTGCATCATACACTACTATACGCTTTGAATATGTCACGAAATAAGGGGTTGGGGATAGTGGAAACAATTTAAACCGCTAGCAATAAAGCAGCAAAGGAAACATTGTTGGAGTGTAACTTCCCGCACTTACATAAGCTGGATATTTTTTTTTTTTCAGAATAACCAGATGGCCTGTTACTCAAACTACACATAAGACCACAATCAATTCTTGCTCATTTCACTTTCGATCAGCAAAATTAAGGGTGTCGGGTCTGACTAGGGAGAATGCTGAAGTATAGCCGCACTGTAAGCCACGGATATCTCGACGAGGGACACACATCTTATTGAGGATTGATTAATCTTGCGCTGGTCATCAGAATTATAACGTCTTTTACTTTCAGTAAATAAATTCTCAAACCGTATCGGGAAGAGGATAGCTATGGCACCTACTACTCACTGAAGCCTCATGAAACTGAAGCATGGTAGCATACACTGTGTTGATTCTCATGCGTCCGACAGGAATGCCGACGTAATATTACCTTTTTTTGCCCTCAACAACCTCCCATCATATAGGCTGATTTGAGGTACTTCTGTGTGCGTGAAACACATTTATGAACAGAATAAATCGATCTCAGTTGTGCAGGCCCTAATTCCAGGAGCCAGTTGTCTTTTTTCGCCGCTTTTGTAAGGTTCACCAGCCAAAGCTGGTCTTCCAGTTGTGAACTGGACAGCGCAGCCTCGCAGTCCTCAGTTGTTGGGTCAATTGATTCTCGCAATACCTGGATTTTTCTGGCAAGTCCACATCATGTGATATATAGTTGGCCACATCGCCACAGAAGGTGCAATGTGGATCGCACGAATCTAGGGACATATAACTGATATCGACTCGGTAGATAAAAGTATTTGATTGAAATTTCCTTAGGATGTCCTCTTGCTCCCTCTTTAGATTGTTGTGCCCTTTCTTTAAGCTCTAAAATGCGTCACTATGCTTGACTCTTCGGCTTTCCAACCCGGCTTGTTTATGACTGATCCCCTGGTACGAAACTTCTGCATTATTAATTTGTTCTCATTTAGTCAAAGGAAATTTTGCTCAAAAGCAACTAGTGTTTCTTGTAGTCCTGCAGCCATGGTCGTCTCAAAAGTTCGATCCATGCTTTCTTCGGCCAATAAATGCTCATTTACGGAAGTTTATTTATGTGAAAGCTCGGCTGGTTAGGTTTGGTTTGGTTTGGTTTATGGGGTTTAACGTCCCAAAGCAACCCAGGCTATGAGAGACGCCGTTGTGGAGGGCTCCGGAAATTTCGACCACCTGGGATTCTTTAACGTGCACTGACATCGCACAGTGCACGCGCCTCTTGAATTTCTCCTTCAAAGAAATTCGGCCGCCGCGGCCGGGATCGAACCCGCGTCTTTCGGGTCAGCAGCCGAGCACCATAACCACTGAGCCACCGCGGCGGCGCTCGACTGGTTAGCATATTCAGGGAGAAATGCATTCTTAACCTTCACCTCGTAATTTCCAAGCACTCCTAAAATAGCCCCGATTGAAGATAAAGTCATTGTTCTGGCTGATAATACCGGCTATGGTTTGGTAATACCATTGAATTAATAGACTCACCTTACATTAGAGGCAGCGCCACACCCAGCCTCGCTTTCTGTACATTCTTGCGAAACACGGTGGCACCCATTATGGAGGCAAAATCTCTTAATAACCGACCATCACTTAAAGGAAAGAAAAAGAAAAAGGGAGTACAAACCTGGCAGCGCTCATTGTTTCAGATAACTTGATGGTAACTGGTACCATGGCGGTCCATTACAGTCGGCATTTCTCACAGGCACTGCGATCAGAGTTGCTCAGAAGTGCAAAGATGTTCTCTCTACACATATTTCACCACTTCTTGGAACAGTGAGTCGTTGACTTTTTCTTTCCGTACACGAATTACTGGCAGCAGTATCATGATGGTAAAACACAGGACTACCACAACTTCCTCTTACGGCGTTGCCCCTCTCAGTCAGATGCTTGGTGGGTTAAAAGCAAAAATGTGGTATAAAGAACCCTGCCGCCGCCCCAGTGTTCGAACCCGGGTACTGTGGCTCAGTAGCCGAGCGCTGTAACCACTGTGCCACTGTGGCCAGATGTGTGAAATTTTATGCAGATACAGTATGAACAGCTCGTGTTCTCTTGGTAGTGCCGAAATAGGTTTTTTGTTATCCTGCTTTATTTTTTCTGCAAGGCTTCCTGTCCCGTTGGAGATGACATGGATTACCCTGCTTTCTGAAGGCGCTGTACTTGGCTGTCAAAACCGCGCTTCGTAAAATGAGCACAGCTTTTTTGCTAAGTGCTGCTTTAAACAGAAAGCAAACTCCCACGTATTATTAACTTTGAATGGGTGCTTTCGAATTGAAGAAGGTTATTTTTGCTGCGTAGGCTGTATTTACAGCACGGGCTCCGCCTGGAATCATAAGACGGAGTATGAATCTTAAGGAACTGGACGCATGTGCCATGCAAAATTTCTCTGACAAATTTCAGGCGACCGGGATCCGTTAGCACTGCTACGCCGCGTTCATCGGACCACTAATGTGAATATCAACTTCTGTGGTATTCAGTCTCCCGCATTGAAAATTGTGAGGGAACTACGGAATATTGTAAGATAATGTTATCAGCTAATCGATGGGAATGGTCTAACCTTGAGTAGCAAAAACTTTCTTTTAAAATTTGTCCTGGGCTTGCATTCTGTCGTCAAGACTGAAAAGAAATTAATGGGTTAGGTTTTCGACAGTACATATCACAAAACTGCAATCACCTCAAGGGGATCTGCGGAGATGTTGATTGTTAAGTTGCTATCTTACGATAACCGAAAAAATTATGTTCATAAACAACTCTTGTTGAAAGTGCGCTTGTGCATAATTTCTGGGCAGTCGAGTCAAAATGTCTCGTTGCGCTTTATTTCACATTTACAGCAAATATCTGTCTTGGTAGGAGGATACTTTATCCATGCCGTCCGTGTCATGGATGGAAAAGAAGCACTAGAATAAGGCTGCCTGACTGGAATGCAGAGCTTAAATGAGGCATTGGTGCGAATCCCGTTGCTGCAAACACTCAACCCCCTGCCCTCCTTTTTCGCTCCCCTGTCTCTTCAGCTTATTTCTCGCCAGAAAACTCACGGATCACATTCTTGGGCGTCGTTATTATAGTGTATCTGTACTCTTAGATTTAACTAACCACGTTCAATAGGGATTCGTCGGTCTCATGCAAACCAAGCTTAGTTTCTCGCAAAAAGCAAATACACACACTGTTGGGAAATAAAACACACACGCCAACAAAGCACCAACTGATAAGTTATGCGAAAGCTACGCACCCATGTAATAAGATCTCGCGACACTGGATCCTCACATGAAATATTTCGTATTAATATAAAAACTACCCCGCAGAATGGTTTCATCAAAAGTTTGAGCGATCCCAGTAAGCTTGAAGACGACGGTTTTTGAAAAATTACCAATATCCTCGTAAGGGATGCTTCTAAACTGTTCCCTTTTAAACTGAGACTTTTAATGGGGCGGAGTATACTTATAGTTTTCATGGCTGGCTTTGTGGTTGTGGTTTATGGGGGTTTAACGTCCCAAAGCGACTCAGGCTATCAGGGACGCAGTAGTGAAGGGCTCCGGAAAGTTCGACCTCCTGGGGTTCTTTAACGTGCACTGACATCGCACAGTACACGGGCCATTAGAATTTCGCCTCCATAGAAATTCGGCCGCCGCGGCCGAATTTCTATGGAGGCGAAATTCTAATGGCCCGTGGGCCGGGATCGAACCCCCCGTCTTTCGGGTCAGCAGCCGAGCACCATAACCACTGAGCCACCGCGGCGGCGTAGGCTGGCTTCACGTCATGTATGCTCTTTCAGAAATGAGGCACCTCTTTTCCTAACTCCAGTTGAAATTTTCCGGACATTGCCAACTAGCGCCATCTTCTGCCGCCGTTAGCGAATACCGCGCAACTAAACGAAGATATTTTAACTTGTTTTTGTTCGTAAACTACTGAGTGCAGCGAGATGCTACACGAATACTTTCGCTATGATTGGGTATTCTTCCTACCAGCGGCAAAACCTGACTTATAAAGCGATTCCTGCGCTCGAATCGGTTACCTCCATTGTGGTTATAAAATCGATCGAGCATTAAAAGTACCCGCGCTAACTGTGCAGGTTCGTCGTCATGCGACGCGTGGTGGCAGTCGAACATACTAAAAGCGTTCGTCCACTTTTCCTGGGCTTGTTTGCAGTGGCGTGAACGAAAACAGCTAGAAGCGGAACGTAATGGACTCCTTGCATGCAATCTAGGGCGTGAATTCTAATGGTAGTCTGTGATTCGATGTTGGCATACGCTCAAAGTTTTGTGCGTTACCTGGACGCTGACCATGCGCATGCGAAGTATAGAGGTATAACTGCCCTCTTTCTATTTCACCCTGTGTTTTTAACAAATGCCAGCAATGGTTCAATTCCGTTGTTTAACGTAGGGCTTCCGAATAATAGCAGTCAGCGGCGAAAGCAAAGGGCAAATGGACGCAAATGGACTTGAAACTTATGCGGTCGAACTGGTGCACCCAACTAGAGTAGCCAGCCTGTCAACAGCCTGTGCACCATGTACGCATTACCAAAGTACTCTGCCTAACACTGTACTTCACCAAAAGTACCCAGGCGAAGGTATTACTAGTGGTTCATTATACTGAGTACCCCGCAGCGAGCCATAAATATAGAAAGGACAATAATATGAGTGATGTAAAGAAATAGGAAAAAGTATACTGTGTTAGGGAAAGCAAGCCTGTTAATGATATCGTAGCTGAAATAATGACGGAATGGGTACGGGCAGAGCATGCAGTTCGAAGCGAAGATTATAAAATAAAAAGAAAACCCTTAAAGTTCAATCAATTGTATTGACGCGTACGACATGTGAGGGCATTCTCTTGATTTGTGTTATCGTTCTTCAGCCTGTAACGCGAACTGTGCCACTACAACCACTACCGCTACTTGTAACTTCACTAAATCACTATCACCTGCCACTGACGTGACTTTGTTGCTGTCGCCAGTGTTTCATTCAAGCTGGTGTTTCATTATAGCCACTGTGTCATTATATCCGGTGTTTCGTTCTAGCCGGTCTTATAGCAGGTGGCAGGTGGAGCACGGGAACTACCCCTAAACGCCACCTACCACGGTTGGCAGGTCTAGGCTTCACTTAGACACCGACGCCGGACCGTTCTCGCTGTCATGGCCCTTTTAATGCTGTCGCTTTAAAACGCTAGCAATAGATGGCGCCGGCAGCGGCACAGGCCATCTACTAACCTGAGCCACCTAGCTGCGGCCGGAAATAAAAGGGATAGGGAGGTGATAGACTGGGGACTACAGATAGAAGCAAATAGCGAGGATGGACAGAATTTTTAAAAGTAGGCTTTTTAAGTTAGAACAGCGGTTTTTTTTTACCATAGCATTATCAACTGGGAGGTACATCAGAATACAGCTAAGGCGTGCTAACTATCAGAATGATTAACTGAAATTGAATAGTTAGATTTTTAAGTATTACTGTTAGCCTCCTTATTTTGATGAGAGGCGTGTAGCTGACTGTAAGTGACATCCATATGAGTTTTTAGGATATCGAAAACGAGATTACCCTTGGAGCTGTGGCTCAACAATTTTTGGCTATTTCGACGAGTTACGGGCACTGGAGGGGTTGCTTTGCCTTCAAGCTTCCCTAAAGAGCATGTATTTTGGCGTGATGTAGGTAAAGTTTGTTGAGCCACAGCGCCGACGGTAACCGCGTTATCGAAGTTCTAAGAACTGATATGGAGATTATTTAAGATGAGCTACACACCTCTAAATAATTAAGGAACCTAACAGTATTACTTAGAAAGGTAATTATTCAATATTAGTAGTGGTTTGAGAGCCTGTCTCGGCTGCGGGAGGTGGTTGGTTCGAAACCCACCGCCGGACACCCACCGGTAAAAATCGGTGCAGGCGTCCCCCGGCCTGGCGCCCGGCTTTGTTTCGGGGTGTACGCTTGGGGGAGGCTCCTTAAACCCCGCTGTGCTCCTTGCGGGCCATGCCCAGTTTCGAACGACCTCGCAGCCTGCTAGAGCAAAGCCCTAAAGCTGGCACTGGGCGCGCGCACGCCCTAGCACAACGTCCTTTCACTCATAGGTGAGGAGAAAGAAAGCCCTTCAGCAAGGAAAACTCCCTCAGCGCCACGGTGTATACACACCGTTACCTGCAGTTCTGCCCACTGCAGGCATGCGAGCAGCAGCATCAGCAGCAGTCATAAAAGAGGGCCACAAGTTGGGCTTCTACCGCATGAGGCTGAAATAGGGTTGCTTGACGGCGGAACTTATCTCTGATCCGTTCAGGCAACAGTTTGGTCTAAGACCCTTTTCCCAAACCATCCTGCTAGTTAGCTAGCACGCCTTAGCTTTATTCTTGTGTACGCCATCGCTGACAATACTCTACCGAAAAAAAAGCTCCTCTAACTCAAAAAACCTATTTTTAATAATTGTGTAAAATATTAGGTGAAACATCCTGTATACCTATTTACCATACCTATTTACTATTGCGAAAAACCGATAACTTACCACCCATTAGGGAAACAAAGTATATTACAGAGAGAGGCAAGAGTAGCAGGCGCCTTTTGCAGACTTGCTGCCAATACGTTATCTTCTCAGTGCTGATTCTATAAATCTAGACGTCGCATATAATACGCAACGCAGCCTCGGAGAGCGAACACAACGATCACAATGGTACGGCACATACACCTAAACAGAAAGGCTGGAGACTGGGAACAGAGAACTTTCCTCAAAATTAGCGACCCCTCTGAATGCGACCAGGCAAAGAGAAACTTTCATGAGACGTGGAACGCACTAGGCATCGCGACGCTGCGGCCATGACGTCCTTTATTCAAGAGTTTAGATGCATTTGGCTCAGACAGATCGTAGTGCGAAGACCGTGATCCTCTTCATCGTCATCAGCCCGATTCTTCTACTGCAGAATCGAGGCTTGTCCCATTAACCTCCAATTAGCCCTGCCCTGCGCCAGCTGCCCTTGCCTTATCCTTAAAACTTCTTAATGTCACCTTCCCAGATTCCTCTCAGTAGAGCCCCGCTACGTTTACCTCGTCTTGACTTTCATGCTTCATCTTTTTCAAAGTATGGTTTCTAGTTCCTAAGCTTAGGGAGAGCGAAAAGACATTATCGTCGTCGGCCAGCAGCGTTCCCTGCAGGGTAAAGGCTTCTTTCTATGTCATCCAAGTAGCTCGCTCCTGAGCCAGCGACGGTTCCCCTATAAGCCTTCAAACTTCCTTTTATCATCTACCCACCTGATTTCCTGCTCCCAAATCCACTTCGTTGGCCTAAGGGAGAATCGGTTATTTGTCCTCCACATTAAATGTCCTTAATGTCAAGTTCCCCTTCTCCTTTTTCGTAAGTGGCTTTTTCGCCCCTCACTAAAAGACTGCCCGACACCCTTCCGTGCGCACTTCATCACGGTACTCTATCACTTGGGGGCAGTGTGTTGTGCTAGATGGATGGATGATAAAAGCTCCGTCTTTGAAGTGGTGCTCGGCAGTTACCGGAGCGCCCCCTGTTTGGGGCACCAGCCGTCACAGGAAGCACCGCGGCGCGACGCATCCACGCCGCGGATACAAGAAGAGAGATAAATGCAGGGGTAATTAAGAAATGAAGAAAAAGGTCAAAGGCCAGCGGAATTCTAATGGGCACGGCCCGGGATTCGCGGCACGCCACGGCCGTAACACGCGCAACGATCGTGTCACGCGGTTGTCGCGACATGCGAAAGTCAACGAAGCGTGGCGAACTGGGCAATGCGCGTCGGGTCATAGCGTGCCCGACCTGCAGAGACTTTCGGATAGAGGAGCGAGCACTCACCAACTTCGCTATGGCTCAGTGGTTATGGTGCTCGGCTGCTGACCCAAAAGACGCGGGTTCGATCCCGGCCGCGGCGTCTAGAATTTCTTTGGAGGAGAAATTCTAGAGGCCCGTGTGCTGTGTGATGTCAGTGCACGTTAAAGAACCCCAGGTGGTCGAAATTTCCGGAGCCCTTCACTACGGCGTCTCTCATAGCCTAAGTTGCTTTGGGACGTTAAACCCCATAAACCAAACCAAACCATCTTCGCTATAGCGAAGTTCGTTATAATAAACAAACTATTGTCCTTTCTTCATAGCGAAGTTCGTTATACTAAACAAACTATATATATAATGCCCTTTCTTCATAGTTAAGCTGTTATCAGTGAGCCATTCCTGTTCCCAAAAGCGAGAAAGGCAGGTTTCTTAACAGGCGTTTTATAAGATATACAGTAAGGAACAAAAGTTTACGGGCCGCGGGTTCACGGAGCAGATTTTATACGTGCGTTGCCACGCAAAGGGGCATAATAAGACATGCAGTCTACATCCGCTAGAACGAGTAGCAGCTGACTGCCTAGCGAAGCAACGCAGAAATAAATTTTCTTCCACGAATCCACGTGCAATAAAGTCCTTTCTGTGATTGTACGTATTCTATAACAAAAAGAGTTACGTCGTTACTGAGCACTTCCACGTAAACTATGTTGCCGTTGGGAGCTTTATCGTCATGGGTTCCGGCCATAAAAATCCGTGTGGCCTAGCTGGGCACTCTCGGGAATCCGTCACACGTAGCCACGCGATTCTTACGTACCCCGCTGTTAGGGTCGTGCCTGAGCTCTGACTCTATCAGTCGCGAAACTCCGCACGGAACCTGTGTTGCACGACCTTGCGCTGTCATTGGGCTGAAATTCGGAGATTAGCAGAATGTCACGGCACCTGTGGCATTTAAACGAACCACTCGGCACTACATAAAACACTAATATGGGGAGGGGGGGTAAACTTCAAGAGCTCAATAACTTGGCTATTCAGCTCATAGATGGCGCCTCCATCGGCAAACCTCTGCGAAGTGGTCGCAGGGAAAAGCGTAAATTTCAAGAACTGGGATGATAACAGAGCTCTAGGGTCATGGTGGCCTGGAAGTGGTGACTCTCCATAGTGTGCCATCTGCGGTGATGGTAGCATTCAGATGAGTTTTGGAAAACGGCGTTTCTTACAAGGAATAGAGTAAATAAAGGACTTTTCTTGTGATTGAGAAGCCTGAACGTTCAGGCAATTTGATCAGCCATCTTTCAACCCAGAGCAGAAGGAAATGACAGGGACATGAAGACAGCGCGTACAAGCTTTTTTACAATGATAATAAGCTTTCTCGTTCAGTGTAAGTGTGGTCTTCTACGTGTGCATGATCGCTAACTTCGATTTTAAGATTATATTGGTGCATATGGGCGTAATCATGCTTTCTCACGGCGGTACCTGGCTTCCAAATGTTTTCCTTTTTTGTATTGGAGAAGTACTGCCTGAGATGAATTCGGAGTAATAAATACATATTTTGCTGCCGAAGGAACGTCAACAGAAGAACAAGAGAAAACAAAAGAATTACACTGATAACAAACATGCCCAATAATCTTGCACAAAAATTTTTAATATTGGAATATTGCAAGATGCTGTTGTGGAAATCTTGAAGGTAATTTTCCAGTGTTCCAGTGAGCAGCAAAAGTAGAATTTTAAATATTTAAGATGGTAAGGTACTGTTTCGACATACTGAATGTTATGGTCCGTTTCTCTGATGTGTAGTAGAATCTTTCATTTAAAGTTTTTCCATCCCTCGCGTCGAGCAGTTAAGGCTGTCATATAAAACCAACGGGGGGACGCTTTTGACAATAGCAAAAAAATGTGAGCCTGTCGACAGGATATCTGGGATATATTGATCGTTATAGTGAAATCTTAAAACAAATAAAAAAATTTCTTTCATAAACTATCTCCCGTTCAAAAATGCGTTCCTCAAGGATTGTTGGGTATGAATTGGCCGGAGTAGTGTTCACTGCCTCTCTAAGCCTTGTCCGTTCCGTTTTCAGGTCGTCGCTACGAGAAGAGGCGCAGTCCACGAGGCGGCGGAAGCGCGAAGCCACGCGTGTGTTCAGGGTCGCATGTGCCGCAGATGCGCCAAGGCTTCCTCCCACCGACCGTGGCCCTGGTGCTCCACGTCCTGACCGGCGCCCTGTTGCCCCGGGCCTCCTCGGCCGACGAGAGTGAGGATACCTCACACTTCCTCCTATACGGGTTGCGGAGAGAACAATCCGCACACGTTTCGTCAGCTACACTATCTCTGTACGGGACATCAGTCGGTCAGCATAGATTTACCTCAATGTCATGTAAGACCCCAGAAGCTGACGTAAGCGAGGGCCTTAATACAGGCACTGCAGAAATGTGGCGCAGCCGACAGGATGTTGCGCTCGGCTCAAGGACGATGCCATAAAGAAAGGGAAGGTTCGGTAACTGTCTCGTTCTGGGTGGACCCCCAGATCACGCCGGAGACCAAGCAAAAGAAAGACACTGGAAAGAGCGGTACGTCTGGAGACAGCGCCCTACCGCCCAAGATAGGTTGTCTCGCCACATTGCAGCATAAAGCCACTCCCCTTAAGCTTCAAAAACAAAGACAACAGCTAAAGCACTATCCCTCCTCCTGCGTGAGTAAAGCTCATACGGGAGATTGTAGTGTGTTAAAGTACAAGACGTCAGTATCATGGCATCGTCCTAAAGGATAGGCGTAAAAAAAGCGTCGAGAAGAAGGAATTTTGTTACATTTGCCGATTTCATTCTTGTCCCCCGGGCTGTAT
This sequence comes from Amblyomma mixtum, assembly GCF_055824585.1. Classification (NCBI taxonomy): domain Eukaryota; kingdom Metazoa; phylum Arthropoda; class Arachnida; order Ixodida; family Ixodidae; genus Amblyomma; species Amblyomma mixtum. The sequence continues at coordinate 21,104,476 of NC_143012.1, forward strand.
TAGGCGGCATTGCAATGAGCCGTGAAGCAATATCTCTCGCCTCTATTACATGGGCGGCCATGCGGCCTTCGAAACGCTGGAGCGCCTGCTTTCAACCTGCATTAGGGAGGTCACTGTTGGGCGGGACGGCGGAGACCGCAGATGGCGTGGCGCGATGGCGTGCCCCCACGCCATCAATCGGGGACCTACGGCTGATTTGTCGCGAGCGTGACGATGCTTTGAAAAATAACCCAAACCGACCTCCGTGCAACTGCACCTTCGATCCCAGCAGTCGAAGTTGAGTTCTCGTTTTGGGACCGACGTCCTCGTTTCTACTGACTTTACTCATCGACTAATTGCAGCAGCAAGTAGCCAAGGGCTTGTAAGGTGCTTCCTCTGAGCTGATTCTCCTGAGCTGATTATGCGTTGACATTGAATAGAGACTAGCCGTTCGATGTTTTTGAAAAAAACACTGTTTGTTGCTCAAAAACATTTCACAAAAATCAGCACACCTTTCTATAAAAATGCATATCAGATGCCAGCGCAAACTTTGTGCTACCAATTCCTCAGCAATGACGCACACAGAATCAACTACATCAAGACATGAAAGTGTTCCTGGCATGGCGAACTGTCCCTGCTTGTTGGTGATCATTTGTTTCTAATCGCGCAACGTTAGCTGTGCCAAAAAGCGCCATGTGACAGGGAATTTTTTTCTACACAAGGTACGGTCAAAGATACACTTTCGAAAGCATTTCAGTCCAGAAAATGCGAGCACCAAGCCAGGGAAAAGTTTGTACCCAGCGCAACTGGGGAATCGAACTACGTGTAGTCGTACAACCAGCCACCAATTAAAAGCGCGGGGGCATGTTAATATAAAAGACAAACTCAAATTTCAATTTAAAACCGATAAATCTTGTACTAGACTTACAAAAGCTCTCTCTATATTTAAAATGATGTTTTAGAATTGAAACTTCCAGAGAGATAAAATCTGATACTAAACCCGAGTAAATAAAGCTGCTGTCATCGACACTGCGAAGCGCACAGAAGAGGCAAAGAAAGTATTCAATACAGGTCGGCTAAAAGAAGCTTTGGTGCCAGACTCCACACCGCACAATGTCGTGATGCCTACGAAGCTACAAGCTACCTGGCGTGCGAGACTGGAGAGGGCGAGAACCATTAACCTGTCACCGAACGTACCATTTGGAGTGAGACCCCGGCTGTAGTTGTAACGAATGAGAGACGCTACAGTCGTTAGCTCGACACAATAGCCAAGTACCGTGACTGCCCTCTGCCAGGCACCTGTAGACATTTGGGCCACCATAAAATGTCAGCCCGTGGTAGAAAGTAGGCAGGTTAGGATGAAAGCAATGCAGCAAATTACGTGACGTATTCTATTTGAAGGCCAGTATGACAGTCGAAGAGCTAGACACTACGCTGTTAGGGCAGAGTGAGGATTCTCAATTTACAAAAAAAATTGTGATTTTTCAGATTGAGGTTGATGTTCACTGTGCGATGTCAGTGCACGTTAAAGAACCCCAGGTGGTCGAAATTTCTGGAGCCCTCCACTACGGCGTCTCTCATAGTCATAGTTGCTTTGGGCCGTTAAACCCCATAAACCAACCAAACCAACCTAAGAACGCACTCTGACCTTTGCTTTTCTTTCTGAGATTTACAAGGTATGAATGGTAACAGAAAGCAAAAATCAATCGTACAACTCGCACCTATGTGGGTTTACATGTGCGGTATTTGCAAAAAGTAACCAGACAACGAGTTTTGTTTCTTATTCGTTAAGTGATGCATTCATGGAACCTCTTAAGCACTAAATCTGCGGTTTCGAGTCATTTTAATCTTTTAGAGCGCTGTAAACGTTCCACTATACAACTGGGAAGCAAGCTCCATAGCTTGCCTGGTTTCTTTTGGCAAAGACTGCACTGATGAGAAAATAATAAGGCCAAGTTTTCATATTTAGAGTTCTTGGAAGAGAGATGGTAAAGAGAAATTCGCACATGGTTTTCCACAGTTTCGCGGAGGATTCACACGGTTATTGAACAAATGATTGATCAATCTTTTTGCTGCTCACTGACTAATCAATTGACTAATTTATTGATTGATCAATCGATTGATGTTCCGCTAACGTGGAGTACCATCCGCAATATGCATACTCTTCCACAAACTTCAGTTGGTCGGGTATTCAATGAGATCGCAGCTATCACAACTATCCTAACAAGCGGCGTCCTCATGCGCGTTGGCTAACACTCACATCATAATTCGTGCACCATGAAATTAACGCTTAACATGGCTGCTGCGCTGGTCAGCACAGTCTTTAATAACGGAGGCAGTGACTTAAATTGTCCGCTAGCTATGAGCTGGGACGTCATAGCCGGTAGCAACCCATTGTAGTAAGGAAAAATAATCAATCGTCCAAAGAACTGTTAGCAGATGCGACCCACTATCTTACTGCTGAGTATAACAACGAAAAGCACCGCAAGGGGGTGTCGTAGAGGTCTGCGAACTGCCGATGCCCCTACGCCTATTGCTCGCAGAGTGTTCGAGCCTGGGCTTCCGCGGCGCTAGGCTCAACCCGTGCGGCTTCTGCGTGGGCGGGGACACCGGCCTGGAACGGACTCACGGCCGCGACTGCCGAGGCACCTGCGGAGGAACTGCCCGCAGAGACTGCAACGGGGTGTGCGCGGGAGGGGCCTACGTCGAGCCATGCTCCGGACAGTGCGTCTGTAAGTGACGTCACACTCTGGTTCCATAACACTCCTCTTGCAGGGAAGGATTTACAACGTACCGTAGATAGTTTAGTCTGGGGTAGTGGGTGTATATCGGCGTCTGAAGGTAGCGCGGAAGAACACGGACGGAGGCACAGACGTGGATAGGGTGGGCGCTAACCGGTTACGGGGTTATGGCCGACTTCCACTTAAGAAGCTCAGAAGTCCAGAATCTCGAGCAAGGTTTCCACTCCAACCCTTCAACGCTTAGTGTTGCGAATTCACGGCATATCACTTGCACGTTGCGTACTGATTACTACATGGAGCTTGCATACAAAGTCTGAAGTCAGCGTGTTCCTAGTAAGCAGCGTTTTCCGGTAAAGAAAAAAAAGCTCGGCATGACTGTACGCAAGCTGAGTGATGTAAAGGTCTGCAAGAAAGTACGACTTTCAGCCAGCGATCAACAAATCCTCGTCTCTCATTCCCTGGTAACTTTTGCGGGAAAAGTAAGAAGACATTTGTTAGATAAAACGATGTCAACTACCACTGGGGCTTAGAGTTGGTTCGAGTCCATCGAGTTGGCGCTTCACACAGCTCGGACTACCTGCTCAAAATGAACGAATTCCCATTCTTTCCACACAGATTCCTCGACTTTAAGTGGAGCTAACAAATTTTTGAAGTTTACTTTTGAATGTGGGCAAATCAGCTAGCACAATGTTCACGCAATCCTTTGTTCATTGATTCCTTCATAATCTAGGCAATAAAGGACCAGTAGCACTTCAGTAGGACGGGCCTCAGCTTTAATCGAGCTAGCTCGGTGGCCACTAAGCCAATCTGGTCGTTTGGTGGCGCCAACGAAGCGATAAAGCCATGTAACACTATGTCTTTGGTGCCCCACGCTCCCCACTCCAGACGGCAAGCACAGCAAGGTGTACGCGGCCGACAAGCAGCTGCTGACCCAGCATCGGGACTGCCGGGGGATGTGCCTGGCGAGCCAGGCGCCATCGGGGCGCCTCTCATACACAAGGGACTCGTGCGGGGTGTGTGTGCGGGGTCCAGTTCCCAAGGACGCCAGCGCCCACAAGGACTGCCTCGGAGTCTGCCGCCTTCCCGGTACTGTCACGCATCATATTCAGCATGTCTTATCTTTAAAAAAAAAAAACCTCATGTTACGTGTATCGCGTAAGCTGCGGGATGAGGGGGGTTTGATTTTGATGGGCGGTTATTCACATACAACGGACTACAGGTAATAATTACTGGTAGCAAGACCCCCTTCCCAAGCATTTCACCCCAGAAGAGCCGAGCACCAGGCCGGGGGAAGTCTTGTACCCATTAGAAAACCGGTAGGTCCCCGGTGGCACTGGGGGCCACCCAGCACCTACTGAATAAATAAAGAAAAAAAGGGTGTCTTGGTTAGCGGCTGTGATCGGGTAAAGGTGCTGCGCGCTTGTGTGTATTCGCACGTCTATCCCCACTATCCCCAACGTCCCTCATGTCCCTCATTCTTTCGCTTTCCCACTCTTCTCTCCTCTCTCTCCCTTTCATTCTTTCTTAACCTTCTCCTTCTAACATTGTTAAGCATACCTGACCACTCTTTTTCAAATGAAGGTTGAGATCTCCTACCTGGCGGTTAACGCCTGAAAAATTGCACTAGAGCTATGAGAGATTGCATATTAAAGAGCACTGGACTTCTTTTCACCACTCTGGATGCGAAATGAAACCGTTACCTTCTCTCATTGCATGAGGAAGAAAGAGATAAAAATGAAAGTCCCTTGAACCTTGCCATGATTACCTAACTGTGCCTTAGCTCTTTCGTTGCTTCATCATCATCATCAGCCTGACTATGCTCACTGCAGAAGGGTTGAAATGCGGGCCAGTTGGTACATTGTAAACGGAAAAAAACCAGTCACACAAGACGACGGACAAGAAGAGTGTACACACCACAACGACTGGACTATCAACTGAAGTTTATTGGAAAAAACATGGTCCGAGCAAGGCCAGCAGAGCATGCGCAACAGCATCATCACTAATCACTGAGCATAAGAGACAAAGACAAGAAATCTCATTTATCGTGGACGACCTAAAAAAGCAAATTCTTTTTCAAGTAAGCGCACCGAGGTTGTGCTTATACAATCAGAGCCTAACAAACCGATATGATATGCTTCCAAGATTTCCCGCTCCTGTTTTCCCTTGCCTCTACCAAGAATGGTGACATTGCTGAACAAAGGATAACAGCCACATTCATTGCAATGGCGAGGCAAGTTTGCACCGCCACCGGACCTCAGGGAGGAGGTAACAGGTAACAAGCAAGAAAGCTTTGTTACCTTTCGGTTCTGCGCACTCTAAGATTGTCAAGCGAGGGATTGCGATGAACTGTTTCCGCAATGCACTGGGAAAAAGCTGTCACCACGCCATCAAAACCAGCCTTGACAATCAGTGCAAAGGTTTGGAAGCCGCGGGGTTCCCTAAACCCCTTTTGAAGGCAGTGGCTGAATCGTTGCTTCAGAACCTCAAGAAAGGACGAACGACGAGGACTGACGTTGGGTCAGCTGAACGAAAGAAGTTCGAGGTCATGCCGTACGTGCATAAAGTGAGCCACAACATGAAAAAAGTGGCGGCCAAGCAGGGAGTGAGTATGGTGTTCTCTGCTCCTTGCAAGCTGTCGGGTCTGTGTTCGCGCATTTCTCGAGGTAGGGAAAGGAACCACGTTTGCACAACGCAGCATGAGAATCGATTCACGACATGTGTCGCACAGGTGGTGTACAAGTTCCCCCTCACATTCGAGAGAGTTTACATCGGCCAAACTGGCCGGTGTATTAATGACCGGCTTCGTGAGCATCACTCCTCCCTGGGGTCCGATGGCGGTGCAAACTTGCCTCGCCATTGCAATGAATGTGGCTGTTATCCTTTGTTCAGCAATGTCACCATTCTTGGTAGAGGCAAGGGAAAACAGGAGCGGGAAATCTTGGAAGCATATCATATCGGTTTGTTAGGCTCTGATTGTATAAGCACAACCTCGGTGCGCTTACTTGAAAAAGAATTTGCTTTTTTAGGTCGTCCACGATAGATGAGATTTCTTGTCTTTGTCTCTTATGCTCAGTGATTAGTGATGATGCTGTAGCGCATGCTCTGCTGGCCTTGCTCGGACCATGTTTTTTCCAATAAACTTCAGTTGATAATCCAGTCGTTGTGGTGTGTACACTCTTCTTGTCCGTCGTCTTGTGTGACTGGTTTTTTTTCCCGTTTACTATGCTCACTGCAGGGCGAAGGCTTCTCCCATGTCTCACCAATTAACCCTGTCCTTTGCCAGCTGCGGCCATCGTATCCCCGCAAACTTCTTAATCAACTTAACAAGAAAAAATTTTGTGTACCTTGAGATATGCACTTGCGTAACCCGCACCTCTTATCCCGTCCTGTTGCTGAGGGAAAGAGAACGGGCGGTGCCTTGTTGAACTCCATTTTCCATTCATGTCTTCTATCGCGTTGATTTTTCACAAACAATGATGAATGAAACAAGTACCGAGCGGTGTATACGTTGCTGCATGCAGTATCCTTTACCGTGCGTCGTGGCAGAAAAAACAACTTTAGTTGTGTCACACTCTCTTCTTTTTCCCCGGCTCGCCCCGGGCAACACTACCACAAATACGGACTCCCAATTCAGTTTGGCAGGACACCTACTTCTGAGTATATATGGCCGTACTATTATGATACATTCCAGCGGCTAAAAAGACACGGACGAAGGTAGACGAGACAGGACGAACGCCGGACATTAAGCGTAGAAAGTTGGGCTAGTTGGTTGGTAGTACTATTATGATACATTCCAGCGGCTAAAAAGACACGGACGAAGGTAGACGAGACAGGACGAACGCCGGGAGAAGCCTTCCGGCGTTCGTCCTGTCTCGTCTACCTTCGTCCGTGTCTTTTTAGCCGCTGGAATGTATCATAATAGTACTACCAACCAACTAGCCCAACTTTCTACGCTTAATGACCGGCGTTCGTCCTGTCTCGTCTACCTTCGTCCGTGTCTTTTTAGCCGCTGGAATGTATCATAATAGTACTACCAACCAACTAGCCCAACTTTCTACGCTTAATGACATATATATGGCCTACCGTTATCGGCCAGGCTCTCAAGGAAAACTTCATCAGTGACACAAGCAGACGAACACAAGTGTTTTGATTACGGCATACGATGCTGTTTGTTTTCAGGATGAAGTCCTGCACGCAGCTATCCATGCAAAACTCAACACACGAGCCACAGGTTAAGAAAAAGGGAGGGGGAAGAATAGGGGGGGGGGGGGGGGGGGGGGGTATGCATTTTTTTTCTGTAGGGTACGCCTAAGGCTTTTGTCCTTCAGTAAGATTACAGAAGCACTCTTGACAACAAATTCTTTCTGGTTTCCTGCGCGTTGTTTTTTTTACATTTATATGTTTATTCGTTTATTTATTTATTTCTTTGTTTGTTCAGGTATTTACTATATTTATCTGTTAGTTTTGTTTATTTGTTCATTTTATTTGTGTATTTATCTACTTATATGCTTGTTTACTTTGTTTGTTTCATTGTTTATTTGCTTGCTTGCTTGCTTGTTTGTATGATTGTTTGTTTGTTTGTTTATTTGTTTGTTTGTTTGTTTGTTTGTTTGTTTGTTTTTTGTTTGTTTGTTTGTTTGTTTGTCATTGCAGATGTTCTTTTAAGCCTGCTTTGCTTCGCCTTGCATTCTCCCCTCCAGCGCTTTCCGCATGTGAATAAAACCGCACACGAATTAACATATTACTTTGCTTTTATGTTTCTTTGTTTATGGCTCTTACCGTCAACTGCAGTCACTTAATGGAGCACAGCGGGCAGCAGGGAAAACAATAAAACGAGGAAAAGTTACAAACAACGTCGGCTAACGCACTGCATTCGAACAGGTTCTCAAAATAAAAAAAAGCCAGAATAGAACATATATGTTCAAATAGAATGTATTAATACTCAAAGCACTACGGAAAGAGAACAAGCAACGTTATGTATTAAAAAAGTAACTCTAAAATTTCACTTTTATAACAAATATTATTGAACAAAAATTTTCGGAACAGTGCTTCGCTAACCACGACCAAAAGCCCCCACGAAAAAATGATAAAAACAAATGCTCGCACCTAGCCACACTCACACGCCAAGGAAACGGCGCGCAAAAAAAAAGCACTCGCACGCGACTGTTCTTTTTTTTTTGTTCCAATAGTTTTTCACTCACGGAAACAACCTGGCAAACCGCTCTCACGGAATGTTTTTTTTTTTTTTTTTTTCCAAGGCGTCGCATGCCGCTCACGCTATGTACACCGCTGAGCCAAAGCTAAGAGATGATAGCAAAAATATTAATGTTCTCGGAAATCAAAACATGTGGATAAAAAAAGCATACCTGCACCCACGTGGAGGACGAAATCTCTCACGGTGCGTGCATACACGCGACACGACGCTTTTTAACACAGGTCGATCCGTCGCTTTGAGATCGCTCGATCGACACGATTTTTCTTCTTTCATTACCTCTGGTCGCCCGGGCAACATTCACAATCCGTAGCGCGGGCACTGAAAGGATTGTAAAGAACGGTCACTGCGCATACGTCGTCACTGGCCGAGTCTACTTCTTTCTCTGATTTTAAATTTTTGTTCGTCTACTGCAGAGCATAGTTTGAAGGAAAATCACCGGCTTCGAAGAAAACCGGCTATTTTTTGTTTCTGTCACCTCGGCGCTGGCTTCACGAAGTAGGCGGCGTCAAACACACGGCACAGCTCAGGCGAGCGTGGCGTCCAGACGCATCGGCTATACCTTGGCCGCCTATATCGAACGCAGCAAACCCACGCCTTCCCCACGCGCCTCATTCGCCACCAGTTTTTGCGGGCAGCGACGGGTTCGATCAGTTTTCTGAGCTCCGGGATACACATCTGCCACGAACGAGAGTGTCCCATGACACCGCTTGAGCGTGACGGAAGGAAAACAATCAGGTCAAGTATTGATATATGGAAGACTTGTTCTTCGTATTTGTGCGTCCGTGTGTGTTTGTGTATGTTTGTGTGTGCGTGCGTGCGAGTGTGTTTGTTATGTTTATAAGTGTACGTATGTGTGTGCGTGTGTGTGTGTGGTGTGCGTATTTGTACGTGCGCGTGTGTTGTGTACGTGTGTGCGTGCGGGTGTATGTGTGCATGTGTGCGCATGAGTGTGTGTGTGCGTGTGCGTGCGTGTGTTGTTTAACTTCCCCAGGCTCCACATTGCTTCCACAACCGGGACTTCTTGAAAATGCAGTGAGAACAGCTCCTCACTCAAAGAAACTGACTCAAAGCGCCACCGAAGCGCGCGACTGATTTGGGTACCCCAAGTTACATATCTTGGACTGAGTGCGGCGGGGCCGCCTAAAGGGAGAACTAAATGGTAGTGACTATTAAGAACTGGTTTCTCAAAATCCTTACTAAATAAAGTATCTATTCGCAGGGAAGTTTTTTTAACCCGGAGCAGTGAAATTTTCTAAATGATACAGAATAAACGTTTCGACTACCAATCAAAATAAAAATAAAAAATGATTGTTTGCTTCAGATTCATGCAGTCCCTGCATTCCAGCACGGGGTGTTTCAGATCCCTTGCGAATACTGGGGCGCGTCTGAGACCCCACGAGGCCCTTTCGATTTTAAGCCCTTCCATCACCGGCACTATCATTGGTCCCTTCTTACAATCATTCCAATCTGACGTATTACAAAATTCTTTTATACAATCCATATTTTAGGGGCACAAGCAAGACAACAGGAAAAGCAATAATTGCCCTCGAAGAAAATAGGTGAGACAAAACCAAATACCAAACACCAAATACTGCAAAAACAACTAATACGTACCAAGAAGCTCACGGAACTAACGCGTCATTTCGCAATGACGGCAAGCTACTATTCAACATTTGGCGCCAGTAGGTATTTTTACGTGCACTACGGCCTTTTGCAGTCATATTACTCATCTCGTCTGTACCCTGGGACAAAATATTAGGGGTCACTTAAGTTTTGCCTTAAGGGTATGACGAGATAGCTTTAGTGGTCTAACCCACATATATGAGGAATTGGCCATTCTCTACCTTCATAGATCCCTGGGATTCCTCATAGCACTCCTGGCACAGTGGTGAAGCGGTTAAGTAATGATCCTGCGATGGCAGGTGCTGCCATCGGTGGGGACTTGTGCGATACAGGTTAATCTACCCGGGCAACTTCTCGCGCAAATCATTAATTTAGCTGCCATCTGACACGGTGGTCAGTTCGCTCACAATCTGGTGGGCAGCTTGTGATGAAACCACAAGGTCATGTGACCTTGGTTGCTTCTCCGGGTATTTTGCATTCACAACACTGACACTGACGCCGAAGACGACGCTGAACTTTCTGCAGAACGGTTCTTAACGCTGTCGCCTTAATAATAACCCCTTAGGAAAGAAAAAGAAGAGGCACTTTACCGCGCACAGGCCAGACACACGCCATGGGTATGTGCCATTACGGGTGAGGACATCATCATCATGCATGCAAAGCAGTCGCACTGGAAGATAACGAAGACCTGTAGTTGCCACGAGAAGTGTGCCATTAAGCCTGAAGATATCATCATCATCATCATCATCACACTCGAGCGCGTTAGGGGCGGACGCCTTGGCCTTCCGCTTCACGAAGAAGGACGCCGGGGTGGTGCGGATTTCAGAGCCTTCGCGTGCGATGGAAGAAGACGGCACCGAGAACCTCTGGCAGCCCCTTCGAAGGGCCATCCAGGATATACTGGAGAAGGGCGACAGTGGGCAGCACTTCAACGATCTATACCGCAGAGCATACGGCATGGTGGTCCAGGAACAAGGGGAGCTACTGTACGACGGACTACGTGAAGCCGTAACCGAACACCTGGTGAACAAGGTTCGTCCAACTGTCTTGGCCTCCGCTCCTGAGGCCTTCCTGAAGACACTAAATCGAGCCTGGAACGACCATCAGTCAAGAATGAGACAGATCAGGGACATCGTTTTGTACCTGGAGAAGATATACGTGCCAGAAAACAACATGTGCAGCGTTCAAAACCTCGGCGTCATTCTCTTCCGGGACGAGGTAGCGGGCCACGGAGACGTACGACCCAAGCTGCAAGAGAGTCTCCTGCAAATGATCAGCCGAGATCGCGGGGGCGAGATGGTCGACAGGCTGTCAGTCAAGAACGCCTGCGAGATGCTGGGAAAATTGGGCGTCAATTCGAGATCGGTCTACGAGGAAGACTTTGAGCGACCCTTTCTGACCGAGTCGGCTAAATTCTACGCTGTCGAAAGTCAAAAGCAGATGGAAGAAAAGAGCACGATCGAGTACGTCGACATGGTGGAGCAACGCATGGAAGAAGAGTCGCAACGGGCACAGCTTTGCCTGGAACCCGGCACCGAGCTCCTCATCCAGCAAGTGGTCTACCAGGAGCTGGTTGCCAACCACGTGAAGGCCATTGTTGAGAAAGAAGACTCAGGCGTCGTGGAAATGTTGAGGCACGAAAGGGTCGAGGACCTCACACGCATTTTTCGGCTGCTTTGCCGTACAGAGTACGGCCTCAAAGCCCTAGCAGAGTGCGTAAGCAAGTACGTGCGCGAGCTGGGCAGAACTCTTATTTTGCCGGACGATGACAAAACAGAATCGGTGTGCTTAGTTAATAATCTAATGGTTCTTCAAGACCACTGCGACCATCTCCTGAACAGCTCTTTTAAAAACGAGCACTTCGTCAAGCAAATTATCAGCGCCAGCTTTGAGTACCTCCTCAGCCTTACCCGCAAATCGCCCGAGCATATAGCCTTGTTTGCGGACGTTATGCTGAGAACGGGAATAAAAGAAATGACAAAGCAAGAAACTGAGCAGCTCTTGGACAGGATTGTCACGTTCGTCCGGTTCCTGCACGAGAAAGACCTTTTCGAGCGTTTCTACAAGCAGCACCTGTGCAAGCGGCTCCTACTCAACAAGAGCGCGTCGCAGGATGCCGAGAGAATCATGGTCTCTAAGCTCAAAGTCGAGTGTGGTCCTCTGTTCACCTCGAAGTTCGAATCCATGTTGAGAGACATGTCTGTATCGAAGGCCATGGCAGAGGAGTTCAAGTGCGCCTTAGCTTCGTGCAGACTACATGGGCTCGACTTGTATGTACGCGTGCTCACAACGGGCTTCTGGCCTTTTCCTGCGGCTGGACACCAATGCAACATTCCCGCGGCTCCCCTTAGCGCTTTTGAGGCATACCAGCGGTTCTACCTGTCCAAGCACAGCGATCGACATCTGAATCTGCAGCCACAGCTAGGCTGGGCGGAGATAAGAGCTGTGTTCTACCCACAAGACGAGGCATCCGCTTCGTCGGACCTCACCGATCCACGGACGTACTTGATCCTGGTGTCGACGTACCAGATGTGCGTGCTGATGCTGTTCAACAGCCGCGACAAGATCACTTACGAGGACATTGCCTCCGAGACGGCTATTCCCGAGGCCAACCTAGTGCGCGCCCTGCAGACGTTAACAGTGGGCAGGGCCGACCATCGGGTCCTCGTCAAGGAACCTCCGACAAACGATCTGGAGCCAGGTCATGTGTTTTCTGTGAACGAGGCTTTCACATCTGAAGTGCAGAAGGTGAGGATTGAGACGGCCACCGCCAGGAAAGAGGGTGACAAGGAAAGAATCAATGTCGCACGCAATGTGGAAGAAGATCGGCGGTTTGTGATCGAGGCCGCCATTATGAGGATCATGAAGTCGGAACAAAAGCTGTCACACAGTGAACTTTTCGCCAAGCTTACCGACTTGCTGAGCGCGAGGTTCACCCCTAGCCCCGAGGTTGTTAAGAAAAGGATAGAGGCCCTCATAGAGCGCGTGTACCTGGAGAGGGATCCTGAAAACGCCGAGGTGTACATCTACGTGCCATGACAATGGGACGGCGCTCACAGCAAGGGTCCGCTTCCTCCGGCAGTCAAATTCGCATATTAAATTATACGCATTGATACGATACTCCCCATTCCCTTTCAGTTTCCTTCTAGCTGCTGTATGAAGTGTCGAGTACACGTAGATCTCAAAACATGGCTATTTTTTCCAGGGCGCAAATATGAGCCACTCATGGAGGTGGAAGTTGGGGTAGTAAGAGGCAGGCGGGCTCACTATCATTCAGTCGAGGTTCCTTCGTAGACAAATTGGAGGCCAATGATGTTTTCGTAGGTAAAGTCCGTGTCATTAAAAATTCGGAAGTAATTCATCACGCATTCAGTGCGACATATGTTCCGCTTTTGAAAGCAGAAAAAATGCCACGGAAAAGATGCATAATTACACTAAAATAGTATAAAGCGTTACTGAACGGAGCTACCGTACAAGCTGGCTGGTTTGTAAAATACGCGAAGCTGGAGTACTACTCAAGACTTAGCGTAGAGTAGTTAGGAACATAATCATGCCAGCCTAGTATCCTACGGGTGATTGGTTTCGTTTGGTTTCTGGGGTTTAACGTCCCAAAGCGACTGAGGCTATGAGATACGCTGTAGTGAAGGGTCCGGAAATCTCGACCGCTTGGGGTTCTTTAACGTCCCCTGACATCGCACAGTAGATAGATAGATAGATAGATAGTACATGGGCCTCTAGAATTTCGCCTCCACAGAAATTCGACCACCGCGGCCGGGATCGAACCCGGATGAGTATACTGCGTTTGTGTATTATACACATCATCAAGGCAAGCGAGGTAAGGAATAGTTCCATAATAAAACTAGTCATGCCCGAAATGAAAAAACAGGAATTGGAGGAAACACTTAAGCCCCGCCTTAAGGGTATGACGCGATAGCTATAATGACTGGAGACGTGGAAAAGCCACGGCATTCTTGAGTTGTATCCGACTATGATAGGAAGAAACGTACAAAGCCCTCACGGGTTTCCAACAGTGATTGCGCAGTGCCCGATATCGGAGAAGAACGTGAATTAACCCGGATCCTGAAAAACTTGCATACATGTTCAAATCACCACCGGAACACGGGCTAAAGTCTGAGAGAGAGAGAGAGAGAAAACTTTTATTGCTCTTTCAAGAGATTCGCGGAGATGAAGACTTCTTGGTCGTCCTGCTTGGGCGCTGGCGACTTGAGTCTTCGAGCAAGGGTGGGCCCTCAGTCCAGGGCTCCACTGAGTCGTGCCGCTTCAACAGCGTGCTGTACCAAGGCCCTCTGGACCTCGAGCTCGCTGCTGGAGAGACAGCTCTCCCATTGCTCCTCACTCGGTGTTTGATAATTGTGGAATGCTATGTTTCTTTCGCACTCCCAGGTAATGTGATAGAGTGTAGGTGTACCGCCGCACCAGGGACAGTCTGATCTGAATTGCGTTGGTGACATTTTGCTGTATATGTGCAGGTTAGGAAAAGTGTTCGTCTGTAGCCTACGCCATCCTACAGCCTCTTCCCTAGTCAGTGCTCTGTGTGGTGGTGGATACCTCAATCTAGTTCCCCTATAAAGTTGTAGGGTCTCTGCGTAGCCTCCCTCGCACGTGAGTAGCCGTAACTCCGGAGCGTCCGATAAGCCTGCTCGGTAAGTGAGCCCTCGAGCCAGGCTGTCCGCCCTTTCGTTTCCTGCTACGCCTGCGTGAGCTGGCACCCAGATGATATGCTGTATAGGCGTTTTTCCAGCGGAAGCTGCCGCCTCGCCGATGATCCTAAGGGCGATGCCGCTAATGTTGCCCTTCGTATAACTCTTTTTTGTGGTACTTGTTAGAAAAACTTCCTTGCGTGGGGGAAAGGAAATGGCGCAGTATCTGTCTCACATATCTCGGTGGACAACTGAACTGCGCCGTAAGGAAAGGAAGGAAGATGGAGTGAAAGAAGAAAGAGACAAAGGCGTACAGTAGTGGAGGTCCACAGAGTGAGTGAGTGAAAACTTTATTGTATCTTTCAAGGGATTCGCGGTTGTGAAGTCTCCGTCGTCTTCTCTGGCGCTGGCGACTTGAGGCTTCTCGTCAGCAAGGGTGGGCCCCTATTCCAAGGCTCCACTGAGTCGTGCTGCATCAGTCGCGTGCTGCACAAGGCCCTTTGGGTCGCGAGCTCGCCGCTGATGAGCCGACTCTCCAATTTTGACCACCTGAGATCTTTACCCTGCACTCACATCGCACAGCACACGAACACCTTTTCCTCCATCGAAACGTGGCCGCAGCGGTCGGGTTCCTCTTTCTTTCATTCTTTCTTTTATCTCTTCCCTTACGGCGTGGTTCGGGTGTTCACCGAGATAATTACTGCACCGTTTCATGTCCTCAAAAACCAATTCTACCACCACGGGTCCCTACACCTACCTTTCTTCTATCGCTCCCCCTTTAGTACCGCCACGTAGCTTAAAGCACGACTGAGGGGTCCACTGTTCCAAGAGGGCAGTTATGTGCCTTTCCATTTCTTTCAAAGCTCCCGCTACATTGGTGTGAGGAGGTGAAGACTGCAGGTAAAATTTACGCATTAACATTCATGAGTTAAAGGAAAGAAATAAACGAGGCGGCGTTTGCAGGAAGAAAATCTAATTGAAGTATTGAAATGAAACGGGGAAAAACAGACAAGAGAGAGAACAAAGAGGAAAAAGGAAAGGACAACAAACACTCGCGAGAAGACAGTCAAAAAGGAAAGTCACACTTAAGTTTCTTTGTGTCCCGGTGATGAGCCTGGTGCGTCGATCGAGGAGGCGTGGCTGGGCGTCGGGGCAGACTTTAGGCACGTGTGTCGGGTTCCCTTCGTTGACACCCGGTTGGCGGCGTTCTCCACGGCGGCCTCAACGCTGCCGAAGAAAATAGCGTCTGTGTGCTCCGGGCACGGCCCCCATGTCAGGTAGCCCAGGTACGCCACGGAGATGTCAGAGGCGGCCCGTGTCGAGAAGCTGTCTGCTGGGCGGGAAGAGAGGCGCCTGGATGTGACGGCCGAGGCTCCCGACGTCTGCGGTTGAGGCCCAAGCCTGGTAACTCGGGGCGCCAGCAGAACAGGTCCACCTCCGTCGCCGACCGCCGTCTTCCTCTTCTCCCCCGCACGTTCTCTCTGACACGTATTCCTTTCCTTTTCTTCTTCGTCCGCCTTCCGTGTGTCTTCTGTAGCCGCAGTGTGGCGCTAGCTCCTTACAATTGGTTGCGTAGCTTAAAGCGCGGTTAAGGTTTCAACTGTTCCAGGTGGGGGGAGGGGGGGTCAGTTATGCGCCTTTCCTTGGCTTTCGAAGCTCAACGTCATTTGAAGGTGAAAACTATGCACCCGCCGATCGAAGCACGAGATCGCGTAGTGACGCTTTCACTTCACTAATTTCGACCACCTAGGGATCGTAAACGTCTACTGACGCCGCACCGCACACAGGCCTCTAGAATTTCGCCTCCACAGAAACTCGATCGCCGCGGCCGGTATAAAAAAAATTCAGGGGGCACTTTGACTGTCTAAAGTGGGTAGAGGCGGAAGCGTTTTCCGCACCACCTTCGCTGTTTCTGTGGCACTGGTGGCGTCACATATATTTGAGTACTAATTACTAAGTGATGGCAAATCACTAATTAATTGTTAATTACTGATTAATGCCTGAATTCTAATTAACTGCTAATTAATGACGCTTAAGCTTCGCCTTTAGGAGTGGAACGCGACAGCGCGTTGTAGCGCTGCCAGGGAGTCCACGGAACGCCACCACCCGTTCGGCGCGATGCCTTGCCCTTTGAACGCAACGCTTTTTGAGGAAAGGAAATGGCGCAGTAATTCTCCGTCATCTCGGTGGACACCTGAACCGCACCGTAGAGGAAGGGAGGTGGGAGTGAAAGAAGATAGATAAAGAGGAGCCGTAATGAAGAAAATGAAAATTGTATTTGAGGAAAGGAAATTGCCCAGTAACTGTCTCACATATCTCGGTGGACACCCGTCAAAATTCAGGGGCACTTTTTTGACCTAAAGCGTGGTCACTGATGAGTGGTTAAGATGTTAAGCTTCGCCCCTAAGAGTGGAACGCGACAGCGTCTTGAAACGCTGCCAAGGAGTCCATAGAACGCCATCGCCCATTCGGTTCTACGCCTCGCTCGTCGGTAAATTGGTTTTTGAGGAAAGGAAATGTATCTGTCTCTCATTTGTCGGTGGACACCTAAACCTCGCCGGAAGGGAATGGAGGAGGATGAGAGTGAGTGAAGACACCGTATTCACTAGACGCGCCTCTGTACATTCCAAACCATCGAGCTGGCATGGCGGAGTGGATAGCATGCTCGTCTCGCACTCCGAAGACCGGGGTTCGATTCCCGAGCTCGACCAATTTCTTACTCAGTTTTATTTATTTATATGGCCTGACTAGAAAAGCTAATTAGGCTAATTGGGGTAATTAAGCGATTAACTAAGCTCAGTACCACTTACTTGGAGCATCACTATACGATCCCTTCAATTGGTTGCATGGTTACTAGCCAAAGTACAATTGGCCCCGTTTGAAATTCGCGCACTGTGACGTCACGACCGTTTCCACCAATTGAAAAGCGTAACATTTTCTGTCGACAACTGCTGCTTACAACGATGAGACATTAAAGGCTTCCGCCTTAATAGCCACTAACAACCACCACCACCGCCACCCGCCACTCCAGCATTTCCTACAGTCTTACATCTCTTCCCTCATGCTTTGGTTTAGGTATCCTCCGAGAAGCGAGGGAATTACTGCACCGTAACCTTTCCTCAATTTTTTTTTCTTCACTACACGCCTGGACTGTGGCTCTGCCGTTCGGCTACCACAGCGTCTTGGTGAACTGACTTCAACTGCCATGCAGTTGCCGGAAAGTTGGGATTATAATTGGCTTAATATGTTTATTCTGCGTGCGAAATGAAGTTCGCGTTTTTGAGAATTTAACTTCTTTTCTTGCAAGTAGTAAAATAATTTTGCATTAAATCCGCTCTGTGCCGGTAAAGTTTGGCGCGCCTCACGTGACAGGAAGAAGGTCGGTTTTGGTGGCGGTTGGCCCCCTTGGCAACTGTCCGGTTGGCATGAATACCCCATTAGGTACACTGCGTAGTCAATAATTACCAATTAGCCATTATTACAAATAATTAATCAGTCGTTATAAATTAATCGGCAAATAATATTAGGCATCAATTAGTAATTAGTCATCAAGAAAAATCAGTAAGCGATTACTAATTGATAATTAGTCATTGTTTTGTGGTTAGTTATTAATTAGGTGTGACGTCATCCTATCGTGATGTCAGAATAATTCAGTCAAATAAAGTGAAAAGAATTAGCCACACAAGAGCGTTGTCTTTCATTTACAAACAGCATGCAATCAATAACACAGGGAGTCAAAGTGGCGCGGAAAAGGCTTTCGCCTCTAGGCACTTTCGACAGTCAGAGTGCCCTCTGAAATTATTTCTTGGCTAGCCTTGACTCATGATCTATTTACTTTCGCTACGCGTACACAGGTCTCGGGTGCTTTTCGTTACCCTGGACTAGGAAAAAGCATTCGATCGCGTTGAGCGAGACTATCTTTTCACAGTATTAGACTGCTTCCGCTTCCCTAAACGCCTGATAGATGCCTTGAGGCTATTGCACACAGATCTAGAAGCCATTCTTGTAGTCAACGACCAGCTAACTGACCCCATCCTGAAAGCCGTGGTATACGCCAGGGTTGCCCACTGCCTTCAGTTCTCTTCGTCCTTTGCATAGAACCGTTGTTGCAACAGACTCAAAGTTGCAAGTCGGTACGTGGTTTCCCTCTCCCAGGACTAAGCGAGGTTAGAGTAGCAGCATATGCTGATGATATCTCCCTCTTCATTAGGAACATTGCGAGTTACAGATAATTCCTGCAGCTTTTTCACACCTACAGCTGTCCGTCAGGTGCGCGACTCAATCCGACTAAAAGTCGAGCGTTACGCTTTGGATCCTTTGCAGGTGACTTCCCTGACGGTGTCCAATGGGTAGACGGAGTAAAAGTCCTAGGAGTGACATTCCTAGCCTCAGAGGAAGAAGCAATTGCCACCTGGAATGAATTAAAACGCAAGGCTGAACAGCGGATCAAGGTCACCGGGACTTTTCACCTAGCTCTTTCTGAACGAGCATACCTTATTAATGCCAGTATTGGTGTATCTCTCTTCTCTATCACTGAAATTACGCGCCCTCCTCGTGGCATCCTCGAGTGATTAGCCACCGCATGTGGCTGTTTCTTTTGGGACGGACAGGCGGAGAGCAAGGAAGGGCTTTTGTAATCCCTGAAAAAAAAACACGGGTCGTTTCAGTATTCAAGACCTTGAAGTCATGTGTCGTGTGTTGGACCTCATCGCCATGTGGGATCTCATCTCGGGCACAATGTACAGAGGCAGAGCACTCACTGCATACCTAAAGGGAACATCGTGATATTTCTTTGAATTATCAAATTGGAAAGGCCCTGCGGCCTAGAAGCCACCAGCGTTTTACTCGTATTGGGTGATTGCATTTTCTAGAGAACACCCGGCCTGAACGTGAATTGAGAGAATTTTCCACGAGTGAAACTTGTAAATATGTAGCGTTTGTGGGGACGCGCGTTACTCGTCCCCTGTGGTTTGCTTCCCCACAAGGTACCCTATACTCATCTCCTCTGGTTAGCTTCCCCGCATACACCCTCTTTAGTCGTGTTAGTTTAACTAACAAGGGAGGGCGCTGGTGTCGCATCGACACGAGCGCCACGGATAGCGTGTTCGCTGCGCGCGCGGGGGGAGACACTGGGCTCTTCTGCTCAACGTTACTAGAACAAACTCTAGTAACGTTGCTTCTGCTTGGTGCCGGGGAAGCGTGGTGACGTTCACGCGTGACGCTCCGCTCTTCGTCGGCGGGCGGCTCGTGGTGGGAACATGCTCCCGCCAGCCCGTCCCGTCCGGCCCCAGAGTTTCCCCTTTCCCTAGCGAGGGCGAACATTCGCTCGTAACCGTGCTGGTGAGTCGGACGTCCTCGATTCCTCCGCGTATTTTATTGCTAGCTGGAATTATTCTTGTTGCAGCAATAAATGCCTTATTTGTGTCAGCCAGAGTGTCGTTCCTTTGTTCTCTCAGAGCAAGGACTGGCGTGGTCGGCGTACGCGACCACGGGGTGGGGTCGAGCGGTTTGAACTGTGTCAGACGCTATTAAACGGGGAAAACGTATTTATCTCCCCAATTAAAACGCCACATCTGTCCCCTCACGTTTCCCACCCTAGATGGAGACCAGCGAAGAAAAGCGCGCAGAAGAAAGCGGAAGAGATAGAGAAAAAACTTTATTTACACAGGAATTCGGGGCACGCCCCAGGGTCCCCGCACGACCCCACTGCACTCAAGTGTTTATCTTCCTAAGGTCCATAACACTGGCAGCCCGGCCGGTGGCGATGGTCTGCACGGCCGGGTCCTCCGAGCGCAGCAGGGGCTCCCAGTCCTCCCAGGTCTTGAGGTTCTCTAGGTCCCGCGGGGGAGGGTCCGGCGGACAGAGGGAAATGATGTGGAGGGAAGAGGCGAAGGGTTCTGGGCATAGAGTGCATGCCGGAGTGGGGAAGGAGGGATGATAGTGGGCTAGGTTAAGGGGTGAGGGGAGAGTGTGTGTCTGTAGTCTGCGCCAGAGTGTTGCGTGTTTGTTATCTAGGGAGGGGTGGGGCGTGGGGTAGAGCTGGCGTGAGGCTCTGTATGCCTTGGTCAGCTCACTGAATGAGTGCATGCGCTCCTTCGGATCGCGGAAACAGGACGAAATAGGCGGAAACAGTCACTGCCTCTCTCCTTGCAGAAGCTTGTAATTTCACCTGGCTCAGAGAAAAGGTATGTGGTGGTGGTGGTGGAAAACGTTTATTTGCTTTATTTTACAGTGGTTTTTTGCGGCTTCAGGTGGAGTCTTCCATTTTCTCTTCAGGGTCGGTTCCCCTAGTCCAGGGCTCCGCTGTGGGTAGCTGCCCTGCGTGCACGCCTTACCAGTCCTTGCTGGACTTTCAGGATGTCGCTGGATAGCATCCTCTCCCACTGTTCCGCACTCGGGTTTTCTATTATGTCGAGCTCGTCTATTTTCTGGCAAGCCCATGGGCTATGGTATAGGGTCGGTTTGTCTCCACACCACGAGCACTCGGTCTCCTACTGCACGGGGTAGATTTTGCTTAGCATGAGCTTAAAAAGCGGCTGGCCGCGCTGCAGACACAAATCCAACAGCACTCTGAGGAGCTCTGTCGATCCAACTGGGGACAGATATGTGACGGCATCGCCGGAAACCTGTCCAGCAAACGTGCATGGCAACTCCTCCGACACCTCATTGACCCCACACGCACCAAATCAGCAGCACAGCACCACGTGACACGCCTCACACATGAACACATTGACGATCCCGACACCCTTCTAGACACACTTCAAACCATGTACACATCTCCAGGCGGCCCCATACCGCTGCCGCACTACACAGGACAAGCAAATCCAACACTCGACACCGACATCACGGAGACGGAAGTCAGAGCGGCCCTCCTGACTCTCCGCGCCAACTCCGCACCTGGTGCAGACCAAATCACAAACTCCATGCTCCGTAATCTGGATGACCAATCGATCACCCACATTACGAAATACTTCAACCAGTGCTGGAGGGAGGGTAACCTCCCGCAGTCCTGGCGCCACGCGAAGGTAATATTTATACCAAAACCCAACAAACCACTCACCATTCAAAACCTTCGCCCGATTTCGCTAACCTCATGCCTCGGGAAGCTCCTCGAGCATGTTGTGTTAGCGAGACTCACAAGTCACATGGCGGACAACAATTTCTACCCGCATAGCATGGTGGGATTCCGCCCTCATCTATCCGCACAGGATGCCATGCTGCAACTCACGCACGGCCTTTTTGACCCGCTTCTTCCAGGTCACACCAAGGCAGTCTTAGCTTTGGATCTCTCCAAAGCTTTTGATCGCATTGAACATCAGGCGATCATGACTGCTCTATCCTCATTGAATGTGGGTGTGCGCACGTATGCCTACATTCAAGCATTCCTGACTGACCGCACGGCTGAGATACACTTCGGCCCTCTGTCTTCCACCTCCTACACACTTCAGAGTATCGGCACCCCTCAAGGGTCCGTCCTTTCCCCCTTTCTCTTTAACATAACCCTCATACCCCTCGCCCGGAAATTGGCAACTATTCCCCACCTCAAGCACACTCTTTATGCCGACGATATCACCCTGTGGACCACCCACGGCAGTGACGGCGACATAGAGAACACCTTACAGGAAGCAGCCACCCTCACCCAAAATTACGCACGGACCATCGGACTGTCTTGCTCCCCAGAGAAGTCCGAACTGCTCCTCATCCGGCCTAAGAACCACCGCTGTCCCCGCTCCCCCATTGCCATTGAATTGAATGGTTACCCGGTACCTGAGGTTGGCACCCTCCGTGTATTGGGCTTGCACATCCAGAACGATGGCAAAAACACCACTACCCTCAAGAAACTCAAGCAGGTTGCAGGCGCGATATCGCACCTCATCCGCAGGGTTTCGGGACATCATAGAGGCATGAAGGAGCGCGACCTATGTCGCCTCATTCATGCCTTTGTCCTCAGCCGTGTACTGTATACTACCCCATATTTACAACTATCCAAACATGACATAAACGCTTTGGATGCTTTGATTCGCAAGGCATTCAAGGTAGCACTTCATCTTCCCCTCCACACACCCACAGACAGATTACTAGGCCTGGGCCTCCACAACACGATCGGGGAACTGGTGGAGGCCCACCGACAGGCCCAATACATCAGGCTCACAAAAACTTCCACAGGTCGGTATATCCTGGACTCCCTGGGAATCAAAATACCGGCCAACGACCCAACCCTTCTCGCCATCCCAAGATCCCTTCACCGAGAGCTTCTCATCAGGCCGCTCCCGAGGAATATGCACCCGTCCCACCATGAGCAGCGCCGCAGAGCCCGTGCGAAGGCACTCCATCGAGCGTACGGCCCCCAGCCGGACGCCGTATGGGTGGACGCTGCCTGCACGGGTGATGAAGCGACAGCAGCTGCGGTGGACTCCTCTTCATCCACCCTCCTCACACTACCTCTCCCTCCAGATACGTCCCCAGAGGCTGCAGAGGAAGCCGCCATTGCACTTGCTATAACCCGCACGGAAGCCCGGTATATTTTAAATGACTCTAAAACTGCGATTCTAAATTTCGCTCGAGGCCGAGTTCATGTCCCTGCTTTTGGCATACTGGACTCGCCCGATGCACCCCCGCCCCGCCAAGTGGAGCTGATATGGATGCCTGCGCACTCCGGGAATCCCGGAAACGAGGCCGCCAACCTTTTAGCCCGAGGTTCTTTAAACCGGGCTCAGGTGGCCTCGGATCGGGGATTCACGAATGATCGCATGGACTCATTCAGTGAGCTGACCCAGGCATACAGAGCCTCTCGCCAGCTCTACCCCCCGCCCCACCCCTCCCTAGATAACAGACACGCAACACTCTGGCGCAGATTACAAACACATACTCTCCCCTCGCCCCTTACCCTAACCCACTATCATCCCTCCTTCCCCACTCCTGCTTGCGCCCTATGCCCAGAACCCTTCGCTTCTTCCCTCCACATCCTTTCCCTCTGCTCGGCGGACCCTCCCCCGCGGGACCTAGAGAACCTCAAGACCTGGGAGGACTGGGAGACCCTGCTGCACTCGGAGGACCCGGCCGTGCAGACCATCGCCACCGGCCGTGCTGCCAGTGTTATGGACCTCAGGAACATAAACACTTGAGTGCAGTGGGGTCGTGCGGGGACCCTGGGGCGTGCCCCGAATTCCTTTGTAAATAAAGTTTTCTCTCTCTCTCTCTCTTTAGGCACGGGAATGTTCCCGTTTGTAACTGTCGCCATGCTACGGCGTCTTCTCTATTTAGTTTGTGTGGGGGCGGGTATTTTCGTCTGGTTCCTCTGTAGTAGTATACCATGTCTGTATAGCTTTAGGCTACCGGCTCGGGTTCCTCAGCGGGGTCGGGATTGTTGGATGCTCGGTTTGTTGCGTACTCTCGAGCTATCCTATCCACCTCCTGATTTCCCCTACTGTCGGTATGTCCCGACACCCAAACTACCGTGTGAATGGCCTGGTTGTTTTCGGGTTTGCCACTTGAGCGGAGAATGCGGAGGGCGCTTTGGCTGATTCTGCCGTTTAGGTAGTTGGGGCGTGCAGCTTGTGAATCTGTGAGTATGGTTAAGGACCTGTTGGATCGGTAGCCCTCCGCTGCCGCTAGAGCCACGGTTGCCTCTTCGGCCTCGACTACTGTACAGTTCCGGATTGATGCGCTGGTAATTTCTTTTAGGTCCGAGTTGATCACCGTTGCCACTTTGCTTTTCTTGTGGTTTCTGTCCTCAGTGTATGTAGCGGCGTCTACGTACACTGTGTCGTTTCTAGTTGCTAGTGTTCTTTGTACATACTTTGCTCTTGCTTCTCTTCGCACCATGTGTAGGTTCGTGTCAATATTCCTTGGTATTGGTGCTACTTTGTTGATGTTTCTGTATTCGTCTGGTATCGTCTCCGTGCTTTGTGTCTCCTTTATCGCAGCTTCACCGTTGTATCTGCTCAGGAGTCTTCTGCCCGTTGCCGATAGTTTTAGTCTTTGCATTTGTGCTATTATTTGCGCTTCTTGGAGTTCTTCGAGACTGTTGTGTAGCCCCAGAGCCAGTAGTTTGTCGGTTGATGTTGATTGTGGTAGGTGAAGCGCCGTCTTGAGGGCTGTCCTCAGGATTGCGTCCGCTTGTTGCGTTTTGTATTTTGTGCAGGGGTAGTATGGGAGGCTGTATGTTACTCTGCTTACCGCCAGGCTTCTGATCAGTTTGAGCGTTTCTGCCTCTTTCATGCCGTGTCTTTTTCTCGAGATCCCTGTTATCATGCGAGCTACTTGGTTGGTTGCTGTTTTAAGTATTGTTAGGGTGTGGGCGCCCTTTTGATTTGATTGTATCCACATTCTTGATATCCTGATGAGTGTTTTTTTCCGGGATTAGTTGTCCCGCGAGTTGGACGTTTAGCCTCAGGTTTTCTTCCTCGGGGACAGTGCGGTTCTTCTTGCTTCGCCATACTCTTAGGAGCTCGCACTTCTTTGTCGAGCAGGCTAGTCCTCTTGTCTTGACAAAGTCATCTACGCATGTGGCGGCCTCTTGTAGTCTTTCTTCTTTTTCCTTGAGTGAGCCTTTGGTTACCCATACGGTGATGTCGTCGGCGTACATGGCGTGTCGTACGTTTTCGATTTGTTCTAGTTGTTTGTTAGGCTAGCTCGATCATGGCAACGTTGAATAGGATGGGCGAAATAACCGAACCTTGCGGCACGCCTTTGTTCGGGGTGTTCAAAGGGATGCGTTGCCCACAGCCGACCGCCTTGCGGCGTGCGGCGTGGCGCCCTGCGTCTCACGCGCGCAATGCGGTCGAGCTGACACTTTAAATCACGCTATTCACGAATGCCCAGTAGCACGTGACTTTTGGCGTTTGGTAACTCGCATGTTCCAGGTACGCATGCAACGGCAGAGTCGCCATCGTGATGTCATTGTCGAGCTTATAATGTCCATCGATGCGTATGTACTTTGGAAACGGCGGGGACTGGCTGTCTTGCGGGGACGCCCGCAGAAGGTCATGTTTTCGTTACTCCATCGTCTAAGAATATCGCTTCTTAAGCACCTGAATGAAGAACTTGTTATACTACGGGAGGAAGCCTTCCTCCTGCGTCGTGATCCTGTTTCTCAAAAACTACCAGGAAATCGTAAAAATACCTAAAAACTTTCAAATCGGAAATGTCATATCTGGAACGGTTATGTTGCCAGTGTTGTGTGGAACTGGTATCTGCGCATGTCCTGGTTTTTCCTTATATTTGCTGCGCTGTCAGTGAATAAAGTTAGGCGAAGTTTAGCGCTAGTCCTGTGTGGTCCTCTCTTGTGTTCGTATTGGTTGCGCTATAGGTCTTTTGTTTAAACTTACAAGAGCTGGAATCACATGTCTCGTGGTGTGGTGGAAGCCTGCAAAAGAACGACATTCGTGCGTTTCCAAGCATTCAGTCAACGTACACGAAACTTAGAATGCGTTGTTAGATTGCGTTTTGGCTACTGCGGTTTCACTGCTGCCGTCGGGAAACCGGGAGACTTCCCACACATCCCCCTCACGTGCCCTACCCTCCCACACCCTCCGTCCCCAACCAGGGCGGAGTCGGGCCGGCACCAGTACCACTAACCAGCGCCGAATAATTAGCGCTGTCCTTTGCCTTTTAAGGGCCGTCCCGTATGGGTTACCTCGTGCCACGTGAAAGGGGGATAGGGACGGCGTTTGCACCACTCTGCACGGTTCGGCAATAAATCTTTACACCACCACCGGCGCAGATCATTTTGCTAGGTGGTGGTGGTGAAAAACATTTATAATACAATAAATATTTACAGAGAGGTGATTGGGGTAGGCCCTATTGGCCCTTTCCCCTAACAATACTAGGTGGAGCCCCTATTCCGGGGCCCCATTGGCAAGCAACGCCGCCCGCGTCCGGTGAACCAAGGCCTTTTGGGTCTTTAGGTCCTGACAGCCGAGCAGGGCCGCCTCCCAGTCCTCTCTGGTGGGGTTGGGGTTGGGGGGGATAGATGGGTTTGACTGACACGCCCAAACCATGTGGAAGGTGTCAGCCACCTCCCCACAGAACTGGCACGCGCCATCAAAGGATGTATTGAAATGTTTAAGCACCGCCGGGCACAGTACAGTGTTAGTAAGAATTTTGATGAGGAGGCGCTCGTCAGCGCGATCCAGACCCTTACAAGGGGCCGGGTAGCGCCGGTGCTCCTCCTTGTAGTAATCGGTGATTTGTTTGAATGTAATGGCCAGATTGTCTGATTGGGAGTACCCTTCCAAGGACAGGGAGATAGCCCGGGGAGAGAGTGCGCGGGCGGCCTGATCGGCCTGTTCGTTTCCCTGGAGTCCCTGGTGACCGGGGGCCCAAATCAGGTTGCGTGGAGTTGGATCTTCAGATCGACAGCTATATTCCAGTATGCGCCAGGCAAGCGGGGGAGCCCAGCCCAACTCGTAGTTCCGACAGGCCCCTCGCGAGTCGGTGATGATGTGTTTCGACTTGGGAGTAGTGAGAGCAAGAGCAATGGCAATCTCCTCCGCGTGTGTTGCGCTGTAGGCTTTGAAAGTGAGCCCGTTGACTGTGTTTGTGTTGTGTACGACTGCGGCCGTGTACCACACCCCGTGGTGTGGGCCGGCAACGTCCACGTAATACACATGTTGTTGGTTACCATAGTATCGCGCCAACGCTTCCGCGCGCGCCTGGCGACGACCGCTATGGTCTTCTCTGGACATGTTGCGGGGAAGGGGTCGGACCCGGAGGGCGCGTCTCCAGGGTGCTGGCACTCTCTCCCTTTCCTCAATATGGTAGTCATGTTTGATGTGTAGCCGGTCCAAGAGGCGGCGACCGGACGTGGTCTGTGCAAGACGCGTGTATTGGTTGACTAAGTGGGCCTCTCGAAGCTCCCGAAATGTGTTCACCACGCCCAAGGCCAGAAGTCGCTGGTTGGACGTGGTGACCGGGAGGTCGAGAGCCCGCTTGATGACTTTCCGGTGGATGACCTCCAGTTGGTCATCATCATGTTTGCGCAGGTGCAAGTAGGGGGTTGAGTAGAGGATTCTACTCGTTACGAAAGCATGGGCAAGCCGCAGTGCATCCTTGCTTCGTAATCCGCCCCGCTTGTTGGAGACCCGGCGGACCATGCGGCCCACCTGGTCTCCCACCGTGCGAAGTTTGGCTAGGGTGGTGTCGACTCTGCGTTGGTGGTGTATGAAGAGACCAAGGACGCGGATCTCCTTGGACTCCCGGATCGGTCCCGAGGGGAGACTGATGCAAAGCGGGGTTGTGTCCCGAGGGGAGGGACGTATGTGCACAAATTCTGATTTCGACGGGGCGCACTGGAGTCCGCAGTAGGCCGCGTAGTCGTCGACTAGGGTCGCCGCTGCTTGCAGGCAGGATTCCATGTGGCCCAGGTTACCTTGCGTGGCCCAGATTGTAATGTCATCCGCATAAAGAGCGTGATGTATCCCGGGCAAAGAGGACAATTTGGAGGGAAGATGAAGCATTGCCAAATTGAAGAGGAGGGGAGACAGGACCGCGCCTTGAGGTGTTCCCCTCGAGCCGATGGTGTATGGCCCGTGTTCCGCATCTTGTATGCGTATGTAGGCTTGACGGTCTGTAAGAAATTGTTTTATGTAGTTGAATGTTTTGTGGCCACAGTTGGTGTTACTGAGGTGGTCCAGGATTACTTCGTGTTTGACGTTGTCGAATGCGCCTTTAAGATCCAAGGCCAGGACCACCTTGTCGTTGTGGGGACATTCGACAGGATCTAAGATGTCGTGGTGAAGCTGCAGAAGTATATCCTGTGCAGACTTGTGAGGGCGAAAACCGAACATGGTGTCCGCGAAAGTGTGCTGTGTTTCTAGAAAATCGGAGAGTCTGTCGCGCACCATCGTCTCCATCAGCTTGCCGACACAAGACGTGA
This sequence comes from Amblyomma mixtum, assembly GCF_055824585.1. NCBI lineage: Eukaryota > Metazoa > Arthropoda > Arachnida > Ixodida > Ixodidae > Amblyomma > Amblyomma mixtum. The sequence goes on from NC_143012.1 coordinate 21,132,574, forward strand.
GGGAGATGGGGCGAAGGTTCTCCACATCAATAGGTTTGCCGGCTTTCGGAATAAAGGTCACGAGAGCCGATTTCCAATCGAGAGGGAGAGGAGTCTCTCCGTCCCAAATGCTATTGATGTATTTGAGGAGCGCGGCGTAGGCTGCGTCGGGAAGGTTGGCCAAGAGCTTGACCGTAACCTTGTCGCGCCCGGGTGCAGTGCCCCGCTTCATTTTGCTCAAGGCCGCCCGGAGGTCGTGGAGCTGGAACGGCTTGTCCAGCTCCGTGTTCTCTTCGCCTGCATACGAGTACGCCGCCTGCCGGGGGTCCTTAGTGGTGCACAGGTAGCGATCCCTGAGCGTGTGCGCTAGTTGTTTTGTCGTTCCTGTAAAGTTGTGCAAGGCCCTATGTAATTGGCGTTGGGTTTCCGTGCGTGTTTGTATTGGATCGATGAGAGCGCGGAACAGGCGCCACGTGTTGCGGCCAGACATCTGTCGAGCAGCCGCGTTGCACCGGTCCACCCAGTTAGTGTCGGCTAGCTGAGTAGCATATTCCGCTGCCTGTTGTGTGAGTTCCAGGATGCGGTTCTTTAGGCGTCTGTTATGTTTCTGTTTCTTCCATCGCTTCGTGAGGCTGCGACGGGCCTCCCAAAGGTGGAGAAGGTGGTTGTCCACGTCTGTTTGTGTTTCTGTAAGCTGTATCTGCTGTTCGTGTTGTGTAAGTGTAGAAGTGAGCGATCTGGACCAGGCGTCGTATCCCGACTGGAGGGGGTCTACAATAGGTAGAGAGGTGCGGAAAGTCGTCCAGTCAGGGATACGAGCTTGTTTTAGTGGGCGTTTCAGGGGACGCATGTAAATGGTTGTGTTGATTATACAGTGATCACTACCTAGAGTGTCCTCTGTATTCAGCCAGTCGGCATGTCGTATGTTGCGTGTAAATGTGAGGTCCGGGCAAGTATCTCGTTGAATGGAATTGCCGACACGTGTTGGGTTGGCGGGGTCAGTGTGCAGGGTGAGTCCAAGTGTGGAAAGAAGTTCCGCAAGCTTCCTCCCACGCCTGTCCTCCCGGGGGTATCCCCATAGCCTGCTCGGGGCGTTGAAATCGCCGACGATTAGGAGGGGATCCCTACCCGCCACCTGCATAGCTTGAGTGAAAATTTCATTGAACGTGACGTTGTTAAGTTTCGGTGGGCAGTAAATATTTAGAATGTGTACAGGTGGGTCAGACCGCTTTAGGGGCAGCACTGAAACCATCGTGTATGGGAAAGACGGTGTTGTGGGAAGTGTGACCTCCTGCGCAGTGTATCGCTTGTGAACAAGTATACATGTCTGCGGGTTGTGTTGAAATGTAGTGTAGTTTGTTAGTTTGGCACCGGCGCCGGGTTCCTGAAGGGCAACCACGGCGACGAGGAACTCAAAGGTCTCAAGATAGAGGCGGAGATGAGTCCGCTTCTTGTGGTCCTTGAGACCTCGGCAGTTCCACTGCGTTAGTGTAAGCGGCTGAGTTGTTCTTGCTCGCGACTTAGGGTTGGGGGCCATGGTCGGATGCGGAGGGTGGGGTCACGTTGTTAAGACTCCCCAGTCCGCTAGTGCCCGGCGCAGACGTGCAGGAGTCTTCCGAAAAGTCAAACTCATCGGGAATAGCTCTATTGAATTTTGAGGGGCGGTTAGCGTCCCTGATGGGTCCTACGCGTTTAAGGACGCGCGGATTATCTTTTATCCATTTTTGGATAATGTGCGTTACGGCTTGTGTCACTTGTGCGATGACACTCTCCACCTGACGCGCGATGGTGTCATGGATAATTTTGGGGAGGTCAGCCAATTGTGTTTCAATTGCGGTCACCCGGGTCTCCAGGGCCGCTGCGCGACTCTCCACAGGAGGAGGGATCTCCCTGTCTGTTATGTTTTCTGCCTCGTCGCTCGACGCGGGCGGAGTATGGAATTGGGATTTGAGCGAGTTAAGCTCGCTGGCTAGTTTTTCGTTTTGAGCTCGCAAGAGGGCGAGCTCGCGCTTGAGTTCCTGTGTCTCGGCGGTGCTGGTGGGGGAGGAGGGAGGAGGGGAAGGAGAGGAGGCGACCCTCGCCCAGCTGCCTACCTTGGGTTGGTTGCAGGCGGCGCCGCCAGATGAAGCGCTGAGAGCTGGGAACTCCGCTGCTCCGGGTGGTGGCGTTACTGTTGCTGTCTTGCCAGGGGGAGGCATCACGCCACGCCGTGGCGTCTTCTGGTTGTTTCGCTGCCGCCCTCCCCGTGTAGCGCCGGCATTGGCTCCCTTGGGTGGCGTCCTGGGACCTGGCTGCGGCAACTTGATGAATTTCGCGGTGCATTCGCGGGAGCTGGTGAGGTGCGGGCCCCCGCAGATTAAACAGATAGGATTGCAGACGTGGGGGGCCATCCCCTCAGTACCAAGCCCCACGTTTTGGCCACAAAGGCCGCATCTTTCCTTGACCGGGGTGGGACAGTTGTCCACCCGGTGCCCCAGTGTGCCGCAACGGTAGCACGCTGGCACTGTTTTTTTGTACTCCTTGACGGGAGTCAGTTCTGCGTTATAGTGGACGTAACGCGGAACAGTGCGTCCCTCGAAAGTCAGCACAGCTACGTTTGATTGTCCCAGCTTGCGCACATGAACTAGTTCACCACCGCGCCACTGCACATTATCTTTTAGTGACTCACTGGTTTCTAAGTTGTGAACAGATATCACACCGCGACACACATCACCGGTGAGCTTGAGGTGGCCGTGAAATGCGAGCGATCCTCTGCTGGTGTTAAGTTGAATGTCCGTGAGGAGCTTTTTAACCACTTCTGGGTTCTGCGTGCCACAGACGATGATGTTCTGTTCCCAATTTGGTGAAATGGTGATGGTGTTCATGTGCTGCCTACCGATGAGTTGCGAAATGGCAGCGCCGAGCTCACCTTGCTGGAAGGCCGTCTTGAGGGAGACCGTACTGCGTGGCTGCAGCACGACCACGTAGTCGTCAGGGTCCATCCTGACCGTTGGCTTGGGAGTCCACTTCGAGACTGGTGAAGAAGTCTTCTGTGGAGGTGCAGAAGACGGAGCGCGAGCGTCTCCCGTTGCTGAATTGTTGAGAGGAGTCTTGGGTGTTGCCGCTCCTCGTGCGTTCTGCCGGCGGCGGCGCCGGCTCTCAACGACTTGGAAAAGGGCAGCTTGCTGCGCCGAAATGGTGCATGGGCCGTCCTCTGGCTGGCTTACAGGGACAGATGACCACGACAGAGTCGTGGGGTCGTATCCGCGTTGTTCAGGTAGAGCCATGTTGAGAGGTTGGCCGGCAGGCGTCTCCGCAGCCAGCGGCGGAGGAGCCGGAGCCGTTAGGCTTAGCTCGACCGCTACGTGGTGATGCGGAGGATTGCTCGAAATGGCCGAAAATTCAGCGTACCTGGGTGTGATCGGGTTCTCCAGGATCCTGCTGACTTCACGGTAGCAGTCGCACAGGTTTGATAGGCGTTACATCAGGTTACCGCGGTTCCAGCCGAGAAATCGACGGAGCCGATGCACCACGCGTCCGATCACTCCGCGCTCAAACGCGAAAACCCTCCAAGCATTCAGTCAACGTACACGAAACTTAGAATGCGTTGTTAGAAGCGGCGTTGCTAACTGCTGGCTACTCCGCTCGCTCCGGCAACGAGCAGCAAAACTTTCCTTCGGACTAACTTAGTAGAGCTTTCGCTCTAGCTGTTCACCACAAGTCATGCAGAAAAAAAAAAGATAAAGGTGAACGGTCATGCAACCGATCTCCTCCTTCAACTCTGAAACACCCAAGAAATGTCCTGAGAAATTGCGAAAATTATGCTCAATCCCTTGCTCATTCGCGGATGCAAATTCAATTCTCTTGCACACAGAAAAGAACTCAACAGCAAGGATAACTCTTTTATACTAAACACTTTCTAGGGAACTTAATTACTATATCCTTACAAACTGCCTTAAAAGTTTTCCTGCAAGCAGCAGAGCCGAATTAAACACTGCGTAAAGCAGTTGAAATTGAAGTAAAAAAATCGATTTTTGAGGAAAGGAACACAAAATCTCGCAACTCGGTGGACACCTGAACCACGCCATAAGGGAAGGGAGGAGGGTGGGAGTGAAAGAAGAAAGAAAGAGGAGCCGTAGTGGTGGGCTCCGGAAAAAAATGGCTGAGGCTTAGCTTAGGTTAAGCCTAGTCAGATGCGAAGCATATTGTCGCCGAGTTGCATATCGAGCACGCCGCTTGGCTAGACGTTCTTCACGCTCTTCATCAGTCTCTGTAGCACGCCGCAACTTTTGCTTCTCATTCCAACGAGCAGCCCTGTCTCCAGGAGGCATCTCTATCCCGTGTACGCCTAGCAGAGGCAGGCGCACCCCCTTGTATACTGCCGCTCCAGCATCACGTGTTCACTACAGCGCACCTAGCGGCAGAAGCAGGAAACACATTGGTCGCGACGCCTCGCGCGACGGCGCGAGCTGGGGCAATACCTCCTAGGGCCCCGTTTCTCCTATGTCGTTACGTCACGCATCACGTGGTCCTCCTTGGTCGCGACGCCTCGCGCGACAACGCGAGCTGGGCCCCCGTTTCTTATCTGCTGTGACGTCACGCACCACGTGGTCATCCTTGGTCACGACGCCTCGCGCGACGGCGCGAGTTGGGCCCCCGTTTTTCATCTGCTGTGACGTCACGCATCACGTGGTATGACATGGAGGTCACGAAAGGTCAATGGTAACGACACCGCCGCGCTCGAGGAGCTGGGTTGGGCTATTTTAGTATGCTTCGCATAAAAATTGGCTGTGGTTTCACCAATGGCCATCCCGAGTAGAATTGCGGAAGCAACGGCGCAGCAATCGCAGCGGCGGCGGCATCTCAGGGGCACTTTGACTGTCTAAAGTGCGTAGAGGCGAGAGTTTTCCGCACCACTTTGACTGCCTCTGTGGCACTGGTGACGTCACCCCTGGATGACGTCACATGTAATGAATGACTAATTGCTAAGTGATTATGAATTACTAATTAACGGTTAATTACTGATTTGCGATTAACTATTAATTAAGTGCTAATCAATGACGCTTAAGCTTTACCTTTAGGAGTGAAACGCGACAGTGTGTCGCGTTTCACTCAACAAACACGCAACACTCTGGCGCAGACTACAGACACACACACTCCCTTCACCCCTTACCCTAGCCCATTATCATCCCTCCTTCCCCACTCCGGCATGCACTCTATGCCCAGAACTCTTCGCCTCTTCCCTCCACATCCTTTCCCTCTGCCCGGCGGACCCTCCCCCGCGGGACCTAGAGAACCTCAAGACCTGGGAGGACTGGGAGACCCTGCTGCGCTCGGAGGACCCGGCCGTGCAGACCATCGCCACCGGCCGTGCTGCCAGTGTTATGGACCTTCGGAACATAAACACTTGAGTGCAGTGGGGTCGTGCGGGGACCCTGGGGCGTGCCCCGAATTCCTCTGTAAATAAAGTTTTCTCTCTCTCTCTCTCACCACCCGTTCGGCGCCATGCCTTGCCCTTTGAATGCAACGCTTTTTGAGGAAAGGAAATTGCGCAGTAATTCTCTGTCATCTCGGTGGACGCCTGAACCGCACTGTACAGGAAGGGAGGAAGTGGGAGTGAAAGAAGATAGAGAGGCCGTAATGAAGAAAATGAAAATGGCATGTGCAGGAAATGCAGGAAAGGAAATTACGCAGTAACTGTCTCACATTCGCTTCTCGCGCATGCGCAGTTGGGGCTCTTTGCAGCTCCGCAAAATCGCCCACACCAAGCATAGTGTTGCTTCCTCAACAAAAATTAGCTGTGGTTCAACTACTGGTGAACCTGGTTAGAGAACGAAAGATATGGCGTATCGGCAACTATAAGCGGCTTGGCGTCTGTAACGATGAGTGCGTTCCGGACACCGGATAGGCAGCGCGCCCACCCTGCCACCCTGGCAGGTGGCAGCTAATGGTTGATCGAGAGAGTTTGCTCACCCAATGAACGCTGCGGCCTGCGGCTGCAGTGCCGCTTGGCCGCCACAACGTTGTGAGCGCTAACGCATGCAGCCCACATCTCTCATCACCCCACATAAAATTGGTAAATTGGTTTTTGAGGAAAGGAAATGGCGCAGTATCTGACACCTCAGCCGCGCCGTTAGTGAAGGGAGGAAGGTGGGAGTGAAAGAAGAGAGGGAGAAAGAGGTACCGTAGTGGAGGGCTCCGGAATAATTTCGACCACCTGGGGATCTCTAGCCTGCACTGACATCGCACAGCACACGGGCGCCTCTTGCGTTTCGCCTCCATCGAAACGCTGCTGCGACTGAGAGAAGAATGAAAAGGAAAGTGCACGGGCCTGCCAACTGACTGCAGCCAAGCCACCACCGCTGCCACGAGCAGATAGAGGAGAGTAAAAAGATCACGGGAAAGAGAAAAAGGAAAGAAAAGACGCGCGTCGCAGCAACAACCGCGTCCGCCGAAGCGGACGCTGGCTGAAAAAACAGATAAGCGGCCGTAGTCGCGCTTCGTCGCCACCTCCCTTCCTCCATCGAAACGCGGCTGCCGGGGTCGGGTTATATAAGAGCGATTCAGGCGTCCACTCACCCAGGGAGCGAATTATGCGCACTTCCTTTCCTTAAAATCATCGGAGTGTAAAACGTTAACGCCATTGTCAATGAACACAATGAACACCGGTGGCCTACGGCTTCAGTGCCGCGTTTCTGCCACAACGTTGTCAATGCCAACGCATGCAGCGCACATCTGTCAGTGCCACCACATAGCTTAAAGCATGACTGAGGTGTCCACTGCTCCAAGAAGGCAGTTATGCGCCTTTCCCTTTCTATCCAAGCTCCCGCTCCATCGGTTTCGTAGCTTAAAGCGCGATTGAGGTTTCCACTGTCCCAGGAGGCCGGTTATGCTCCTTTCCTTTGCTTTCGAAGCTCAAGGTCACTTGAAGGTCAGAACTAGGCACCCGGCGATCGAAGCACGAGGTCCCGTAGTGACGCTTTCGCTTCAATAATTTCGACCACTTAGGGATCTTTAACGTGCACTCACACCGCACCGCGCGCAGGCCTCTAGGGTTTCGCCACCATCGGAACTCGATCACCGCGGCCGGCATTAATAATAAATAGCCACTGACAACAACAAACACCACCGCCGCCCTCCACTGTGACTTTTCTTACCGTCTGCCTTGTTTCGCTACCTTCCCATCTCTTCCCTCATTCTTTTGTTTAGGTATCCACCGAGAAGCGAGACAGTTTCGCACCCTTACCTCTCCTCAATTTTTTTTTTCTTCACTACACGCCTGGACTGTGGCTATGCCGTTCGGTTACCACAGCGACTTGGTGAACTCACTTCAACTGCTATGCAGTTGTCGGAAAGTTGAGATTATAATTGGTTTAGTATGTTTATTCTGCGTGCGAATTGAAGTTTGCGTTTTTTGAGAATTTAACTTCGTTTCTTGCAATAGTAAAATATTTTCGTATTAAATCCGCTTTGTGTCGGTAAAGTTTGGCGCGCCCCACGTGATAGGAAGAAGGTCGATTTAGAAAGCAGTTGGCTTTCTGGAAACTGTCCGATTTTGCACTCGCTGACCAAAATACTGACCGCGATGTTTGCGCACCAGACCAGTTCTTCCTGCTAATAGACAATGTTCACACATGTTGCGTGCCCGGACGCATACGGGTCGTACTGCCCGCCAAAATTCTGTCACACTGATGACAACATCGGTAGTTTAGTAATGAATACCCATGTTATTTTGGACAGTAGGTACATTGCGTAGTCCTTAATGAGTTATTCGTCAATTAGAAATTAATCGTCAGATATTATTAGCCATCCATTAGTAATTAGTTATTAATTAAGAATAATTAATAATCGGTGATTAATGTGACATCGCACAGTACATGGGCCTCTAGAATTTCTCCTCCAAAGAAATTCAACCGCCGCGGCCGGGATCGAACCGCGGCGGTTGAATTTCTTTGCAGGAGAAATTCTAGAGGCCCGTGTACTGTGCGATGTCAGTGCTCGTTAAAGAACCCCAGGTGGTCGAAATTTCCGGCGCCCTCCACTACGGCGTCTCTCATAGCCTGAGTCGCTTTGGGACGTTAAACCCCATAAACCATAAACCAACCAACGATCATTAGACATTGGTTTGTGACTATTCATTTTTATGTGTGACGTCATCCGGTCGTAACGTCGGAACAATTCAGTCAAATAAAGTGAAAAGAATTAGCTACAAAAGAGCGTTGTCTTTCATTCACAAACAGCATGCAATCAGTAACAGAGGCAATCAAAGTGGCGCGGAAAAGGCTTTCGCCTCTAGGCACTTTTGACAGTCAAAGTGCCCTCTGAAATTCTTTCGTCGCTAGCCTTGACTCAGGATCTATTTGCTTTCGCTACGCGTACACAAGTCTCAGGTGCTTTTCGTTTCCCTGGAGCAGGAAAAAGCATTCGATCGCGTTGAGCGAGACTATCTTTTCACAGTATTAGACTGCTTCGGCTTCCCTAAGCGCCTGATAGATGTCTTGAGGGTGTTGTACACAGATCTAGAAGCCAGTCTTGTAGTCAACGACCAGCTAACTGACCCCATCCCAGTAAGCCGTGGTATACGCCACGGTTCCCCCCTGTCTTTAGTTCTCTTCGTCCTTCGCACAGAACCGTTGTTGCAACAGACCGAAAGTTGCAAGTCGATACGTGGCTTTCCTCTCCCAGGAATAGGCGAAGTTAATGTAGCAGCATATGCTGATGATATCTCCCTCTTCATTAGGAACACTGACAATTATAGATAATTCCTGCAGCGTTTCACACCTACATCTGCCTGTCAGGTGCGCGTCTCAATCCGACTAAAAGCCAAGCGTTACGCTTTGGATCCTTTGAAGGTGACTTCCCTGACGGTGTCCAATGGGTAGGCGGAGTAAAAGTCCTGGGTGTCACATTCCTAGCCTCAGAGGAAGAAGCAATATCCATCTGGAATGAATTAAAATGGAAGGCTGAACAGCGGATCGAGGTCGCCGGAACTTTTCACCCAGGTGTTTCTGAACGAGCATACCTTATTAAAACCAGTATCGGTGTATCTCTCTTCGATATCGCGGAAATCACACGCCCTCCTCGCCGCGTCCTCCAGAGGTTAGCCACCGCGTGTGGCTCTTTTGGGACGGACAGGCGGAGAGCGTAGGGAAGGGCTTTTCTTCGCCTACCAACAAGGACGGGGGGGTTTCAGTATTCTAGACCTTGAAGTCATGTGTCGTGTGTAAGGGTCATGTTGGATCTCATGAATAACACCATCTGCCGGGCTAGTTGGTTGCGATCCATATGTAGGCGTATTGAGCTCGTGTGGGTGCCGGCTCACTCTGGCAATCCTGGAAATGAGGCCGCCGATAACATAGCCCGAGAACTTATTTGCCGGGCAAATGGCGACCCCAGCCGGGATTTCTCTAGGGAGAGGGCACACACGTTCTCAGAACTGACTCAGCAAGCACGCCTTGCCCGTCGACTCTATCCCCCTCCTCACCCCCGCCTATTCTACTCCCAACAAATCCTCTGGAGGCGACTGCAGACCCGAACTCTTCATACCCCTCAGCGTCTATCCTACTTCCGCCATGTTTCCCCAGAGTGCATTCTCTGCGGAGAACCGCACGCCACCCTGGACCACATCCTCTTCGGCTGCCCTGCCAGTCCTCCCGCGCAGGGACAGCCCGCCATCGGTACATGGGAGGAATGGGAGGCCCTCCTTGCGTCGACCCGGACATGCAACTTCGCTGTGTGAACCGGGGTGCCAGTGTCATGGCCCTACGTGGCCTGGACACATGCGCGTAATGTGAGGGCGGTGCGGTGGCCCTGAGACCTTGCACGATCCAAACTCGCTCGCATAATAAAGTTTTCCATCCATATGTATCAGCGACTCAGGCTATGAGAGACGCCGCAGTGGAGGGCTCCGGAAATTTCGACCACCTGGGGTCCTTTAACGTGAACTGACATCGCACAGCACACGGGCCTCGAATTTCTCCTCCAAAAAAAATCAACCTCAGCGATCCCGGCCGCGGCGGTTGAATTTCTTTGGAGGAGAAATTCTAGAGGCCCGTGTACTGTGCGACGTCAGTGCATGTTAAAGAACCCCAGGTGGTCGAAATTTCCGGCGCCCTCCACTACGGCGTCTCTCATAGCCTGAGTCACTTTGGGACGTTAAACCCCGTAAACCAACCAACCATATGTATCAGCAGCGCGAACACAACACAGGAAGAAGCAAGAGAAGAAGGAGAAGCGCTCTGTACTATCTTTTTCTTCCTGTGTTGTGTTCGCGCTGCTGATACATATGGGATCTCATCTCGGACACAATGTACGGAGGCAGAGGACTCACTGCATACCTAATGGGAACGTCGCGCTATTTCTTTGAATTATCAAATTGGAAGGGCCCTGCGGCTGAGAAGCCACCAACCAGCGTTTTTCTCGTACGTGATGATATCGTTACATTTTCTAGAAAACACCGTGCCTGAATGTGAATTGGGAGAATTGTTCGCGAGTGAAACTTGTGAATATGTAGCGCTTCACACCTTAGATGAAGACCATCGCTGGAAAGCGCGCCCAAGAAGGCGGGAACAGACAGTCACTGCTTCTCTCCCGGTACAAGTTTGTAAGTTCACCTGGCTTAGAGAATGGGAAGCGCCGCCCACAGGCGACCGCCTTTAGGCGTGCGGCGTGGTGCCCATCGCCTCATGCCCGCAATGCGGTCGAACTGAAACTTTAAATCACGCCATTCATGAATGCCCAGTAGCACGCAACTTTTGTCGTTTGGTAACTTGCATGTTGCAGGTACGCATAATGGCAGAGTCGCCATCGTGATGTCATTGTCGAGATCATAATGTGCATCTGTGCGTATGTACTTTGGAAACGGCGGGGACTGGCTGTCTTGCGGGGACGCCCACAGAAGGCGATGTTTTCGTTACTCCATCGTCTAAGAACATTGCTCCTTAAACACCTGAACGAGGAACTTGATATACTAGGAGAGAAAGCCTTACTCCTGCGCTAGTCGACAATGTTCAATGTTGTCGCAAATAAAAGTGACCGCGCCCAACCTTCCTTATTAGGAAGGCTGGTGAGTGTTGTTTCTCCTTCCTACTTTGTACATAACCACGTGGTGCAGCTGCATAAAGCCAGCTCGTGATATCTTGAACCATGGGATTGATCATATTGTGAAGTTTTTTCATGTATATCTAGGTTATAGTGCACATTTTGTATCAACATTATGACATTGTGAAACTACTCCAATCTCGGGAACCTGATGAACATGTCCTTTGAACTGTTCAATTTCTGGAAATAATAAATTTTCTTAAACACTGTTTTTGTCATGTGCAGATTTCGGCAAACAAACATTTCAAAATACGACCATTAAAATTCCATCATTCCTGTCGAAAGGAAAAGGGAGCAAGATGCCTAGAAAGGCTTCATGATGCAGTTTTTTCAATTCCAATCGCAGATGGAGTGTGCGTTTATAATATTTAAATATCGGTTTTATAACATTGCGATTAAGGGTAGACTCGGAACTAGAATATCCAATCCTTATTCCCTACTTAAACTCTCTATTTGTTTTTAGAAAAGGAAAAGTGCATAACTGACTCACTTTGTTCGTGGACACTTAACACCCCCCCACCGTGAGGAAATTCCCTCGGCTTTCACTCTCCCGTAACTGCTAACTTCGCGCTCTCGCTGTTCCAGGCTTTTCTCCTTTTCACAGTGCAATGCGTGATGCTGCATGGTGTAACACTGACTCTCTGTACCCACTGTGTTTGGTTTATGGCTGTTATTTCAGCTTTCGCTGTAAAATATAGAAGGTGGTGCTCATGCTCTCGCCACGCGCCCTGCGTTACACCTGTGCTTAACGCGCTCGGTCTTGCATTCTTCTCCATAGGTGGCGCTAGCTTAGGCGCGTTCCACCCTTCGCTGCGACGACGCCGGCTCCTACGCGAGCGCTAGTTATTCGCGCCGTCTCCAAACTTATACGTTTCCGAACCCGGTTATGTGTAGTCGTTATTATCCGGGACAATATTCAAACGAGTGTAAGCAATGTAAGGCCAAAGCGGATCTCAACCATATTCTCTGGAAATGCCCTTTTGCCCCCCTGGAGGGACAAAAAATAAAGTCACTTGAACAATGGGAGGCTCTCCTACTCAGCTCCGATCCGGAGACTCAAACAAAAGTCGTCCAACTGGCCGAAGACGCCGCCAGGAGCCAAGACCTTCTGGCCGTCGTTTAGGCGGGGGGCCTATATGCCCTTCAGACTGTTGGCAATAAACGTTTTACAATCCAATCCAATCGCGGTCCCGCTAGTAGCGCTGTATGTAAGAATAAATCGAATAAATGTGTAAATAAATATATTCCGGCAGGTCTGTCTCGGGACAAAGCGACGCTGCTGTGCGGGAGCTGTGTCGGCGGAAACAGCACCACATCCATGGCTGACGTGCTGGACGGATGTGGAAACTGCAAGACTTCGAAGGCTGCCTGCATCTGCGAAGGGTGAGTGCATGGAAGTGTCTCTTCTCTTTTTTTTAATGCGTTAGCACTACTATCCTCACCTTCACAAAGTCTGTTCGTCTGCGTAGTGTGATGCCGCCTGCAGCTTCCAAAAGGCCTCCGCCAACTACCCGCCCACTTATGCCCTCCACCTATCTGCACCCGCCAAAACCCTCCCCCTGCCGTTAAACAACCTATCTACGCCATCCAGAGGTTTTCTGACCATCATCAACCGCCCTCTGCGCCTACTCCCCACACCCCTTCGTCGTATACAAACCGTTACCCACCACCAAGCAACCCATATCTCCACCCTACCGCAGCCACACCCACGACTAGCCACCGCCTACACCCTCCAGAGGGCCCTACCTACCACCCATTCACTAACCTCCACCCAATAAACACATCTACCGACGAAAATCATAGGCAACATTGGAATGAAGAACCGACGTCGAAATGCAATTCAAAGGACGCAACACGAAAACGATCATTGTAGAAGCAAAATGAACAACCAATACAGCTAACGCAGATTGGTTGTGTCACACTGTATGATCAAATCTGCATTTTTTTTTGCGCCGCTATCTGCAAAATATGATTTTTTTTCAAAGCCACGACAACCTATGGGAACTTCTTAGGCAATTTTTTAAGCGACCCAGCCCATTATACTCGGCCGGATGCAACACAAGAGTCAAGCGCCAAATGCACCCCACAGGAGGCCCTCCATTTTATAACAATGACCTGTTGTCATGACCTTGACGTCATGACAATCGGTCAAAGTTATTGCCTGGAGAGCCTCCCTTCATGTGCATTTGCCGCTTCACCCTTGAGCTCGATCCCACCAATGATATGCAGGTGATATCAGATTACATTTGTGTACGACTGACAAGTGATCGGTAATCACGAAACACGTTGCTTGAAAGCAGGAACACTGTAAAACGTATGACAATGCGTGGCTGCCCCACATATTTGCGGCCGTAAGCACGTTTCTCTTCCTAAACCGAACAGCCCCTATTCGTTAAGCCCACGTACGGCATATAATTTTCCACGTATTACTCATCTTGAAATCTGTAAATCTCTATGCTGGCCTTCAGTATGCTTTTAACGTCATTCTCCTCCGGTAACCTTAGGCGCCCTAACAAAAGCAGCTTTATTTTTCGTATATCCTCTCTTGATCTTTTCTTCGTAACCTTCGGTGTCAACCACCTTTGTCACTAGAAACAAAAAATTAGCAGACGGTGTAGCATGGCTAAGCGCGGAATATCGTGCGGTAGCACTATTTACGGTGGACACATAAGGCCTTTACCTGCTAAAGGTATTCGACCTAAAAACCTTTACCATAAAGGCCTTCTACCTAGAGGCATTTACCTGGAAGTAATTTGCCATGAAGGCCTTCACCCTAAAAGCCTTTATTCTAAAGGCCTTTTGGTAAAGACTTGGGCAAAGTCCGTCCCCCAGATCTGCCAGGTGTACACACCTGGAAGGCTGCCCACAACCCGATGGGCAGATGGGCCGGCTGCCGCGAAGCACGCTTCAGGGACGTGCAGTTTTTGCCAAAAGTAACCGAGCAAAGGTGGTGTCTTTCTTAGTCGCGTAGCGAAACACTTAAGGCAGCCCTTAATTAAGCTCTGAATCTCTGTAAAGTATGGTGAACCCCTGTCCTCACGTTTTGACACTTTTCAGTCTTCAGGGGTGCCGTGAATGCTTCGTTATACGATTGAGAAGCAAAAACCTGTTGCTCGGTTACTTTTGGCAAAGGGAGTACGTACGTACATACGTACGTAATGTATACCCGAAATAGTAAAATGCGCCTACTATTGCTAACGTACTAAAAACAAGCTTGTCCATTTATTGACAGTATTCTTATCTTTCGCTATTGATTGCCTCTTTCCGTACTTTACTCTTTTTTTTTCATTTTTTTTTTTGTCCAGATTCTAGCTCCACAGCACAGGCCTAGCACGCCCCGAGGGCGAGACATGTAGAAAAGCGTTGTATCGTTTCGCCATCCACTTTCCGTGCAGGAAAGGCGAGAAAGACGAGTGCGGCGTGTGCAACGGCAAGGGAGCATCGTGTTTTGTGCTAACTGCCGTGCGACCTTCTGCCGTGCCCGCTGACGTCGACGTTCAGGTACGGCAGTTCTCTTCCCTCGCATAATTGTTCCCGGGTGGACGCATAAAGGCGTCAACGACCAGAAGCCAAATACGATTCCAAAGGCCAGAAAATGTAGACAGACGGTTTTAGTTCGCCCGGCTGCCACTATGTGCCTTGTGGCGCTGAACATGCGAAATTACTAGAATCACTGACGGGGGAATTTGAATGTTCTGAACCACTTTGTAAGTCCGATTTTTCCGCCAATGAGACCTCTTGACCACCAAAGTCAACATGCTCCACAACATCTCGCCGTACTTTCTAGTTATCTCACAAATAAGAGTGAAAATATCCCCATTTTGTTCTCAGGTATTCACTACTAGTAACCGACAGGTGGCTCTAGTTGCAACGCTCTTGTTCCGCCTTCGTTTTGAGTGCCACGGCTAGGGCGTAACGCCTGCGCCCGCCCACTAAAAAGGCTTAGTCACATGGTAATCATAAATAAAGCAGAGCTTGTTTTCCCCATTCATTCATATGTATTTCACCAGTTGGTAGAGGCAAGCCGTGATTTCATAACAGCCAAGCGAGGAATGTCATTCGCTGGCGCTGATTTCGATGGCGAGGTTGACCAATACAAAAGTAGCAAAATGGTAAATCATCAAAACAGCAGAACAGCCACATGTTCCGGACACAGCTTCCGCTAAGTATCGTAGGGACCCGGAAGAAAAAGACGTGAGCCGCACTTGTTTAGTCGGCAGTCGAACCTCGGACCTTTTGATGCCAGGCCTTGCACTTTGCTCAGTACTTTTCAGATCGCACTGAATCTTTCGATATATATGTATTGTAAGAAAGAGAGTTGGAGTTCGATGCCCCAGCAGCTAGCGCCGACGAAGGCGAGGAAGAAGATAGGCGAAGCCGACGAAGTTCGGGATTTGCGCTTGCGAACGCTGGCCTGCTGAGCGGCACCGCTGGGACAAGGACTGTGCCCGTCCACGCTAACTGTGCGAGTTTCCACATTACACTTGGTGGAGGTGCTGGGTACGTCGGGTATGTGGGTAGGTGGGTATGTTTGATCCCGGCCATAGCGGTCTCATTTCAATGCAGGCGAAATTTTAGAGGCCCTTGTACTGTGCGATGTCAGCGCACGTGCAGAACCCCAGGTGGTTGAAATTTCCGGAGCCCTTCACTATGGCGCCCCTCAAAGCCTGAGTCGCTTTGGGACGTTAAGCCCCCATAAGCCAAGTCCCAAACGAAACCTTTTCGGCGTAACTTCTCCATTTGAAGTTTCCAGCTGTTGCTGCCTATTTTCCGGCACAACGAGCAGTAGCTTACTTCTGTGAATTTTCCACGCGCGTCTATAGAGACGTGCTTCTTGTGCGTCGGCGTTGTTCGTTACAACGGCCATGAACATACAAGAGCAACTGCTTAAATGAGTTATCATAAACCTCTCATCCCTTCCTTCAAAGTGTCGCTGCACGGTATCACGGACGTTGTGACTGCCAGTCGCACAAAACGGCGCTGGGAAAGCAGAATAATTAGAATCACTCGAAAAGTTGCAAAGGCGCTTCTTGTGCTGGCGGCAGCAGTCAGGACTCCGAGCCCTACAAAGAAACTAAGGAACTCCGAAAATCGTTTCCTTACCCTACTCTATATACGCGACAAGGACGATAATGAGTGCGCTAGAGATGAGCAAGTCGATAGCGGTCATTACTAGAATTTATAGACTTTTCTTGAGGCATGGTTCTACTTCAAAGTGCAGGTTAGGATGCATTTTTCCTTTCATGTTTTTCAGCTTGCGGAGAACGCATGAACTTTCTCGGACTTTCATTCAAAGAAAGCTACAGAAAGATTTCGTTTATTCGTCGTTGTTGTTGTTGATGGAAATAACGGTACGCGGAGATTTGTCCAATCCAGTTGGGGCAAAAACAAACTGCGTTCATTGCTTGAATGGCTCGATCAGGCCACACTGCGGGGAAGAGAGAAAAGGGGCGTGGCATCAGCCCAGTTAATCATTGCTTGGGAAGCGAGAAGAGATGCCTTTATATTTTCAAATGTACAGCCTTTACCTAAAGTCACAGAGTATGGGTCGTTCAGCACGGCTTGTGCTGTGTCGCCATTGTTTCAAATACGTAAGAGCGACGGACACTTCAACCCTCATTTATCCAGAGTTTCATTACGGTTGCCAAGCGCCCTAATGCATAGCGCGGCAGAAAACACAGTATACAAAGAGCATACATACACTGTAAAAAGTGTGTATAGTGTATGTATGTACGTACAACTTTGTCAACACTCTATGGTAATACACCTTTTTTTTTCCTTTTTTACAAAGGGAGTAGATATACTTGTGGTCTTTGTCCGTATATCTGACACGGTACTACTGCATATAGCCGCGATGAAGTTTGAAATGACGCCCGCGCACACCGTTAGCAAGCAAACGGGCACACGCGCTCCATTTCTTGGTTAAACCCTACTTACGAACAACTGCAAACTGTGTCAACTTGTCTGTGTTCGTAGTGCTCCTGTGGTACAAGCCAGCTACACGACAGCATTTGTGCAACCACGCATTTCACAGTTTCAGTTTCGGTCGGTGCTTAAAATGAGGTGTTTCTCGACTCGGTTATGACGGATTACGTAACCCTTTCACGGTGACACTGCATGCGTGTGAGCGGATACTCTGGACTCTGGAGCATGCTAAAGCATCCAATTATTCACTGTTAGCATTTATGGGCACAGAGGAACCGCAGAAAAGCATCTCTGGAAGGTTAGAAAATCCCTATAATATTTTTGACTGCCCGCTGTAGAATTTTCTAGGCGTGCTTAAGGAAAAACTCGGTGGTATTCAATTGACTATACTCTAAACTTCTACCTTTCGGTGAGCAAATTTCCTTTCTCGAAGTCTGTAAACAAGACAAAACTGTTTCTTTTTCTAGTTCACGAAAACAAAGAAAGATTAACAAATCACCCTAAAGAAAAGGTAACGATCAATACACAGGATTCGCCCAGAATGGCCGCCTGTGATTAACAAAGAGATCGATGATCATGCCAGTATCGCGGTAAAGTATGTAGTAATTCGATTCTCAGACTTCCACCATCGCTGCTGTACTAAAGCTCTTTCTTTGTCTCTCGAACCTTGTAAGACAGGAACTGCAACCGGCGCATCTGTGGAAACGTTGCTTACTCGGGTCTTCATTTATCAGGTCATCGCTCCAGCTCTTAATGACCCAAAGCTTTTGAAATATGCCGTTAGTCTGGGAACGGTAATGGGGAACTCAAAACAAGATTCCCACTCCCAGATCTAGACATTCGATCTTCGATCAATAAAGCTTAAAACTCCACCATCCTGCGGGAGTTCTTCCCAGTTTCTTGGGACCTGCATCAAGATTATTCCTTAGCGATATGGGTTACAGAAACGTTTCTTGCTGAGAGCGACACAAGATTCCATTCAACCAGCGTTCGAGCCATAGCTGTGCTCTACAGCAGCTCAGCCGACTTTGCAACCTATGAGCTGGTCGTCCTCCCTTCTACCCTTTCATGTCGATATTCTCTCTGTGACGAGGTTGAACGGAACTGAACTCACGGTGACATCGATTCGTCTAGGACGAGGCCTAATACGCGTAGCCCTCCTTGTTCCCGAGCTAGAAAGCCGATAAGGGAGTTTGTCACGGGACTCCCAGGTCGTGCGTTGTGTGGACGTTCGGAACGAGGTCGTCTTTGATTTATGGCGTGGCGTAGGACTTTGGCGTTTATAGGAACGACGCGTATCGACGACGGCTAAGTTGCTGTTCGGTCAGAATGAGAGCGTTGATCGATGGCGTTCGGCCTCACGGGAGACGCATATTTTTTCTACGACCCAAATCTGGCTGCTGTTTGTAGGAGGAAAATAACCTGTGACGTATATCTGGAGCGGGGTTGATAGTGAACACGAGCGCGAAAACGAACATGGTGATGACGTTGCATAGATAAATAGCTATAGGAGGATACAACTCAAGAAAAAAGCGACAGATTCCTCTTGCAGCCGGCTCTCCAGTGGCGTGACATGGGTGGCGTGACATCAGTGGCCGGCATCCGGTGGCGTGACAACGCAGGGGAATGACAGGAGTGATGTGATTAATCATGTATTTTAACCACGGCGTCATGAAAATCTGCCGACGCCATTGGTTGCAGGGCATCGTTTGAGGAGCATTTGTCGCTTCGTTCTTGAGTCGTATCTGGCTATAGGGAGTATGCACCAACGTCATAGTGGCGGCCATTTCGTGGTTATAGTAAGGCGAATGGTTGCAAACATATCTAATCGGCGTATCGCCACCTGCTCTGGTTTGCACTGCCGAAGCTCCGTGCAGTACTACAAAATTGCGCCCGTGACGTCACATGAGCGTCTTGAACAGTAGATTTGCCTTTAGAGTGAATCTGCTGGTAGCTGACACGCCGCTAATAAGTCTAACCCTGGATATTTGTTCGTTTTATTCATTCCTAAGCATTATTGCATCTTGAAGCTTCAGCGTGCAAAGTACAGACAGGGATGTGAAGACGCAGTAAACACACAGCGCTGTCTATCAATAAGAAGTTATCGAAAGCAAATAACCTTGTCGATTTCTCCCAAATGTGCGTATGCCTAGGATGTACACAGCGTTGAGGAACTATCCTGTAGCATTTATCTCTCTTCGCTGAGCCTGTGTTCCTCAAAGATACGTTTTGATCACTCACGGAAAAAAACCCCTCCCCCCCCCCCCCAAAAAAAAAAATTGCCGTATTCGCTTATCGAAAATTTCCATAAACTCTGTCATATCTCTTAACATTGGAGAATCCCTGGGCCCAGCGCATTCTTTCTTTCTAATCTTTCTCTTCTCTTATCTCTTCTGTTCTCTTCTTCTTATCTTTCTAAGTGCAGTGCTCTTAAATGAACCGCCATTGAATGCTACTGATGTCTCCTGGCAACTGACCGGACCTGTCTATTTTCTCGCAGATCACGCTAGATGGCGCCTTCAGCGGTGAGTCACGTGATATCCTCTGCGTGTTCCGGAGGCGCGAGCCAACCACGGCAGAATCCGGCGAACCGCCGCCACCAATCACGGCAGCGGGCCGCGGGAATGGGACCATGTTCGCCTGCCAGCCAAGGGCCTTCCCACAAGGTATTGGGCCCTTGGAAGCTGGTCGCTCAAAAAGACACATGGACGAAATATTAACTAAGTTATGCTTCAAGGGCCGCAACGCTTTTATAAGGCTCTGAAGTCGATATTCCAATGAAACGAAACTTTTGAATTTCTTGTTTCCTTTTCCAGAAGCCCGTACTTTTTGATGTCGTCCTCACCAGTACCCATGCGCTTCCGCTTTAGTGGATTAGTCAGGACATATTAACCATGCGCAGAATACACCCCCCCCCCCCCCTTGTATTTGGGCGGGTACAATCTGGAGTTAACGGCTTGTCGCTAACTACTTTTTGGCTCCAGCTTAAAGCGCTGAATTAATCAATCGGAAGACCGCTTGCTGTGTTATATTTCTGTATAATCACTGTTAACAATCATTGTTAGTGCCGTTCTAGTAACTGATCTGTGTGGCATTCTATAATTCGTTATATTACTATACAG
Source organism: Amblyomma mixtum (assembly GCF_055824585.1). Taxonomy (NCBI): domain Eukaryota; kingdom Metazoa; phylum Arthropoda; class Arachnida; order Ixodida; family Ixodidae; genus Amblyomma; species Amblyomma mixtum. Next base: position 21,152,679 of record NC_143012.1, read on the forward strand.
GTCATATTAGGCAACATATGCTTTATATTTTTATTATTTTCCCCTTTTGCTTTGCTTCTCTTATATTTTTACTTTTCTCAATGCGTGCCCTGTCATTCCGCTCTGCTGCTACCGTGAAAAGGACTCAGGACTTCTGGCGCTCTCTGCAGCTTTATTCCTGAAGCCTCCCCGCACTCTTTAGAGCTTTATCACGTGGAAATATTAATTAATAGGTAAATTATTAATGACTACGAAACAACTTTCATCTCCAGGAACCTACGTCGTGACGGCCCGTCTCTCCAGGCTCGGCAAAGAAGTGAACAGCTCAAACTTGATCCTCACAGCTTTCAACAACGAAGGCAAGTTGTTTCCACAGACGGCTAACGTGTCATAGGTGAAGCTGTGTGATCCACGATGTACAACCTTCCTACATAAGCATCTCTGTTGTCTCGTCTATTTTGTTCTTGTTCTTTGCGCTTCGATGTGACAGCAAAACGCGCCCTAATGCACAGAACCAAACTCAATGATTTTCGCACATGTCATGCGCAACAACAACAGAGGAAAATATTCGTACTTAGCATATTTTTCTTTAAGTGCCAGATATTCCTGTAGCATGTGTTGATGTGGTATTTGTTTTTTACGAAAGTGCGCTAATGTGAGGTCACACACAGAGGGTAGGCTGTACCATGGCGCCATGGCGGCAGTAGATTGTCTTTGGGTAATTTCAGGTACGGCATCCAGCAATCCTAACCCTTCACATTTAACTTCAAAGCGTAATAATACAGGTCTTATTGATTGGGGCCTACTATTAAGGAGAGTCTTGGCAGGGCACTTTGTGACGTGGGGTAACAGAGCTGTTTCGTTAAGGACTTTATATTTAGTACGTGTGCGCACGTAAGCATTGTTCTCCTATCTGTGAGGGGCGGTTCATCTGCTTCGGCGTAAATACTATTCACGGGGGATGTTCTGTATGCACCAGTCGAGAGACGCAAAAACCTGTTTACTCCTAATTATGCTGATTACTATACTATGGCGTCATCATCATTGACCACACTAACTAGTACACGCTATTATACTATTTGCCTACCGATCGAGCGGAGCTGTGCCGTGGCGAAGCGGGGAGCTCGACGAACATGCGTTCGCTAGAAGCGCCCTTGCTAACCGCCGGCTGCTCCGCTCGAGGCACCTGCAACGCGCAGGGAAACTTGGCTTCGGACTAACGTACTGGAGCTACCGCTCTAATAGGTCATGTCAGTTGCGCCACTAGCGATGACGATGTGAGGGTGGAGGAGGTCGTGTCGTTGTTGGCTTGGCAAAATTCAGGGGCACTTTGACTGTCTAAAGTGCGCAGAGGCGAAAACGTTTTCCGCACAACTTTGCCTATGAGACACTGGTGACGTCACCACTGGATGACGTCACACATGATTGATGACGAAGCAGTGACGAATTACTAATTAGTGACTAATTACTTATTAATGACTAAATGCTAATTAACTGCTAATTAATGCGAAAGATTCGCCTTTAGGAGTGCAACGCGACAGCGTGTTGTAGCGCTGCCAGGCAGTCCACGGAACGCCACCACCCGTTCGGCTCGATGCCTTGCCCTTTGAACGCAACGCTTTTTGAGGAAAAGAAATTACGCAGTAATTCTCTGCCATCTCGGTGGACACCCGAACTGCACCGCACAGGAAGGAAGTGGGAGTGAAAGAAGAAAGTGAAAGAGGGGCCGTAATGAAGAAACTGAAAATTGTATTTGAGGAAAGTAAATTATGTAGTAACTCTCTCGCATATCTCGGTGGACACCCGTCAAAACGCGGACACATCTGCCGACACGGCAGCCGTGTCACGACAGTATGAGGCATTAAAGGTTTGGTTTTGTGGGGTTTAACGTCCCAAAGCGACTAAGGCTATGAGATACGCCGTAGTGGAGGGCTCCGGAAATTTCGACCACCTGGGGTTCTTTAACGTGCACTGACATCGCACAGTACACGGGTCTCTAGAATTAAAGGCTTTCGCCTTCATAAATCATTTCGCCCTTAGCACCGGCGCTGATCAGTTTGCTGGAAGCGGTGGCGTAGCTAACCACTGGCTGCTCCGCTCGCTCCGCCAACACGCACAGAAACTTACCTTGAAGACAAGTTTATTTCGGACTGTTTAGAAAAAATTTATTTACATATGTACACATGCCAAGGTTACAAGATACAATCACATTAACAAAAACACATGACATTAAGCATGTAAGGTGAGCCAATTAAACAGGTACCGTAAACATTTCTAAGTAACTAACAGGAATGGGCAATGTAAAATAAGAATGCACATATACCGATTGACAGAAGAGCGAAAAGTCGATAATTAGTCATTGAAACATTGAAAAGGAGACCTTAGCGCCAGTTTGGCCTAAAAACCAAGACAAGACGACCGTTATAACCACTTCGTTGACCAAAAGAAAATGATAAAGGTACACGAAGTCATCCACCCGATCTCTGCCTTACACTATGAAACACGCATAAAATGTCCCGAAAAATAGCGAAAATTGTGCTCATTCGAAGCTCATTCGCGAAAGCAAATTTAATTCGGATGTCCCCAGAAAAGAACTCAACGGCATAGATAACTCTTTTATACCTTGGCAACCGAAGTACTACATTTTTCCAAGCTGCTTTAAATTTTATTATCCAAGAAGCAGAGCCGAATTAGTGGTGCCGTGGAAAGCATGTAAAATTAAAACGGAAGTTGCTTTTTGAGAAAAGAAAATGTCACACTGGGCCACATATCTCGATGGACACCCGAACCGCGCCATAAGTGAAGGGATAAAGTAAGGCGTGAGCGAAGAAAGGAGGGAAGAGGTGCCGTAGTGGAGGGCTAAATTGGTAAATTGGTTTTTGGGGAAAGGAAATGGCGCAGCATCTGTCTCACATATCTCGGCGGACACATGAACAGCGCCGTGATATGTGAGACAGACGCTGCGCCATTTCCTTTCCCCAAAAACCAATTTACCAATTTAGCCCTCCACTACGGCACCTCTTCCTTCCTTTCTTCGCTCACGCCTTACTTTATCCCTTCACTTATGGCGCGGTTGGTTGGTTGAGCGCCTTACCTCTGAGCCACCGCGGCGATGATGATGAAAACTTTATTTGTATAACAAGGGAGTTTTGGACACGTCGGTCCTTGGGCCCCCGCACGGCCCCACTGCACTCAAACGTTCATGTCCCGGAGGCTCATGACGCTGGCAGCCCGGCCGGTGGCGATGGCTTGCTTGGCCGGGTCCTCGGAGCGCAGTAGGGTCTCCCAAGCCTCCCAAGTGGTAAGGTGCTCCAGGCCCCGCGGGGGAGGATCCGCCGGGCAGAGGAAAAGAATATGGTCGAGAGTGGCTTTGGGGTGGTGGCAGAGGGTACAGGAAGGGTTCGTGTGGACTGGGTGATATCGCGAGCGTATATAAGGGGAGGGCAAAGTGCGTGTTTGGAGCCGCCTCCAAAGTGTCTGATGGTAATTGTCGAGGGAAGGATGAGGAGGGGGGTAGAGCCGACGCTCGGCTTTGTAGGCCTGCGTCATTTCACTGAATGAGTGCATGCGCTCACGCGAGAACACCAGGTCGGAGGCCGCCGGTGCCCGGTTGAGAGAAGCTCGGGCTAAAGCGTTGGCGGGTCACTCCGGATTGTTTTCGCCCACCTGGAGATCTGACGTGCACTGACATCGCTGTTGTTGTTGTTGTGACTGAGAGAAGGATGAAAAGGAAATTGCACGGGCCTGCTACTGGCTCGAGCCAAGCCACCACCGCTGCCTAGTGCAGATAGAGGAGAGTTAAAAGAGCAGAGGAAAGAGAAAAAGGAAAGAAAAGACGCGCGTCGCAGCAACAACTGCGTCCGCCGGAGCGGACGCTGCTCAAAAAACAGATAAGCGGACGAAGCCGTTGTTGTTGTTGTTGTTGTGACTGAGAGAAGGATGAAGAGGAAATTGCACGGGCCTGCTACTGGCTCTAGCCAAGCCACCACCGCTGCCACGTGCAGATAGAGGAGAGTTAGAAGATCAGAGGAAAGAGAAAAAGGAAAGAAAAGACGCGCGTCGCAGCAACAACTGCGTCCGCCGGAGCGGACGCTGCTCAAAAAGAAGCGGCCGAAGCCGCGCTCGCCGAAGCGAGAACAGATACTCCTCGTGGCCGAAGCCGCGCTCACACAGTAAGTGAGCAGAGCGTGGACGCCGAAGCCGCACAGCATGCGGGAGCCTTTTATAGCGAAAGCTACATTGGGCACGAACTTGATTTCGCTGTGGCGGCGCTCCAAGGAGGCACAGAGACCGACCTTGAGCCGTTGCCTAGCAACCGCCGCAGCTGGGAGTCGTTGCGCGCTCGCCGCGCCATCTGGCATGACGTCACACCACGCGCTTCGCCGCGGAGCCGCCGCCGCCGTTTGGTATGACGTCACACCGCTTGCCTCGTCGTTGCGCTTGCTTTCGCTATGTATATCCTGGCTTAGCCGAGCTAAGCCACTGCCAATTTTGAGTCTCGCCTCCATCGAAACATGACCGCCGATGCCTGGTTCGAACTCGGGAAATCCGGCTCAGTTGAAATTAAGATCAGTTGCTTCTCCCGTCGCCTTCAGCAGCGAAGCACGCAAGGTGGAAACCGCATAGGCTTTAGTTAGTGAGGCCGGCCGAGTACCAGAGACAGAAATGAGTACGAGACGGAAGGCCACGCTCAAGCGCAACCCACATTCACCTCTTCACGCAGTTCCACAGCGCTCGCAGCCTTCGCGCTCCGCCTCCGCGCGCGAAAAGGGATCGAAGTGCGGCATCATGAAAAACATCAAGGGGCGCGGCGCGCCGTTCGATATATCGAATTTTGTGCTGAACGAACGAGATTTCAATACACGCGAACAGTGGTGGCGTACATTTGCATGGCATTTTCAAGGGTATATGCTGACTGCCTGATATAAACAACAATTCGATATATCCGGGATCCGTGCGCAATATTGCGAGTTCGACATTAAATATTAACTGCGGGATCACAACGTACGCAGAATACAACCTGGAAACTAAGCAGCAGAGATGAACAATAAAATATTTAAAAAAATGTTAGCGCATGGTTATACGTTAGAACCTGCAGCAGAATACAATACATAAATGCACACCACTGCTAAGCATCATTTAATGTGAATTTCGCAATTTGTGAAGAAAATCATATTTAAGAAGGCGATGAAATGTCGGCAAGGCGTCGATATAATAGAGTTGATTTCTTACATCAAGAATTTTATTAGCAGTGGAAGTATAGAACATCTCTTCGACGGCCCGCCGCGGTGGCTCAGTGGTTATGGCGCTTGGCTGGTGACCCGAAAGACGCGGGTTCGATCCCGGCCGCGGCGGCCGAATTTCGATGGAAGCGAAATTCTAGAGGCCCGCGTGCTGTGCGATGTCAGTGCACGTTAAGGAACCCCAGGTGGTCGAAATTTCCGGAGCCCTTCACTACGGCGTCCCTCATAGCCTGAGTTGCTTCGGGACGTTAAACCCCAATAAACCATAAACCATCTTTTCGACGGATTGTTGAGGGTATGACACAAAAAAGCGGGCCACATGTCGCGCTGTCAGTGTCTGCCCACCTCGCTGACAGGATTACGGTAAGTGTCTGCAATCTATCGTTGTAGTCAGCAGAGCACAAACGGCGCTAGCTTCGTAGAATGACCGCTCATGACCAATGATGTCCTCGCCACCCGACAGTGTACTTCGACAAGATGGAGCCCACCAGCGCCCCCTACCGCCGGGAGGAGAACAAGGGCGACTTCCTCACGCTAACCTTTTCTGGCGGAGACGTCCCAAAGTTTCCTCTCTACTGCATCCTCGTGCCTGCTGGTAAGTCAATCCGCATGGTCGCCCTAATGTTGCACGCAGAATTCATTCATTCATTCATTATTTCAGTAATCAATACAAGTGTCCTGTCCAGAATTTTTGCAGAAAAATTTTGAATATTGGCATATCTTCAGCGGCACTCTTTTGAAGATATTGGTCCATTCTTCCTATGCTTACCAAAATCTCTATTAAAAGTTTTTCCGCCACTCCCATCGAGCACTTAAGACTTCCATTAAAGAAAAATAAAGAATTAAATGGTAAATTGGTAAATTGGTAAAGAAGAAAGAGAGAAAGAGGCGCCGTAGTGGAGGTCTCCGGAATAATTTGGACCACCTGGGGATCTTTAACATGCAGTGACATTGCACAGCACACGGACGCATTTCTTGTGTTTCGGCTCCATCGAAACGCGGCCGCCGCGGTCGGGTTGGAGCCCGTGTACCCCGGCTCAGTAGGCGAGCGCCTTACCACTGGTCCATCGCGGCGGGTCCACAAAAAACCAATGGGGCAAGTTTTTGACGATAGCAAAAACATTAATAGCAAAAAATGAAAGCCTGCCGAGAGGACATCTCTTGATATATTGATTCTTGTAGTGAAATCTTACGGTATAAGAAAAAAATGCGTTCATAAACTGTCTCCTGCTGAAAAATGCTTTTGTCCATAATTGCTAGGTCTGCGTATTTTCCCTCCTTTTCCGCAGACCGGACGAAGAAGCGAGTACTGGTGCCACCGCACGGGTCGGCGCCTTCGTGGTTCACCCAGTGCCGCGTGCCCTTCCAGCATACGTCGGGTGACTTCGTGGTGTACCCGTCGCTCGACGGGCAGCACCCGCTGGTGACGGGCTTCAACCTCTCGCTCTACGCCACCCGGCCACAGATCAGCGCCTCGCACATCACGGCCGACGGTGCGTCCTCTTTCCGGCGTCCTTCATCTCTGTCGCAAGCTAATCTCGGCGACTGAATGAGTTTAAGCATATCAGACGAAATGCGACAGTGTGTAGAGTAAGGACAGTGAAAGAGGGAAGAAAAAATTGCTTAGTTTAGTTTATGGAGATTCAACGTCCCAAAGCGACTCAGGCTATGAAGGACTCCGTAGTGGAGGGCTCCGGAAATTTCGACCACCTGGGGTTCTTTAACGTGCACTGATATCGCGGAGGGGACACTTAAGCTTTGCCTTAAGGCTATGAAGTGATAGCGTATAATGGGTTAGTTCCCATATATGCGTAAGGTTATTCTCTACTTTACACTGATAGATCCCTTGGAGTCCTCATAACCCTCCTGCAGCAGTGGTGCAGCTGTTAAGTGACGCGCCACTTTACTGCGAAGGCAGGTGCTCCCAGCGGTGAGCCTTGTACGGCCCAGGTGTCCCTTCCCGAACGACCACCAATCATTAACCGCCACCTGCCATGGTGGGCAGTTTGCTCACTAACCGATGGGCAGGTTGTGATGATGCCGCAAGGTCACGTGGCGTAGGTGGCCCACCTGCCTCCTTGTATGATCTCTGGGGACCACCTGCCAGAGCCGTGCTCGTGATTTTTTGCTCACAACGCCGACGTCAGATTTTCGGGTGAACGGTGTCTTTAAAGGGGTGGAGACACCAAATTTTGAAGCTATAAAAAGCCTGCTATGGGATTCCTATGTATGCAAGGGCACTCACAGCCAGGTGTTGGACGCAACAAACGTTTAAAAAATATTCTAATTCGGTTCCAAAGATTACCTAAATGCTCACTCTCACGATCTAGACCCATCGCTAGCGCCATCAACGCTGAGGTCACAAGGGGGTAAACAAATTAAAGTTTTAGTGACGTCATACCAAAATACAGTGACGTATGATGAGCGGGGCAGAGCCGCGTGAGCGCAGTCGACGCACCAGCGAGCCGCATTTGCTGCTAACCGCCACTCGCTCGGTTTGCGGCGCGCCGTTGCGAACAGCGTCGCAGCGTCCGATTGCAGCTCGTCGCCTGCGTCCGGCCTGCTAGATGTCAACGGCGAGCCGCTCGCGACAAACGCAACGACGAGAAGCGGCAGCCAATGCGAGCCCGGAGAGCGGCAGCGTCATGATGAAATAGGGCGCACTCCTTGGAGCCGGGCGGCCTGCGCCAGTCTTCGTGCCGACCACCGGCATCCGAAGAACGCGACAGTATTGTTTGTTCACGTACATAGCAAACCCTGGGATATATGAATATCAAAAATGCATCGTTTCTGACGATCGTTGGCAAATACCGAGTTCCTGATAGAAGTGATGACTGCGATGCAAACAAATTTCATCCTTAGTTAATTAAAAGACTAGCGCATAAAACTAGGACAAAGACAGAGAAGGAGACAGGACGAGCGCTAAACATCAACTAAAGGTTTACTACACCAAACATGTACTTAAAACACTTCAGTGGCACATGCGCACACTGCGTTACAAAAAACTAATCAAGAAGTGGCAAACTGTTTCGCAGATACATGGTTTCTTTCCTGGTCAGGGCAAGTGACGTCGTGCTTACACACTTGTCACCTTCCCTCATAATGTGATAAGCCTCACAAATCTCGCGACCTAACCTTGTGCCTCCCCTACCAAGCACACACGTGGCATCAAACGCCGGCACGCACCCGCACCGCTTACAATGCGTAGCCAAATGGCTGCCCCCCGCCAATGAATCCACCAGCGTGCGATGCTCTCGTAGCCGTTCATTTAGGCAGCGTCCAGACTGTCCCACGTAGCATCTACCGCATGAGAGGGGTATGCGGTATACAAAACACGTGTGCAAGTTCGTTCCGTGCACTGCTGGCATTGTATACCGCATACCCCTCTCATGCGGTAGATGCTACGTGGGACAGTCTGGACGCTGCCTAAATGAACGGCTACGAGAGCATCGCACGCTGGTGGATTCATTGGCGGGGGGCAGCCATTTGGCTACGCATTGTAAGCGGTGCGGGTGCGTGCCGGCGTTTGATGCCACGTGTGTGCTTGGTAGGGGAGGCACAAGGTTAGGTCGCGAGATTTGTGAGGCTTATCACATTATGAGGGAAGGTGACAAGTGTGTAAGCACGACGTCACTTGCCCTGACCAGGAAAGAAACCATGTATCTGCGAAACAGTTTGCCACTTCTTGATTAGTTTTTTGTAACGCAGTGTGCGCATGTGCCACTGAAGTGTTTTAAGTACATGTTTGGTGTAGTAAACCTTTAGTTGATGTTTAGCGCTCGTCCTGTCTCCTTCTCTGTCTTTGTCCTAGTTTTATGCGCTAGTCTTTTAATTAACTATGTCAAACCAACTAGCCCAGCTTTCCGCCTTGATTGCATTAAATTTCATCCCATAGCCGGTTTTGTGCTGCTGCTACCTGGTGCGGTTCGCCTGCCGTCTGCTAGCTCTGTTGCTGAAGACGTCGTGGAAATCGAACATATCTTTTATTGTGGGACGAGTTCACAGTAAAGGGGTGCCGAGCGGAGCTCGTTTCTGAGCGCTGGCCAGTCCCGAAGCGCCCTCAGCTGCGGAGTCGGATGTGAAACCAGCTTAGGCCTAGCGACGACTAGGGCAGTCTGGGACCAGCGCGCAGGTCGTCGCCCGGCGTTGCCGCAGGCAGTGTCGTTGCCGAAAGATCCACTTTTAGTACAGTCATGCTGTCGTATCTCGAATCTAGGAAGCATCCTTACTGGTAGCATGGCTGTTTTGTGCGGACGTGAAGTACGCCGTGCCTGCCAGCCGGTCGGCCAGCCTGGATACCGTCTGCCGACGTCATAAAAGCGAGCTAAGGAGTGTTCTTGACGTAAATAATAAACCATGGTACAAGAAATGTGAAAAAAGTGTCATTTTTGAGGATCGCTGACCAATACTGAGCTGCTGGTAGAGGTAACAACGGTGATATGAGCAATTTTCTTGCCAGAACCGCCTCGCAGCTGCCGCTGGCCCGACGTTGGGGTCCGGCTCGCCTGGCGCACGCTAGCTCCGCTGCCGAAGGCGTCGAGGAGATTGACCATACTATTATTTTATTGTGAGATGATGCTGTTGACACTAAAGCTATTTGTGAAAAGTATTCCTTTTATTATAGCGCAGGCGACTTCCGAAACGCCGGCCGCTTGCGAAACAGGCTATAGGCCTAGCGACGACCACGGCAGCCAGGCAGCAGCAGAGCTCGTCGCCCGGAGCGCCCGCGAGCGGTGCCGTTGCCGAAAGCTCCCAACATAAGCAGGCATGCTTTGTCGCTGCTCGAGTATAGCTGGCAGTTCTGATAACAAGGCGATTTTGTCTTTTCTTGTGATATTTGTACACCATCTCAAGCAGCGCTCAGGTACTGCTGCACGGCAGCGAAGTGTGACACCGGTTGTGGGCGCAGCTTGGGTAGAGCGGCGCAGCGATGCTTACTGGCATTTTGCAAAGTGCTTCGCATCCTCACGCGAACCCGCGAAGGCGATATTAGCGTGCGATAAAAAAAAAAAAAGTCGATGTCCTCACTCATTGGATTCAGATCCGTCAGAATCCGAGCTGCTGGTACTAGACATGCTGTTGTTTTTTTCATGCGCTGGTCAGCACGTGTGTGAGAAAGCAGACGCTGCAGCAGTAGGTGCGTCACAACTTTTGTGGACCCACGTGACCAAGCGAAGTAGTTGATCTTCCCCCTCTGTGACGTCACTGTCCAACTCGGCGTTCCGAAACCGAAACCGAAAATCGTTCACCTAAAAATGCGATAATAAATTATTCACTGTGAATATATGAATCTCTGATTGTGTATCATGCTTCCTGGAGCCATAAGAAACGTTTGAAACTAAGAACGCGCGAACCACAAATTTGGTGGCTCCACCCCTTTAACGCTCCGGCGTTAAAACCGGAGAATAGGCATCCCGCCCGATTTTCGCATGAGAAAGGGGAAAATGGGTAGATTAAATGAGAAGACTTATTTCGGACTACCGTGTCCGTGGGACAAAGGCCATGGACCTTGGCGCGTCGTGGCAAACAAAACAAATAAAGAACTAAATAAGAGTAGTGTGCATCTACGTGAACGTCTTGGGCTCGGATCACAGTATCAAGGCGGAGGAGGGATCCGCAGAGAGGTCCCTCCTGCTTATAACAAGGTTCGACAAAAGATTGCCATAATAAATAAAAAAACCTTCAATCCTTTTTCATTTTAACATTGCCAGAGCCTGTAAAGTTCTGCTGGTTTAAACACCGGTAAAAAACTTTAGCTACTTAAGGTTGACACCCGCATCTGGATACCAGGACCCCTACCCGAAGAGTCTAGTTGCAGCATCGTTTTACAAATGTATTCTTGTTAAGCAATTCATTAATTCTGGACAGCATGGACTTTCACATTGGTAGGGTTAGTTGAACTGAGTGAGTACAGTAAATATTCACCAAAGGCGTAACTGTCTTCAGCAGGCATTTTCAACGTACGCTCGCGAAAAACGGCGCCAAAAGTCTCGGAGTTACCGGTATGCTCCTCAGTGGTGAAACGTGAGGGTGTAATTGCACGTTATCACTGTGATCACGCGGCTGGCCTTAATATTAGTTTATCTTGTTCTGTTGAAACAGCCCGCCCTTCTACTTCCTTTACCTCTTTCTCTTTTCTTCTACCTTCATTTGCTCGGTTCCTCTCCGGCTTCCAAAAGGCAGCAGCGCCGTGGTGCTATTCGATCGCCCCGTAAACGTGTGCCTGGCTTCCACCTGCGAGCGCATACTAACCAGCGACACCCTTGATGCCCTGGGCCCGCTCAATACACACTGCCGATGGGCCACCAAGCAGCAGCTCATCATACAGGTGCCCAAGCCTGCTTCGGGTGAGTGGATCGCATTTCTTATTCTGTTAGAGTTGACCGATCGATCAAACAACCTTTAGGTATATCGGTCACTTACTCAATCAACTGCTTGATCGATTAATAAGTCTGTGTACCTCCGATGAAACAACCTTTAGGTATACCGGTCACTTACTCAATCAACTGCTTGATCGATTAATAAGTCTGTGTACCTATCAGCCAAAGAAGCAGTAAACATTTTATTACTACGTGTAATGAAAGAACAGAAGTGGCAGTGCTTTAGCTCTGGTTAAACCTGGTTGTGTTACGAAAGCAACGCCTGCCTGGCTACGCTTAGGATTCGCTTGCGGTTAGGCGTGGTTAGGCTGGCGTAGCGAGCGCTGGCGACGGCGGCGGCATCTTTCGAAGCGCGGCGGCGGCAGCTGCTGCAGTTGCTAGGCGACGGCTCAAGGTCATTCGTGGAGTCGCCGCCACGGCGAAAGTGCGGCCACGCTGAAGAGGCGAAATGGTGGGCGTAGTGTTGCTTTCCCAACAATAGACAGTTTTAGCTGTGCGTCCGCAAAAGCTGTGCGTACGCTGCGGGCGCACCTTACGCGCATTGCCAACCGTCCTCGAAACGACAGTTTTAGTCGGGAGTGGCTAGCGTAGCGCCCGGGAAGCGTAGGGTACAGTGGCGCCATCTAGCGACAGCAAGTCAAAGCTTCTGAACTGCGTGCTGAGGAAACTTTTTCCTCTTTTATTAATGGCACTGGTGCTTGTATTCGAAGGCTTTGTTTCTTTTTTAATGTAAATCAATTGAATCAAATGAAATTTAAAATCTAGCGCAAAGTTGGAGAAGTATTTTATCGGATGTCGTTGCTATGGCGACAGTGTACGCTGTAGATAGTTAGGCTTAACAGCAAGAAATTCTTGGATTTATCTAAAAAACGATGACTATTTGTCACATATATCGTTACGGAGGGGTGAGAATGCATAAAATAAAAGTGAATACAACCGTTTAGAGCGAGCTATCGCGTCGAAAAATGCAGCGGCGATGCAGTATTTGGTCCGAAGCGGGCGTGCAGGGCGCCGCCATGTTGCCAACGTTAACCACGCAAGCCACGCAAGCAACACAACGCAAAGTCCGCTGGCTTGCGTACGTATGCAAGACGCACGGATCGCGCTTGCGTTCTGCGCATGCGCACTACGGTCCCCGCAAGCTCCTTGAGTACGCTAAGCACTTGCGGACGCACAGCTAAAACTGTCTAATAAATTAGCTGACCAGGTAATATCGGTGTATTATATATAGTTGGTTGGTTTATGGTGTTTAACGTCCCAAAGCGACTGAGGCTATGAGAGACGCCGTAGTGGAGGGCTCCGGAAATTTCGACCACCTGGGGTTCTTTAACGTGCACTGACATCGCACAGTACACGGGTCTCTAGAATTTCTCCTCCAAAGAAATTCCAGCCGCCGCGGCCGGGATCGAACCCGCGTCTTTCGGGTCAGCAGCCGAGCACCATAGCCACTGAGCCACCGCGGCGGCGTATTATATATAGTATAGTACAGGTATACATATATGCGCTGTGGAGTCTGCATGCGTTAGTGGAAAGTCCGCTGTTACGGCAACACTTATAATGATGGCCGCAATTCTTTTAAACGGGTATCATTGAAAACATATAAATCTGCTAAGTTCCTGCTAGCTTAGGGCTCCTGTGTGACCATTTGAAGGCAGCAGGACAGACATCAAATCGACACTGCGTAACGGTCTTCCCCGAATTAAACTATGCCGTATCACTGCCTGCCTCGAGTAATTTACCTCGAACTGGATATCAGTCGATGTGCTCAGGAAAAATCATTTATTCAACTATACTACTGATCGATTGTTACATGACTAGGTGACTGACCAATTGGCAGGTCACTCGACCAATCATTCAAATAACTCAAGAAGTCAAAAAACGAAGCTCAGAAGTAGTATATGATTCAGCCGTAAATCAGACAATCAATACTCCATTCCGTCAACAAATAACCAAAGAATAACTCAAAGGCTGATTTTAGTGACGGGGAAAACAGGCGGAAAACGTATTCCGCAACTGGCATTGCGTTGAGTGTCTTGATCTGAGCATGTAAGAATTTCGCTCATTAGCCCGCAAAAGATGTCTGTACAAACCTGGTCTTTAACCTTGTTATCGATAAGATTACATGTACGCGTGCAATTAGTACCGCCAGAACCTCTCCCCTGTTCTTCTCAAATGGCAGAACACAAGAGAACGATTCCTAGGAATTCCTCTTCATTTATTTTGCACATTATTTGCACAGAAATCTTCGCGCTGACTGTGCAATTGGCAACGATAACAGAATGTTTTGTTATCTGTACAGTAATTTCCCCCCCGCCATATTTTAGACCTCTATTATACATTACTAATGTACACAAGCTAGTGTATCCCTCAGCAGGGAAGGGTGGGGGACGACTATCCATGGTTATCTAATAATTAGTCATGAACTTGCTCAAAACAGTTCTACAGACATGATTCTTTCCCTAACATCAATAAAGCTGCGAAAAGTAGTTTGGTCATTCCATCACCTGCACCAGTCTGAAAGATTTTCTCCCAACTTCATTTTGAAAAATTAATATGCTATCATTCAACGCTAGATCATCATCTTATCCAAATACTGAATTATCTATCACCTACTTTTACCACGAAATTCATTCGTTACTATGCGAACTATTTTCGTCCTTTGAGTAATTTGCACTTGTACGTACAAATTATGAATCTACCAGTCACAATATTTTTAACTTCCAAAAGTCAGATTCTTCAACAAACTCAATATTTTTTCGATAAACGTAAGCGGAAGTTACACAAGCAACAGACAAGGATTTCTTGTAATAATAGCTTTAGCATTATGTCATGCTTGACTCGCTCCCGTCTGGAATGTCTATTAGGAAACGATGGCAAATTAAACAACCCAAAAAGCGCGCTCTAAGCTGCATCTCCTTCGCAAACATTCACTGAATGCTTCTTCCTCGTATACTCCTCAGGTGACAAACTCAAGCTGGCCTTCAATTCGGAGAACGTGGTCGAGGACAAACAGGCCGTCATTTGGAATGTCGGCGAGGGTCTGGTGAGATCGCGCTTCCTTGTGTGACTGCTCATGTTATGCTTCTTAGTACTGACACAATCTACCTTTTTCTCCTTCTTTCCTAGATCTATCTTTTTTCTCGGGCTTCGTTTTATGGTTTTGCAACAATCCTCGCAGTCATGTTTCTTTGAAAGCGTGAAAGACATTCCATACATTTTCCTTTTCTTTCAAGGAGATTGCAGTGTAGACTCGTTTTGTTCCGCTAGCCTTAGGGAGCAGAACAAACAGCCCATTTGATGAATGGCTCATTATCGAAGGCGTATGATGATGGTTGTATAGGTTATTTGCAATTTTAATTGAAGTTAATTGGGCCTGTGGTTATCTATATATTATGATACACGTTTATTATTGTAGATTTGCATTAATTACCTATTTCTGTTTCTCCCCAAACTACGGTGTTTGTTTGGGGTCCTGTTTATTTTTGCTTAACCACGAAGAGTGTTCTTGCAGAGAGAAGCGTATTTCGGCATCTCATGTACACCTCGAAACAACATGAGAGAAGACACTACACTGACGTGCAATGATTAATTGCTCCTATTAGTGAGAAACATACCTCTAATCCGAAGTAGTTTTCCTACCCACTCATGATTCCTTCACCTGCTTTCAAAGTTCGGTTCAGAAGCAAAAATAGATTTCATTTATGAGTGCGAACTAAGCGCTATTCTTTTAGTTTCTCGTACCTCCACTGTACCGCGCCCATCTCTGTGCGTATTGCTACAGTCGTCTGACTAGTAATATATCTTCAAATGACCAAATGATTAGAAGTATTTCAAGAAGTGTTTGCGGAATAGTGAAGGGGCATTTATTCTCTCCATCATCTGACAGAAAACCGAGGCCAAGCGACTGCCAGCGTCGGAACCCCCCTCTCTGTCGGCTGTACTCACGGGACCGACCGTGGCGCCCCGGTGCGGAGCTCTTACGCTTAACGTGCAGTACGCGTGGCCGCTGGGGCCTGTGGAGTCGTTCGCCTGGTCGGCCGTGCGCAACGACAGCGGCTCCTTGGAGGACCACCTCAAGAGCAAGCTCAAAGGTGCGATGACGACATCGTTGTCACTTCTACGTAGTAAGAGCTCGGCAAGTGTGGGAGCCTTTACAGCTCTCAAGAATGATCGCAGGCTTGAACACGTATTTTTTATAAAGCGACACTCCAGGAATTGCAGTTTCTGCTGTTGATTTATATTTAAAGACTTCGTGAAAGGCGGCTGGTTGATACGCAGTGGAGTACGGGCGTTTTGCTCAGCGCGTCTACCTCCCCAAAATAACGCATAACGAGTCCTGTTTCGACTGTTCCATGTCAGGGTCGATCGCCGGTGGGGCGTCGTTTGTGAAAACCTTGAAAGCGTTCCCGCTGTGTGTGCGACTATCTTGGAGTAAGAGCCGAAGTACCGATCGAGTGATGTGAAAACTCCATCATTTTAGTACTGTGGGACGGTCGGCATGGCGGAACCTGGCTTGGGGGAGGGGATCCAAGTCGAGCCCCTGTAGGTTTCCCTGTCTCGGACGGTCGGAGATCCCGGCAAAACGTTCTCTGTAGTGTGGGAGTGCGCTCGACGCCGAGGGCCCACTATTGTTGAAGCTGAGAGCTCGCCCTCTAAGGAGGCCTGAAAAAGAGCTCAGGATCAATCAAATATGGATAAAAACCATGCTGTCCCCAGTCCCACTCATTTCCCTCAACCCAAACCATTTTCCAACTTCCCATTCCTACAGCCCAACCCTTCCTGCTACTTACCAGGGGAGATTAGGGGAGTCTCCCCGGGCCCGCTCCCCGGCTGTGGGTCGCTAAAGTAGCTTTTCCCTTTTCTTTTTACTTTTCCACCTACGTGTGGTAAAATTACAAGTTGCCCACGGGCCTATTCTTTTATTTTCGAATTGGGTTAAGCCTGTTGTACGTATGTGGTGCCGGCAGGGGCTTATTATTTTTATTTCCTTTTTGGTCGCCCCAACCTAATCATTGTTCTGCAGGTACCAACACGCCGTTTCTAGTGCTTGACGCCGAAGACCTCGAAGTCGACATGGAGTACAGGTTCACGGTCAAAGTGACGGCCGACACCAAGAACGTGGTCGAGACTACGCACTCTGTGATCCGCAGAGATGTCAATGCCCCCGTGGTTGTCATATACACCGACGCCATGATGGATGGACAGCAAGTGTCTCCCGAGAACGAGTAAGAGACGTCGCTTCATTTTTCCTTTAGTAGGTCGCTGTAGAGCAGCGAGTGACTGTAGTGTTGTAAATATTCAGTTGCCATGCGTTTGCACTACAGGCACAGGAAATGGGGGATTCTGTACGGCGGAATTTTGTACACGAATCCGCTTTTCGCGACCAGACAAACAAAGACTAAATTCTTGTGGAAAAAAATCGCTGTGGCTTAGCTTGGTTAAGGCCGGTAATTGCGAAAGCAATATCCGTACCTACGCCATGGTACAGCTGGTAGTGTAGCTGGTGGTGGTGCTTGTGGTTAGACTTGTGGTGATGCATCGGTTATACAATCCAATCCATTCCATTCCAATCCAATTCAATCCACTCCAATCCAATGTAATCTAATCCAATGCAATCACTCTATACTGTGCATGCCGTATCACTCTATACGGCAGTGAGAAGGGAGTAAGCTGTCCTTTAGCAAACTCCCTTGAGCTAGAGACTCCCATTCAGAGGGAAAACCCGGCGTCGCCCCAGCGGTGTCTGCACGAAAACCCGTCACGATGTCACGCATGGTTGGATGGAATAAAAATAGTTGAAAAGAGAATTTTAATGTGAATTACAGGTCGGTGCGTGTCTGAAAGGACATTATGGAGTAACTGATTTCGCGTAAAGAAAAATGTCCGTTAATTTTAGCTGTGATTCGAACCCACGAAACTTTTGGTCGCCAGCCAGGCAAGCTACCGACCAGGCCACATAAGCACGTTGACTTCAGTAAGGTTTGTACAAGGGGTATGATGTATGTGTGATGTTGGCTTAATTTGAAGCTTAGCAATGTGGTAATTAGTAAGTGAACTACAGACGTGCTAGTTAGTGAGATACTAATTAGTGAGTCGCCCCGGCCAAGCGCCTTTTGCCACTAAAGCCCCTTACAATTAGAGTAACATTTACACGTTAACTCGAGTGTGGAAGAGCTCAAAACAAGAAAGTGGAAACTGTGTTGTGGTAACTGTGATACACCTGTGAATGTGAACTAAGAACAGTGACTTTGTGATGAGAAACCGCTGAAGGGAGTCTTTAACGCTATCACGTACTGCCCTTGAAAGAGGAGCCTAAGTGTTCCCCTAATTCTTTTTTACTTGTTCCGAAGTCTTATTACTTGGGCGTCCAAAGAAATGTTACTTCCCATTTCAATCAAGTTGGAGGCCTGCGCAGATAACCAAGTTCACTTTCTATAAGTTCCAGCTTTTAAGTATACGTACTACGTAGACGTTAGGAACTGGTGGTAGCTTCAGCAGGGATTTTTTATCGAGGTGATCTCCTGCGCAGTTTTTTGGTCAGAACCTCTTCAACTGAAACTTTAATTGTGTTAAACAATCTGTTGAGCATATTGCCCTCTTCTTTCCTATGGTGTTGACGCAGCAACATTCTCTATAAATCTAAAAATGTTGACAAATCTGAATGCCATCGCTTATTACACGACATCTAAAGTTGAGTAGGGAGGCCCGCTTAGGAAAAACAAAATAAAATAGTTCGAATTAGACAGCTTATTTGAATAACATTTTATTTTTTCGTACCACATGAACGTTTGACAGCCTGATTGTATATGCTGGTTTGGTTTGGTTTTGGTTTATTAGGGTTTAACGTCCCGAAGCAACTCAGGCTTTGAGAGACGCCGTAGTGAAGGGCTCCGGAAATTTCGACCACCTGGGGTTCTTTAACGTGCACTGACATCGCACAGCACACGGGCCTCTAGAATTTCGCCTTGATCGAAATTCGGCCGCTGCGGCCGGGATAGAACCCGCGTCTTTCAGGTCAGCAGCCGAGCGCCATAACCACTGAACCACCACGGCGGGGCCGATGATTGTATATGCTTCGGTCCAATGCCCGTTTAGGGTTGATTTTTTTTAAGGGGGAGGGGGAGCTCTGGTTGCGTACCAGAGCTATTTACAGGGGTCACTGTGTGTACCAGCTACGAGCTACCATACTCTCAGCTATAGGCGCTGAACATCCTGCCTCTTCAAGAGCACTGCTGCCGTGCTTTGAAGTGAGAGATTGAGATTATGAAGTGTCAAGCACCTGCTTCAAGAAATTGCGGTCCTTTTGCAACACGACGCCTGGGCTTTTTTTTTGTTTACCTCCATCAAGTTACCTAACTGTGTTCACTGAACATGAACAATATTTTGTTTGAAATGTTAGAATTTTCGAAGACTGAAGGGGTGTCATGAGCAGCTAAGTGCGCTCTCTAACTTGACATCATGAAATTACTACTGACGTCCACCCCTAGTCATTCTGTTCTGCTTCATTCAAGTTATAATGGATACCGCCATCAAAACACGGGATAAGCATCAGTTTAAGGGTGACCACGACAGGTGCCGATTGGTTCTTCACGTTGGTTACTGCGTGCTATTCAGGAACCACGCGCTTCGTCTGTGATCAGGTATTTTGTTGTATTGATATTTGCTAAAATTCTCATTACCCCTAATGCCACTACTTTACGTACGTTTTGACTGAAGGTCCCCCAGACAGTTTTCCTTCAGGATGTCCTTCTGTACTACCTTTTGTATACACTTGTGAAAAAAAGCCGACAAGAATTCGGCACCTGGCGGCAGCGGGTCTTTCACCCGATAATAGTGCTTCATACACCGCTTGGACACAAGGACCTCATCATCGTTCACTGCTCGATTTCATTAGATCAGCGAACCTTTACTCATTTATTTAGGCATCCTCATTTATCATTGCATGCCGTTTTATGCCCTGAGGCATTCAACATCGCATTAAAAAAAAAGATATGTTCAATTAACTGAAACTTGCATTGCCCGTAGCGTTGCCTGGATAGCACGCAGAGTCGTACTAAGTGGTTTTCTGAATGCATGCGCTCGTCCTCTCCTCCTTAGGGTGTACCTCTACGCCGAAATCACCATCCCTGACTGCAACGAGACCATAGAGGACGTGGACTACTCTTGGAGGGTGGACACTCCTCTGGTACGCTTCAACTTCGACCACCAGCGCTCGCCAGCCTACAGAGTGAGGCCCTTCGATCTGCCCGGTACGCATCTCTCAGAACAATCCGGCTACATTGTACAGTGACATACCTTTTAAACGAACTTTTCAGGTTAACAAAGTTGAGCGAAATCCGCCGGCGAAATGCCAAGGCATCCCATCCAAATGAACTACTCCAGAACAAAGTTCATAACGCTATAACTAAGTTTAGGGATCACCTTCAAAATAATTAAAGTGCAGCTTTTTTTGTCAGAATGTGCAACTTCGGCAGGCGTGAAGTCATTTCCACTGGCGAGACTTCACAAATGTCGTCCCAACTCTGTTTTAACCCCAATCATTTCTGAAACAGTGGACACTTCGGATAGCTATCCAGGTAGCAACTGTGGATAGCAAAGTGCCTTTGGAAGAAACGTCACTGCAAATTTTCACCTACCTCTACGTTCGCATTTCGTGGCAACACTGTAGCGTCCGCACTAAAGAGTTCAAACGGATGACGATGCAGGTCGACGTACCCCTGGGCAACAGACAATGCAGATCACACATGAGATCAAAAATTCACTCTACATAGATAGCGTCTTTGCCAAAAGTAACCAACCGAGCAACTGCAACGGCAGCGGGCTCTCAGCCGAGTGGTGGCGCTGCGGTCAGCGGCGCTGGCTACTCGGTTGCGAGTGTAAACTGGGTGACGTAAGCCCGCGCTCTTGCCCCCCTTCCTTGGATGATAAGAAGATGAAGTAAGCAGGTAGTACGAGCGGCGAGCTGTTTCGCACCTTTGGAGTGGTGTCATACTGAGCGAGTGCGCAAGCTTACGTCAGCCAGTTTACACTCGCAGCGGCCAGCAATGAAGATAGCAGCGCCATCTCTCGGCAGCTAGTTACTTTTTGGCCAAGATGGTATATGTGTACGCGTATCTCCCGCACTGCGTGCACAGTGGCATAGTCCGGAGGATAGGTGATGCCTACTTACCAGTA
Organism: Amblyomma mixtum; assembly: GCF_055824585.1. Lineage (NCBI taxonomy): Eukaryota > Metazoa > Arthropoda > Arachnida > Ixodida > Ixodidae > Amblyomma > Amblyomma mixtum. Next base: position 21,173,455 of record NC_143012.1, read on the forward strand.
CGATCGGCGTCAAATGAAATGCAAGCAGCGCAGCTCGTGGCCAAGGGTCCCTTTTACGCCGTCTGCCGTCCTCACCAAGAGATAAGCGCGTTCATCCGTTTGCGGTAGTTTTGAGTCTGTTTTCTTTTATGTTCGTTTTCTCGATTTGCCACTGGAGCGCCACAGTTATACTTGCCACCGATCGCAACTTGCGCAGCTGCTGTAGGACGCGTGGGTGAATCGAGCGATATTATCTCCCTGGCCGGCAGCGCTTTGATTTTGCTTCTGTCATCGCCATGTTATCAGCGTCTGGCTGCGATGCGAATAGTGGAAAAGACCGATCGGGTTGCGGCCCGTGTCCAACGTGGCCGTCGCTGCATCGCTTGTTTCTGGCAGTGAACAGAACTTTATCGCCATTCCACCACCAGTTATGTGGCGCTCCAGTGGCAAAGCAAGAAAAAGATAACGACTGTCGAAGAAAAAAAGAAGAAAAACGATCGCGAACCAGAAGAGCGCGCCTATCTGTAATGGCGACAGGCGGACGGAGTAACGTAAACCTTTGGCCATGCGCTTCGCTGTTTGCATTTCATCTGACGCCGATAGTACGTGGGGTTCGAAGTATAACATAAAGGAGAGGTAAAAAGTATTAAAAGCCTAAAACATGCATCACTTTCTTCTCTCCTGTCGCCGCTTTACTTCTTAAAGAAGGCGACCGTTAGAAATCACTTTAAGCAGCAACCAAAGTTTGTCAAGTTGGTGCGCGTTCATGATGAAAGATAGCGCGAAGGAAACACGAAGATTGGACAGACACGGATAGCGCTTGTCTGCGTCGTCGTGTCCGCCTTTCGTGCACCCTTTGCGCTATTTTTTCATCGTGGGATCAGTGGCTTTGGGACGTTAAATCCTATAAACATGAACCATCATCATGGAAGGCAGAAATTCCAATTCTTAAACTCGGTCCGTGCTTGTAGTTGGTGGTTGTTCTTTCACTGAGCGCTTCTATGCTTGGACACATCAACTGAAGTGTATGCACCGCAATTAAGAATTTTCCACTTGTATCAAAACGTCTTCCATCATGATTTTCCCCCAAATTTAGGCTTATGTAGCCTATTTCCTCCTTCAGTCACTTGTGTCACCAAATCCAATTGAATACTTTATTTCATATCTAATTATTCTCCATTCATTTATTTTTAAAAAATTTGAAAGTCAATCCCTGTGTATTCGCCAATCCCCTTTAGAGTATGTACAGTATGTTTCGAGGTCAACAACAACAATGCATTCAGTAAAGCAGAAATTTGGGCAAGTTGGTATGTATTCATTTTTGAAACAGCGCAACAAAGACGGGACGTGGAAACTAAGGGGTAAAGACAAACAGGCGCCTGTTTGTCTTTACCCCTTAGTTTCCACGTCCCGTCTTTGTTGCGCTGTTTCAAAAATGAATACATACAGCTCTTTAGGCCATCGTTGACAATGTGTTTCTGCAGCTACAACCACCGTTTCGCAAGCATATCTGCAGCTTTTTTCTCTCATTCAGTTGTCTTACCCCGAGCAAGAAAATTGTCAGCGATGCATCAGCCTAGTGCCTCAACCTAGTTGCCGTAGCAACAGTGACGCCAATGCTTAGCCTAAGCCTAACTTAGTATGACGCCATGCCTGACCACTGTAAATTCACAGTAATGATCTTTGAGCCTGACATTTGACCTTAAACTTTCAGTTCGGGGGTGCGGGCTAACTGTGTGGTAGACTCTTTAATGCATTACATAGCACAAAGTAAAGCATGCAAAACCATGCCAAACAGTGTTTCGCACTGATAAATCGGTTTACCACGTTATACCCCGCCTAACTTTTCTTTCTTTTTTTTTTTGCAGCCGACACGAATGTGACATTCACGCTGCGTGTCTCAAACTACTACGCCCCCGAAGAGTACGGCGAGGCGTCGGTGACCCTGGTGGTCGGATCCCCTCCACTGACGGCCGTCATAAAAGGTGAGTTACAAAATGGGCATCGCGCGAATTCGGATTAAGACCCAAAAATTTACTTCACAAAATCGTTCTTGTAGCCATCGAAAAAAATTAATAACATTCATGACATAAAGGAAGCCCATCCACACTAATGGACCCTGTATCGACTTGTCATTCTTAGTGGCATGGAGATGAGACTAGGAAGAGATTGCTGGGATAGGAAAGGCACGGTTAGCTCAGGGCAGGGATAACTGGTAAATATTGGGAGACGCCTTCGTTCTACATGGCACGCAATCTGGATGATGATGATGATGATGATGATGATGATGGAAACTACCAAAAAATTAACAATGCGAGAGAGAGAGACTCTTTAATGAAATACAGAGAATTTAGCCGGCGTTTCAATATCGCTGGCATGCTACTCTGCGTAGGGAGGGGAATTTGGGAGATAAAGACAGAAGGAGAGCAGCGTGGAAGAGGTAAAAAAAAAAACGAAGATAAAATGCGGCCATGAAATGGGTACTAAGGATGCAATGGCGAGTATTGATGTAACGTTGGCGCTCAGCTGCTAGGCGTTTTGAAGCCTTGAAGCCTTGTCCTTTTGAATGCGTGCGCCGCATGGAAATGAAATCGAATCAATAATCTGAACGCTTGCTCAGATGCGCGATGTTATCATTATCATTTATTACACCCATAAAGGCCCCAGATGGGGCATTACAAAAATGGGGGGAGGGGGGGGGCGTGTATTACAAAATTACAGTTCAAATGAAGAGCGCGCTGTCATGAAAGGAAGAGGTAGCAAAATTTTGTGGTGTAAGATCACATATTAGACGTTCTTTGAATTAGTGGGATCATGCACGTTCGACGACGTGTTCAGGAAGCTGGTCCCGCTCTTGTATCTGGCTAGTAAAAAATATTTGTTAGAGGCGTTGTTGATCCATGTAAACGATGGATGCTCATGGAGTAGAACAAACCAGATGACATGCGAGGGGATACTAGAAGTGACTCACGTAGGTTGGGAACGGGCTGGATAGTTTATGGAAGAGATATAGGCGAGAAATATTGGGCCTCAGGGCTAGTGAGCTGATATCGAGAGATGGCTTACTACTGCTGATGCTGTGGCGAAAGTCTTAATTTGAAGATATAAAACTGGTTGCGCTATTCTGGATGGACTCATTTTCGTTACTTAAATAAGCCTGATTAAGGGGCCAAATTCTTCATGCGCATTCGACCTTCGTGCGAATGAAAGATTCGTACGCAAGTTCACGAATGGAAGGCGGTGGTGGCGGTATAGACATACTCATTCCATGTCAGTTTGTTGCTAATTTGGAAAGAGCCAGTGCCGCTGGCGTATAGGAATCCCTGATCACCAAAACTTGACAATACCATGATAGATGATGGGAATCAAGGTTCTTGCTCTCTCGCCATTATTTTCGGCGGTACGCAAAGGTGCGTTTCAGCCTCGGCTTCTTTATTGGCGGTGGTGCGAAGGGCGAGTGTGAAGGACGAAGTCGTTCATTCTGGAAACGCGGAAAACATTGTGTATTATCCAGTGCCGTTATCACGGGGTCCAGATACACGAAGTGGAGAGTAGTGTCTATCTGCGTGACGTCGCCTGGACTCTTCGCATCAGATTTCCTGGCAAGAACCACTTATACTCCCCTCCTTCCACAGGTGGTCCAATGCGGGTGGCTGGACTGAGCCAGAACGACGTCGTCCTTGATGGGTCCCCGTCGAGTCCCGCTGTGAAGCCACTTGTCTACCAGTGGAGCTGCTTGGATGAGGTATGCGGTACCTATACTGGCATCGGAAGCCTCTCGTAAGGGTTCATATGCTGAAACTGCTGTTTCGTCTCACATCGCCTGATATACCAAGGGAACACCAACAAGCGCCATCTCTCGGCCGCCAGTAGCGAACACCGTGTAATTCGATAAGGTTAAATTTTGACTTGTAATTGTGAACATATACAGATACAGAGAAGGGGGAAAGGAAGGGATGTTAACCAGAAAGGTTTCCGGTTGGCTACCATGCACTGGGGAAGGGAATGAGGGAATTAAAAAGGAAAGAGGGAAGGAACGGGAAACACAGTCACAATCTGTCAATCAAGGCAGTCTCTCGCAAAGAACAAAACAGTATCTTGTAAGCCTTGATGGTGTAATTGCGAAAAATAAAAAAATAAAGTGCGGACGTTGTGAGTGGCCATGTTGATGGTTAGAGCTTACTGTTATCCATGTGCTGGAAAATATGACTTGTAAAATGATTCGTGCGCTTGCATCGCAAAGTTTCGACGACCACAATAAATAGATTAGATGTACCAGTCATTCTAAATTCCCTGCGGTAATTTTTAAAACACGTAGTAATTTTCGTTATTCAGCGCTACGTGGTACGCAATGGCAGCCGCGCTAACTAAAAACATTTGCTCAAATTCCAAGCAAAGAACAGCGCTGAATGCTCCTCTGATACAAATGTCTCTATGAAATTAGTGTAAGTCAGTTGCCGAGCATGCGAACTCGAAGAGAAGGGAAATTCGAATTATGCGGAGTTCGAAACAACGGGAGCGCGCTCGGGCTCGTCTTAATATACGTGATGTTGACGGTACCCAAAGCTTCAGTTCGAATGAACCGGTTGTTCGAATTAAGCGAATAGCAGTTAACGATGTTTCACTGTGTTAGCAGCTGAACCTTGTCAAGATGGGTTCATGTCCATATATGAAAGGTAAAATACTCTGTGTCCTTCCCAAGGACCTGCAGCCGTGTTACGACTACGCACCGGCGGCGTCCGCGGACCTGCTGCTAGATCCCTTGGAGACCAACCGGCCGGTATTGCGGGTGATGGCCGAGAGGCTGCAACCGGGCAAGACGCTCAACTTCACCCTCGAGGTGTTCCGCGGAGACAACAGCAGCACCGACGGCGCAGCGGCCTCCACGTTGGTAGTCACTCGGGAGGACCCAATACCGCTGGTCAGTGGTTCCTTGTGGCCTCTGTTATCTCTTTCAATTTTTTACAGTCTATAGACTGTCCATATACTTCTGTCTATAAAGTCTATAGACTCATGGCCATACACTTTTAGTAGACTTTGTCTATAGACAGTCTACAGACCATGAATTGACAAAAAGAAATATCAATAGGAAAGCAATAGAGTCTATCAGAGGTCTATAGACTGTCTACAGACCATTTCTATAAGGTTATGTGACCGCTGGTTTACTGTTTGTGGGTTTACGTGTGCGCATGGGTGAGGGTAGAGCGGAACAAATACAGTGAGAAAGGAGAGAATGGTCCACATTAAGACCCATAGACTAAGATCCATAGACTAAGGTCCCTATATCAGCTTAACAGTAACCGCCAGCATCCAACTCACTGAGTATATTGTTCAGAGCAATGATCAGTTCGCCAACCTAGGATAATTTGACATATATACATACATTTAAAAGTGGCTTGTTTAATGAGCGAGCCCCTTGGACCATTCGTTGTGATTTTCAGGTCTCGCTGGACGAGGTGCTAGCCGGCAACAAACCTGTGCACGACTACGACGCTACCACGGAGTCCTTTCTGGTGACCACGGGCCCAGCAGTCGTCGTCCACGCCATGTTCTTCGTCCACTCAAAGTCCATATCGATCAACTGGAATGTTCCAGGTAGGCGGATTCTGGCACTATCTACAAAACTAAAGACGTATTTACTTGAAGCTTCGTGCACCGCGCAAGACTGAGAGCCAGACGGCTGACAGAAGTCAATCTTTTTGTATTTTCTGGGTCCCTGCCTGGTTTTTTGGGCTTGTCTGTACGGGAGCGAGAAAAAAAAATTTCCTCAAGTGTCGCCAGCGGAGCGGTGAAATCGCCCTGCGCGTGACTCCGCGCCGCGTTTTTCTGGCACGCTTGTTACTCTTTTCATCGGCGTGTTCGTAACCGCAGTGCCGAGCGTTGTCATCTGCCGCTCCGGTGACACGTCACTTGTGCTAATATAGAGTTATAGCATAACGTGATCCGCGATCCGCTACAGTGATTCAATTTTGCGAGGTGCCACTGCGCATGCGCAGAACGCACTGAGGGCGCCAGATGGGACCACGTGCCCGCTAGCTGCATGCGCGCCTGCCGCGCGGGGGGCCAATCAGCGCGTACGCAGTGGTGCCCCGCAGAAACGGGTCACGGTAGCAGATCGTGGGTCGTGGATCGCGCTATACTATCTCTCTCTATTCTTTTTTGCCCGCGTCTTTACATGAGAAAAAGAATAAACTAATCCAAAGGAAAAAAAGCGGTCGAATTTCGATGGAGGCGAAGCTCTGGAGGTCCGTGTACTGTGCGCTGTCAGTGCATGTTAAAAAACCCCAGGTGGTCGAAATTTCCGGAGCCCTTCGCTACGGCGTCCCTCATAGGCTGAGTAACTTTGGGACGTAAAACTCCCCCAAACCATAAACCAGCAAAGAAAAAAAGTCAGCAAGGTTAGCCTGCAGCAGCATGGTTGTGCAACCTGGAATCCACCGTGGGTGTTGGACAAGGGAGCGCAACCGGGTCGGTAGAGATGATCTAGAAGGGATGGGCACGGGCATGGGCACACAGAAGGGATGGGCACACAAGATGGCGTATGGAGTGTTAATTTATCCCCAGCCAGTCTTATTCTGCGTAATTTAGCTGAGCAAAGCCAGGCCGGATTAGCAGGTTGATTCAGAGTCTGCTCGTAGGCCTAATACAACGTCCTTAGTTAGTGGCCGGTTCTCCAAATGCGAGTTCCGAATGCGTCCCATACAGACCCAAACACACCCTGTAATAATATTTTTGACGTAAGCACATATTGCATGGTCTACTGGTTCATTCGAATAACTGGCCCAGGCCACATTCCTGAACGGTTCGTACCTCGGATGACGTGCGCGCACCGGTGTCTGAACGCGACGCCCAGTAGTAGTCTGCATAAAATAGTGGTGCGCGCGCTGCTGTTCCAGCAGTCTAAAAAGGACGCGTTGGTATCAAGCCTAGAGAAAAGTCGGCCCCCAGTGACTAACTACCGTTACGTGTATGACAGCGAAAAGGGTTGAGGTAGACAGCATCCTGTCTCAACAGCAGGACGAATACATGTAAATTGTCATCCCCAGGATTCCGGCCCATGCGCCTCGGAAAACCGGTCGCGCCATCTCGCGACAGCCGGCGGCGCGGCGGCGCGTAACTGAATGGCGATGAAAAATAAAAAATCAATATCTCGTCACGCATAACAGTTACAAGCGAGCTCTGACCCTGAGGGGTTAAATAGCTCATAAAGTTTCTTTTAATAAAGTTTCATCTCTGTGGCTTAAATATTGCGTTTACCCTGCGCGATGAGATATGGTCGCACGATGCCTATGACGAAGTCGCGAAAAAAACCCCACTTGTCCTCACTTGATCACTCACCCCTGCCATGATTTACAATATATCGGACTGCTCTAGGAGCTTTAGGTAGCGAAATGTCCCATCTTTTAATAGATGTAAAGTATTTTACATTTGAAAGAGGCAGAATTTTTCCCTGGCTATTTTTCTATTCATCATGCATCCTCAGCATCGGCAAGAAACATGTGGCGCCCTCTCTTGGTGCGTTTGGCTAGGCGCACGTCTACCTTTTTTTGCTTTCTTTAAGGAGATCAAGTCACGCCTTGTGAATGCGCGCTTTTATTAAAAGTGTCCCCATCGGATGTAGGCACACAAACATGGGCCGCTACAAGAAAGTGTTCTCCATGTATGGGTATTATAGAGGATTATAAGCAAACTCCGGAGCTTTACAGACACATTTACTATTGCAAACGCATACAGTGGCTACTTGAGGATGAGTGATAGTGGAAATGCGTGCGCATTAAGCCACGAAACTTAGGTATTAGCGCATTAATCGCTACATCTTAAAGCTCAATAGCGTTCAGCTCTTCGAAAGTTTAGGCGATGCGGTCAAAATGCAGCAGGGATGCCTTGAAATCAGTGTACCTCTGTAGTCTCTTTATTGAATATAAAGCTATTTCTGTAAGGGTACAAGCCCAATCAAGCCGAATTCGTTTGGCTTCTTGCTGTACTCCTGTCATCTGTACATATATAGATGCCCATAAGCTTGTACGTTGCAAGTACTGCAGGATTCTATGCAAGAAACCTGGTGCTCCGTTTCGTGCCTGTTTCACTAACTGATTGTGCGCATTAGGCAATTTGTCCAGTGTGACAATTCGTAGTTTGATAATTCACAGCATTTCTTCTAGGTTGTTAAAGTGCCTCCAGTTATTCGATCATTCGCCGTCGCTAAGGGCTTTGCCATTGCCGTAATCGCTGCTAATTTCCGCGTTCATGTCAAAAGTGTGTGCAAACTGTGAAGCGATAACGAAGAGTTCATAGAACGGCATGTTGTGAGCTATTCTGACAAATCTGCCATTTGCTGTGCAGGAAGCTACGCCTTTTCCCAAAGCTGCAACCCAGAGGCAAATCCAATTAAAATTTTATGACTATAATTTGCATTTATTTGAGAAGTAAACGCCAGCCAAATAAGTCCTTGTAGGATAACACGACGTTTCAAAGCCGGCTCTGTTTCTGCTTTAAGGCGGCAGCTGGGCACTCCATCCGGGCCACTTGCGCAATGCGCCGCTCGCGCTGTCCATTAGCGACAGGACGCTACGTGCACGCGGCCTAGAATATGCAGTTAATTTACGCGCGTTGTAAATGTGTACAACAAAGCTTAGGCACTAGCTTGCGAGCGGCGCGAACTTGATACTTTTTTGTATTTTGTGAATTGTGTACAAAGCTCCCCCGTCTTTTCTGCCGGTCGCTTTCCTCCGTACTTTTCCTCGCTATCCTCTCCCTGTGACTTCCGCCGGCTCTGAATTCCGTGAATTCCACCGGCTGCAGCTCTCGTGCTTCCATTTTGTATTTTTTTGTCAGTAAACGATTACTACTACTTCTTGAGGGTGCGACTGCGGGCGCGTTGCGGAGCCTTTTTTAAGCCCACATAAGGTCGACCGCAGGGTCACGGAGCTTAAACCGTGGATGTAGGAAAAGGGAGTGGTTCCCAGAAAACATTCAACATTCTCCTCCGTCATGACTCAAGTAGAAGGCTTCTGCGCAGTTTGGTTCGGTTTCCACCACAATAGTGCCGTCAAAGTCACCCCTGTGGTGGCATGGCTGGGAAGTACGGTCACTGCGCTTCTGTTCATTTGATTGACATAAGCTTTGTGCTGCTTCACTCTTTCCGTCATATTGTTGGTGTCCCCAGCCTAAGCCTCGTTTACATGAACCGGACTGCGGTAGATCGAATCGGGGGGTCAAGTTGTGTAAGTTCAGCCCGACTCGACGATTGCGTGTTTACATGAACTAGATTTTAGCGAGTCGAGACCGGTTCAACTGCAGCGACACCAAGCGTCGAGCAGCGCAGCGGGTGAGGGCAGTGGTAGCCTCCAAGATTGCGGCACGGCACCGCTGTCTCGCAGGCGCGATGGCGCAAGCGTAAAAACAGGATCGTAATTTATGCTCTCCACTCCCGCTAACCCGACTCTTCGTCTGTATCCGGTTTACGTGCTATCTTCCGTTGGGATTGAGCGAGTCAACCCCCCCCTCCCCCTCCCCCCCCTGCAGCGGAGTTGACTGGACTCACTTCCTCGACTCCCGGAACCGACTGTGCGGTGTTTACATGAAACCAGTAACCGGTTTTCAACTGAATTCCTCAACTAAACCCCTTCAAGTAAACGCCGCTCTAGACACCATGCACTCGAGCAGGGTTTTTGCGTACCACGCCTTGCATCTTTTCTGTAGGACGATGGGTCTTTGGGACAGGGGAGGAGGCGCCTGATAATGATGTCCGGCTGGTACCCAGTTTCCACCACTTCCTTTCCGCGAATGCTGGCCAAGGTTTTGCTGACGCCTTTTACGTACAGATTGCATACGCGTTTTTGCTCCTGGCGTGTACTTAGCCTACGCGTAGAATTGTTTTCGTTGCGTTTTTTCCCATAAGGATGTTTTCTTTTGTTGACAAGTTTTAATGGTGCAAGGGCCGCCTTGCACCAAAGAGCGCCATGGAACAGTGTTTTCTTCTACATAAGGTTAGGTGGAAGACATTTTTCGAGTCAATTCACCTCAGAGAAACCACGAAAAAATTTGTATGCATTGGAAAGCGATAGGTACCCGGGGGGCACTGGGAATCGAACAACCGAACCGCCCGCGAACCGCATGCTAAAAGCACTGCTATCGCTGATTTTAAAATAAATAAGCAAGAATTGGGCATCGCTTTCAACCTAAACTTGCTTGAATTTCACGCTACCCTTCCGACACAACTCTTTGACAATATGTTCCTCTCAGAAAGGCTATGACAACGCGACACAAGATTCGCAGAATTAAATGGATGACGAACACAGAGAGAAATGGGCGTTATTTTCAAGAGGTACGTAGGTGACCGTTTGCGGGGGTAAGGGGGAGGAGAGAGCAAAGGGCAGTAGGGAGAGGGTGCTGTCTCCTGCTGTACCTTTGTGTGCGCCTTTCTATTTTTCCCCTTTTACTCCTCCTCGAGCCGTGGACCGCAGGCCGCGAATTCTTCTAAAGTGCGCTGTTTTTTTTACTTCCGACGCTGAAGAACGACAAAGCTGGCGCGTCTGCCAAACCGGTCCTGACAGGTCTCATGCATGAACGCATCCTTGCCGGCTCACGTAAAAAAAAAAAAAAAAAAAACCCTTACAGCTGCTAATGTGCCACTCCTGACTGAAGCGGTCAAAGATTTCCCAAAAATCCCATCAGAGTTTTTGGAGAGAATCAGTTGCATTCTCTGACGTCCTGGTTACGCAGGACTGCCACCAGCTTTGCGAAGAGAGCAGTGCAAGGCACGAAGAGTGGCACAAAAAGAAATTTTGGTCCATTTGTCGTGGCTACGGCAAATGCGAATTAGATGTGTTAGCACTGCGGTTTCGATATTCGAATTCACTGATCACGGCTGCAAGTTGATGCAGAAGATACCCAAAGCACAGCGCGAGAGACGGGTAGTTTAGGACACGGGATGTTCGGCTGCGGTGATGTAAGAGCGAGTGCTGTGCTGCTGAGGTGTGTCGTATTACGTGTCATGTCGATCTGCTACTGTTTTCCATATGGTTTGAACACGGTTCATGTACATAGAACAAAAGGCAGTGATGTAGTGGTCTGATGCAGTGGCCAGCAAAACTAATCTATACGCGCCGTCCGGATTCGCAACCTACTCGGTCCGTAAGGTATTTTCGTTTAGTTAATTTTATTTAAGGTCCAGAAGACGCTGCCAGGTAAGCTGTAGGTACTCTGAGCAGCTCCGTTTTTCATAGTGAGGCGGGGCTAACCAAAGTGCAAGCGCAGAATAGAAGGCTTGATGATCGATACAACTCATGAACGGTACGACGAATACACCCTATGGCTTCACCGATTGGCATGACGCCGTGACATCTTGTACCTGTCAGCCTGTCATCACGAGTTTTTGCACGTTAAATGGGATTACTGAGGATTAGGCAGATTAAACACGACGATAGCGAAACCCGGTAGACGGCATTTGACGGAAGGCCTCCTTTCAGCGGAATTTGCCGATTACGGTTCTTGAGTTCTATTCGACAATTTTGACTTTTTCAGCTTCTCAGATTATCGGCTCTTGAAAAAAAGTATAGTATGTGATTAACGTAAATTAAACCAAGGATAAAAAAATGGAGTTCCAGAGCTACGTGAAACCACCCACAGAGTGTTTCCCGTCGTATGGTCCTCCTCAGAGTATTTTATAAATTCCGATCAATTAGTTAATTAGGTAAGATTAATTATGCTAAATTTTAAACATTCACTTTAGGTTAACGTGCTTTTTGTTAAGTTGTAGAGGAGCGTTACGAAAGAACCGATCAAGTTTTTTTGTAGGAGCGTGTCTTCTACGTGGTTCTTTCTTCAAGTTTTTTTAAAAAAGCCCGCGAAATATGAAAACACCACGTGTTTTCTCTCTTGCGCTACCGTACTGTCGCGTTGCAAGCCAGCTCTGAATGAACGAAGCGTGTGCGCTCACCGTGGCCAAGTAAGCGGCCGGGGCGTAGTTCGACGGGCTGCAAAATTATGAACAAAAAAAAAAACGAAGACTACACTGGAATACACGACTTCACTACTTTCACTTCATTTTTTGGTTTGCCTGCGCGATGTCTCATAAAAGCCCTATCGCAATTGGCAGATCACGCCGTGCGCTTTCCATGCTGGAAGAATGTGCTGATCGCACTTTCAAGATTATGCTAAGAGCGGCGTCGACTGCTCACTTCCAGAAGGTGAGCGCGCACGCTTCATTCAGAACGCGCTTGGCAGCGCTACAATGCAGTAGCGCAAGAGCGCAATGAAGTGTTTTTTCTTTTTCATATTTAGCGAGCATTCCATGAAAACTCGAAAAAAGGGCCACGTACGTTGCTACAAAAAACTGGATCGGTTCTTTCGTAACGCCCCTGTACAACTTAACAAAATGCACGTTCCCTTACAGTAAACGTTAAAATTATGTATAATTGATCTTAAATAAGTAACTAATTAAGCGAAAATAAGAAATACTCTGAGGAGCGCCACACAGTGAGCAACAACATGTCGTTGGTTTCACCTGGCTACGCAGCAACCCTTTTTTTTTAATCTTTGGTTCAAGTTCCGTGAAACACCCTGAATAGATTTGGCCTGCAATTGCGTCTATCTGGAATGAGGCAGGGGCCCTTGTGCTTGCCTCGTCCTATGGAATAATGACACACGCAACATATGGCGCCTCTTGGAAAGCGCTTGGGTGCTTTATTTCGTTGCTAAGGCGTTTCACTAAAAAACCTAGGGTTCCGTGTTTTCAGTATTTCTTTTTTTTTCCATTTAGGGGTTATATGGTGTTTATTTTTTCTCTTTGGTTCGATGATTTTCGCTTTCTACTTTCAATGCCGGAGAGAAACCGGCGTTTATCGGGATAGGTGTTGTAAAGCGGCTGTATAGTTACTGGAGAAAATATAGCGCACCTGAATTTTTTTATTAAACACATACCAAACACCCTACCCAATGAATTAATGCCCAAACGAGTAAAAATAAAAGAGAAATGCTATGACAGCAACGGAACGCTGTACGACGTAAGGTTATTCAAAATTTTGGCACGGATGTAGTTGGGAATACTGCCACCGCATTGAGCCTCTGCCAGTGATGGCATCGCTTGGATTGTCTGTAGTGTATGTAGTACATACACACGCAAATACTTGGAACGACGAACGCACGGCGCCGGATTTTCTCGTAATGGAACTATAAGGCTTTAAAGAGTATAAAATGTTATATTTACACGTAGTGAAAAAAAATGGACACGTACATTGAGAGATTTGTCAGCCATCGGAGGAATGCGGTCAGAAAGCACACGTTTTACATTTGCACTTGATGGGGGGATGGCAAGAAAATCAAGAGATGGTTTTAACAAGACCGGCCATTCTTTACTGCGCGCTCTCCATAAGCTGTGAAAGCAAACGTCAGCAGATGTAATTTTGAACAGCGATTATTCTGAGATCCTTCTTTCAAAAACGGGTGGTCTGAAGAGCTCACAACAGGCGAAAATAATCCATTAAAGACTTCTTTGTCATCAATTCCTGCTCTATGGACGGGTCCACAACTTGCACTTGATGCCAGAAGTCATCGCTATCAAGTGAGTTTTCGCGGAAGCTGCGCATATATTTCTCGCGGACTTCATAGCTTGTCGAGTAGAGAATATATCGGTCTTCGCACCAAACTCTGACCATTCAGGAAGGTATTGACCAGTGAAGGTGCAGGCTAGATGAACCAGGATTGAGTACACGCGGCAGACAAGTGCCTCCTCTGATTTCAATGATTTTATTGCTGTGTTTATTGCTTCGATGTTCTATACCACGCGATTACACTTCACAAAAACTATATATACAGTCATGTCTTCGGGGATAGCGAGTACTGCTAGCAGGCTCTCGAGCTTTTCACCTTTTGTTTGATTGCTCTCCAGAAACCAAGAACATGAATGAACGCTAAAAAAAAAAGTACCAGCTCTCAGGGGAGCCACAGTGGCAAGTTGCCAAACTGGCAATGAGAGAGACGTGCAGGCAATGTGAAAATCCCGCCGTATTCCCCTGGAGCCTGTAAGCACTGCTGAGCCGAAAGAGCAGAAGATTTTGTCGGGTGGGGAGCTTGTCCTGGGTACTCTCGTGTCCTGTTGCGTTCCTCGTTACAGGAAACTTATGCCTGACCTACACACTTGAAAACCGTCACGCTGGTAAAAAGAAGACAAAGGAACGCGACAACAGAATTTGGTTTCGATTGAAAGGAATGGTACCAAGGACAGTTCAGTGCGGCTGTGTTCCGGGTGAACTAGAGAAAAAAAAAGTAGAGTACATTTCTTCACTTGAAACTGGCATTCTTTTCTTCAAGGACGGCTGAAAATCAGTGTTCATTGGTTTTCCAGCATTCATATCAAAATGCCGCGGGGGTCATTTTCCGGAGTTTAACGGAGTTTAACGGATACCGAAAACACGGCATCTCTACTTGTAACAGGGTTAGTTGGTGCGATTGCAATGTTAGAACTACGCTCTCTTCAATAAACCGGCCTACACGGATTCGTGTACTACCAGTACGTGTGGGTCTTTGTTCTGTACAGTCCAGCCAGCGCAGCTCTAACGCAATATGTTTTCCTCTTTCCGACTTTCTACGGGAGCCAGATCAATTTCAGCTTAACTTCCACACTTTCACGCAGCTGCTGCGCGGCTTCTAGAACGGATATGATAAAACGTTCCGCTGACAAACTACTTGCCCGAGTGCCTGGCATACCGAAGTTTACCAAACATGAACCGATGCTGCAAGCAGTACAGCGACGGCGTACGCCGAACGGGCGCCGAAAAAGGGCATGCACCTCCATGTTCTTGGTGCTGGCTGGCTCCCCCTCTGAAGCCAACGGAAGTAATTTCGAGCCGTGAAGAAAAGAGGTTGGGTGCTCTGAAGGGCAACTCGAACCGCGAAAAGTTCTGGGAACCTGATAGAGCTTCAAGCCATAAAGAAAAGAGTCGCCGAGAGCCCCGCTGTCCTCCGAATGTCGTAAACCGGACCCCGCTTCCTATTCGTGCGCGAGCGCCCGTGCGTTCCGGTGGTGGTCCGGTGACGTCTCCTATAGTACGCATGCTTATACCGGTTCTGTGGTATTCCAAGAGCGCCCACCTTGAGCGCGTACGCCAAAGAAGGGCCCTTGGAGCACACTTTCAGCATATCGAGTGCCCTCAACAATTTTTCAACCGAACATTCTCGTTCGAAAAATGAGGGGGGAGATGTCCCTTTGTCAATATAAGACAGAGAGAGATAAAAGGACGGAAAGGCAGGGAGGTTAACCAGGCGATGCCCAGTTGGCTACCCTACACTTGGGGAGGGGAACAAAGAGGAAAAAAGGAAAAAGAGCGGCAAAGAAATGAGTCTGTCAAGTGTCCATCGACCACTATGTCACAGGGACAGAGGGCGCGCACAGAAAACTTAGATTATAGGCGGGAATGCAACCCCGAGTCCCTTAGGAAATTCAGGAGCGCTTTCACCGCTTTCCGTTGTCTGGAAGGTTGTGTCCAAGAAGTTGTGGAAAGGATGTGAGGAGCGGGTCGGGACAGGTACCTGTCAAGAGAACGCATCATGGCAACCTTTCGGCAACTTCTTTTTCGGCAACTTCGATGGCTGGAGGCGTGCGTCGAGGCTTCAGGTTCCGGCATATTAGGGAGCAGCCCCCCTCACCTTCTTCCAAGAACGATACAATGGAGGGCTACTGACTCATCCCCCTTCACGCTAACCCCTTGAGCCAGCCGAGCAGGAAGTGGAAACGCGGTCTGTGAACGAGGGTTCTTGGTTTGAAGAGACCTTCATGAAAATAAGCTTTCCTGCAATTCTGCAAGTTGTCCATTTACTTCAGACGCAATGAATGCCGGCACGTCGAGAGTATGCTAGGGTGCGTCAGCGGACATCAAGGCCGCCAAGCGACCCACAGCGAAAGCGGGTATCTTCCACGGAGCTGCCTTCGTTGTCTGCATTCTCAGTGCACGCTCTGCGACGTATTAACATAGACAGCTGTTGAGGGCATGTTTCTCGGTTGTGCATCGTCGGTGTTGGCGTTGATGTCTGAGAGGTACGAGCACAGTTACATCACGAGTGAAAGAATAGTGAGGCCATGCGTACTGAAAGCAATATGAAAATAAATGGCAATAAGAAATACGAATTTCATCACCTGAAATCTCGCGTTCTACAGTGGTAATCACGTCCTGTGATTTTTGTGTTCTACTCTGAGCGTTTTCTTTTTGTTTTTGATATAGTGACATTGGAGCCTCGACGCTTTGTCGTCGCCAGACGATCTCTGGAGAAACGGAAAGTTTGCTACATTCGACTGGTTTCTAGCCACACAAGGCGAGAACACGCGGTTTTTGAAGCTTTCACCAATTACGTGGCCGCTGAAAGGTCTCGTCCGTTCCCAATGGTTTGTTTTATTTGATACTGCACACAAGCCATAATAACACAGTGCACGCACGTTTAATGAGAAGGAACGAAGTAAAGGCTCTAGGAAAAGCCTTTCAGCATGCCGTATTTTTCAGTAAGTGAGCAGACGAGAACCACGGCCACTCGGTGATGCGGTTCTATCGAGCGGCCGTTTTTTTGTCAACCGCCACCTCCACAAACTGGTAAAACAACAGCCAGCTGACCGGGTCGCATTTTTTGGTGCGGCACTAAGGCTTGAATTCTCGATTTCGACGTGGTCTGTCTGTATGTCTGAAGCCTGCTTCACCTGAAATAAAATAATCGAAAATGTTTTACGGCCGCCAGTGGGTTTCGAACCCGGGCCAGCGCGAACAGATCAATTTTAGACAACTACATCGCCGCAACCGAGCATCCCGCATCCTAAACTACCAGTCTCTTGCGCTGTGTCTTGGATATCATTTCTTCAACAGCATCCGTGCGCAATGGATCCGAACACCGCAACCGCAGTGAAAACCGGAGTGCGGGCGCACCTGCGCATGTGGAGTAACCGCGCTAAATCGTCCGAAATTTGTTTTTGTGCAACTCTTCGTACCACGCCATGACCACGCGCTCTGGTTTTAACAAAGCTGGTGGAAGTCCTTATGCTGGTGGAAGGCATTAAAGAATGTAACTGATCCTCTGCAAAAGCTCTGATGTCATTTTTGGGAGATTTCTTTCGCGCATGGAGTGACCCTTCGCCAGGACTGACACATTACGGGTTGTAAGTTTTTTTTTTTATGACAGCTTAGAGACAAGAGTGCGTTCATGTATGAGACCTTTCCGGGCCGTTTTCGCAGAGGCGCTGACTCCGTCCTGTTTCACTGTAGGGAGCAGAAAAACAGCGCACTCCAGAAGCAAGCACGGTCTGCGCTCTACGACTAGAGGAAAAGTAAAAGGGGGAAAAAAGAAAGGCAGGCAAAGGCACAACAGGAGACCCCCCTACTGTCATTTTCTCTCCCGCCCCCATACCACCCACGACCGATCCCCCGTTGCAAAATAACCGCTCTTAAAAAATAACACCAATTTCTCCCTACCTATGCAACAGCTCACATGAGTCACATCATCCTTCGCCCTTCATGATACTACACCTCCCCGTTCTTCATCAGTTCCCCGCTGGAAAAAGTTGTATGATGCAATAAACTCATACAGTTTGTCATACAAATATCATATACTTATCATAGAAATGTCATACATTTCTGTAAAATCACACAGTCATCATAGAGATGTCACAGAATATCATACAAATTGTATGATATATCATAAAAATTGCACGATATTCTATGATGAAGTCTCTATGAGGTTATTGCATCATAGACCTTTTTTTCAGTAGGGTTTGATGTTGCCAACAGTGCGTCTTGTTCTTGTAGCCTTTGTGGGAAGAACACTGCCAAAAAGTCATGTCCGAAGGGTACAGTGAAATGCAAGAAAGTTTTGATTAAGACGAAGTCAGCGAAACCTTGGCCAGTATTCTCAAAAAGGAAGGGATGTAAACTACACACAAGCCGGCCACCATTATCGGACGCCTCCTCCACCGTCCCAAAGACAGTCATCCTAAAGAAAAGGCCTAAGGCGTGGTATGTAATACCTTGCTTCAAGTGCTTGGTGTCGTAGGCTGTGAAATATGGCGGTAAGGTGAAGCAGCACAATGCTTACGTCAAACAAATGAACGTAGAGCGAAGCGCGGTGGCCTAGCCCTTCGAGGCGTCTGTCAACAGGACTGACTTCAACAGAACCATTGTGCTCGAGTCCGAGCCAGATTTGCGCAGAACGAAAATAGTCGGCCTAGTCGGTGACGCCGCAGTGCGATTTTCGCACAGTGCTTTCACATGCAACGCGTACCCAGCGAATTCGGTCGGAGGGACACGCAAGGTTGGTCGATGTTTTCATAGGCAACCCACGATTAAACGCGACAGAAAGGCTGCACGGAATGTGTTGACGATGTTATGGCCAGCGTGTTTTTAGATGCAAGGCAATATTTCGTATGTTGTGATTAGAATAAACAGTTTTGATTACGCCGCGGGAACAGCTCCCACGTGACCCCATGCCGATGATGATGATGATAACAACTTTTATTTCCACCGATGTAGGAGGACCCCATGCCGAGACGGCGCGTGACGTGATGTCACGTGGGAGCTGTTGCATCGGCGGTCTCGACACGCGCGCCTCGAGACCGGCCGTGGCCGCGGCAACAGCTCCCACGTGACACGCGCCGTCTCGGCGCTGCCCATTGGTCAGTCGCAGAGCGAACACACCGACGCTGCGACTGAATTCCAACCGGACGGAACTTGGTCGCAGGCCGTCTGCGGCTAGACCGACGGCCCTCCCCAATCACAGCGTCGCAGGCGAGAATCGCATGCATGTGAAACGGCCTTAAGTCATGGCACAGTTAATTTTTTTTTGTGTGTGTGATGGAACAGAGTAAAACACCGGGACACAGGTTTTTGCGCTGTTCCATCACAAATGCAAATGAGTAACCAACATGCCCAACCTGCTGCCCTGGCTGATTTAAAAGTCGCGGGGAATGTTAATCGTTCCCTGGAAATGGCTCCTTCTTCTTAACCCGCGTTTGTGGGCTTAAAAAGAACCTGCAACTCCCCTGCAGTCCCTCCTTGAAGAAGTAGTAGTAGTAGTAGTGGTTTGCCAGAGGCAATAACAGCTGACAAAAATAAAAAAACGAAATTAAAAATGTTGCCGGCCGCGGTGATTGCTATCTAATACCTTTGCCCTGCAGTGGGTGTAGTCAGGCTGATGATGATGATGATGACCTCAAACATTGGAGCTGCGCCGGTGTAATTAAAGGCAAAGGGAGAGGATAGCGAGAAATACGTAGCGGAGCGACAGAGAAAAAAGGCAGGGGTAGCTTTGCACAACATTCCAAAATGAAAAAAAAATTATATGTTCGCGCCACTCGCCTGCGAGCGCCTAGATATTGTTGCACGTATTCGCATCCGTGACGGGTAAATTCACTGCATATTCAGGGCCGCGCGCACGTAGCGTCCTCTCGCTAATGAATCGCGCGAGCGGCCCACTGCACAAGCGGGCGGGGTGGAGCGCCAAGCCGCCGCGCTTGAGAAACCCAGTCAGCATTTAAACGTCGTGTTATCTAAAAATAACTTCTCTTCATTTCTCAAGAAATTTAAATCATAATCAACAACATTTAACTAAGGTTTGACTCTTGAGTGCTGCTCTGGGTAAAGGCGTAGTTTCTTGCCGAACAGACGGGAAACGGCATGTTTGTGAAGTCTTCTTTAGCTCTTCATAGTTTGCGTACACCACTGGAATATTTTCCAAAACTAGCATCGCTTGCAGCAGTGGTAAAGCCCTTATCGACGGTGAACGAATAATCATCGGAGGCATTTTACCAACCTAGAAAAAATGTGAACTACCACACTACTAATTGTTACATTGGATAAATCACGTACCGCGCACAATGAGTCAGTGAAACAAGCATGAAGCGCAGCATCAGGTGTTGCCGCTGCAGCACTGCAGCACTGCAGCACTTGCTCACTCAACGCATTCGTACTGCATTTTCACCACATCGACAGAAGTTTCGAAGAGCTGACAGCTATCGAGGCCAATAACATGAGTGTTGAAATGCAGTGATTAATACACGATTTTAATATTTTTAATGCACAGAGTAAGAGCCACATACAAGTATTCGTGAGTGAGCTCTAAGTATGAGCGTCGGGAATTACGCATTTCACTGCTTGAACGAGTGTCCCTGGAAGTTTCATTGCTTTTGTATTGTTAATGCGTACGCAATATCAGTGTCATTATGCATATGTGGTCACTGTAGGCGCTTAATAAAAAATGTACCTATCACGCAAAAGAGTCCTTGTAATCTCCTCTATCCACCCCGGGCGCGCTTTCTTGTCGCACTTTATGCAGCAGCCCATGGTATAGACTCACTCCGATGGGAGCACTTTTGATTAAAGTACGCCTTCATGTGGCACGACTCAACCTCTCAAAGCAAACAACCAAAGCATAGCACGGCCGGTCTCGACGCGCTCGCTCACGAGCGAGCGCGTCGGGACCACGTAAAAAACTTGCTTTCGAAAAATATTTTGTAGTTAGCAGGGATAAACCGCCCCCAAATTTTTTGACGAAGTCGGCATGCGTACACCGCACTAGCCACGGTCCGGCTTCTTTTCTTTCACCCCAGCAAAGAAGGGAGCGAGTAGGGGAGCGACACAATCAGCGCGCCTTGAATACGCTGGGTGACAAAAGAATAAAGGGAATCTCTGCCGGGGCACCGAAAAGTTGGGTTCACTTGAGGGGAGCGCACACAAACTGGAGAATGCGGGAAGGTGAAGGCATCTCTCTCCCAAACCACGAAGGAGGAATGTAAGAGGAGAAGGAGGAGCTCAACTTCATGCGGCGCGTGGTGGCAGATTTGTGAACTAGGGGCGCATGAACCAGAATCCTGGCCATGCACCTCGACCAAACTGCCTAAATCCACTCTTTCTTATAAGTCCTTTGAAGACAATTATTGCGAAGTTAAAATGCGCCTTCTTGGGCGTCTTACAGGTTTTCCCTGCCAGTACAGCACAGCAGGAGTGAAAAAGGGCTTGGAAGGCCACACCTACCTTACGCTGCCCGAAGGTAAGTTGCACAAGGCAGTGCTAAGTCTAAAGCATGCTATTCATGACATGAAGTCCTGGTCATATCCGTCACTGCGGCGTCCTTTCGTAAAAAAAAAAAGTGTTAGTTGACGGCACCTCTCTTGATTACCGTAAGGGCGCTTTCTTCTTCTACAAGCCCATTCAGCACGAAAGGAAACAACCAGTTTGTACAAAAAGAAATTTTTCGGTTAATTCTTGGCTAAATTTTAGCCCTTTTGGAACAAAATATTTTAAATGGAACACGCCGCCTATTAAGGGTGATGGTAATGACGGGGCAGCTTTGAAAAGGCGCCGCAGTAAAAGTGAGAAATGCCGTTCCGGGTGCGACAACACGATGCTTCCGCTTCCCCAAGGAAGCCTGGTTCCCCACGGCTCGTACACGGCCCAGCTGGAAGTGTGCGAGAAGTCCCGCTGCGGCGGCATCAACGTGTCGCTGAGCGCCAGGCCCGGACCTTCCCTGTGCCGGCTGCAGTTTGAGGCCGAGGAACCGGTGGAGCAGCTCAACGCGGTGAGTGCCTAACCTTGAGCTTTATGTGTCCTAAATCCAAGTGAAATACGTGGAGAGACAGCTGTTTCTTACATATCGGCATCGTGGTCTATTTCGCCTGCCATGCAACGTTGCTCAGGAATTCCGTCCATCCTAAGTTACGGATGGTCACTTGAGATACAGGGAGCAAAGATAAGCCAGAATATGAATTTGTAAGCAAGGGAAATGCGCTAAGAAAAAGACACGGACGAGTAGAGCACAAGGACGGGTCTTTTCCGTGTCTTTTCTTGCGTATTTCCTTTGCTTAAGTATGTACGACCGACTCGCCCAACAACGTGTACTCTTAGAATATGAATTGTCATGAAGAACTGCCCAGGTAGCACAGTAGTGTTAAAGCAATGTTGCTCTTTCTTTTGGTCATACGTCCAATGTTTAAAAGAATCCTCCAAGGTGGAGTAGATTTGTAATAATGGGAGTAATTACTCATTAACATCCAACCAAGCACGGCCATACAGCTACAAAGCAAAGCTATATAGCTTTCTCAGAAACTTCGTAGTTGAAGACAAATTCTTCCTGGTCCGGGGTTCGAACCGGGGCCCACCGCCTCACTGGAGCAATCGCTCTACCTTCTGAGCAAGCCGAGATGGCTATCTCATTGTTCTTGATGTCCTTTTCTCTAACGTTTCTGAAATGTCCCAAATAAACGTTTTAATAACCTTGTCCTATTCTTAATTGAACTTTAAAAAAACACACGCAACTTCCTTAGACATGGTAGACTGTCCTTGTGAGAGCACGCAAGCCCGCCAGTTGCGAAAGTACACAGCTTTGCAAAGATCAACAACGAACGCAACTCTTGAGTTCTGCGATACACGACCACCAATACATGCAACTCACTAACCTCCAACTGTATATGATCGATACGAGCTAATGTATTCATTATTGAAGGGTATTTCAAGAGTGGTAGTGGTGAATGGATAATAAGCAAGGTTGCAACATAACAATGGAGGTGTGCATATAATCTATGGCAGGCATAATCTACGAGATTTACTGTAAAGCACTGCTAGTTTGTGAACATCACTACCGTAAGAGGAGGGGAAAAAGTTCTGGGGCACAGTGCATAAAACATATTTTAATGCTGTTTTACGGGTGTGATTTAAACGTAATTACTACATTTCGAACACAGCATTAGAAAGATGTTTAGTTTGAGCATTCAAATAATGTTTGCGATGCACCATATGGCATTTTTAATACTATAATATCATTCAGGACAGAGCGTTAGAAAAATATTGTCTGAATGCTGAATTAATAATCTTCATGATACAAAATATAACGTTAATTGATAATCTTTAACATTAAAATAACGTTCAATGTAACCTGTAACATTACGCCAGCTTACATAGCAGTTTCATAACGTTAATTTAATCTTCGATGCCACTTGGGTGTCTGCCATAAGGAATTCCTATCCCATGTTTTAAAAAACTTCATTGTCATTCGTTATCAAAGGCCGTTTTTTTATATTTGCGAGCCATGCTTGAAAGCCTTGGAGGTCGGCATTGTTTCTTTCCTGTGTTTAGTTCTGACAGAGTTGACACCTGCACCTTTTGGTACACGAAAGATGCCAGCGCTGTATGCGGCCTCCTTGACGGGTCCACCCTTTCTTGACGGTTCCAGAAATGATGTGTGCCTGAATTTCATTAGTCTGCATACGCTACTCAGTCCAAGTTTAACCTCCGGACTTTCTTGAGAACAAGCTTGCTATTGGTGATATGATGGTTAGCATACGGGCGTTTTTACATTTCGTCTCCACCGAAATGCGGCTGTCGTGGCCGGGACCGAACCCGCCACCTTGAGCTTAAAGGTGCACTGAAGAGGAATCTGAACTCGTCTTTTTGCCGCGGTAACCCGATTTACACGTTCCTAGCATTCTTAGAAACTGCGACTTATTGCCCTGTGTGGCCGATTTCCCTAATTAAATCGAATTAACGCCCGGCTCCCGCCTTTTTTTTTGAATTCTGCCTCGTACGGTGGTTGGAGTCGACAAACGCGGGGAGAGCCTTTCAGCTAGCTCCGTGGAGGCTTTGCTTTCGCTTCATTTTGTTTTTTAGGTTTCCGTGAATAAATAGTTTCATTTCCAGATAATATAACCGCAAAATAAGCCCGCCGAAATAAAAATACGCGCGGACTATTTGCTACTACGGACTACTACGTATTACTCCGCCGATAGCAGAGCGGCAAGCCGCCACGGGACTGGGTGAAAGGCACTCCCCGCGTTGGTCGACTCCGCCCACCGTACGAGGCAGAATTCAAAAAAAAAAAAGACGGGAGCCGGGCGTTAATTTGATTTAATTGCGGAAATCGGCCACACAGGGCAATAAATCGGAGTTTCTAAGAATGCTCGGAACGTGTAGATTGAGTTCCCGCGGCAAAAATACGAGTTCAGACTCCTCTTCAGTGCACCTTTAACAGTGAGCACCACAGCCACTGAGAAATAGTGATGGATGGCAGAGCTTAGTGATGTATGCTGCTACATATGCAGACGACGGCCGTGGTTCGCGCATGCGCTGTTCCTGCCGGCTCGCATCCAATGACCTACCAACTCTGGGCGCACGATGGAGAGGAGGTCACGGTTCCGCTCACCACCGTGAAGCGCTCTCCGTTCCTCGAGTTCATCGTCCCGACCGCAAACTTCAGCGCCATCTGTGCACAGGCAAGTCACCTTGTACAACTTTCTTTTCTACCTGCAATTCCTTGTGCAATGCTGTTCTGTGGAGAGCAGAAATTCATATGGTTTGAGCCCTAAACACTACAGCGAAACTACTCGATACAACGAACTAGTGGTGTTTTCAGTTAAATTCCTTCGTTTTGCCTCTGCCTCAAAGCTACAGCGGGACTTTTACTTTTTAGGCCTCAGAGCAGCAGAGGCCAACCGTTGTGTGAAAACACGCAGTTGTTTTCAACATGTTTCAGTACCACCCAGGTTACGAGTTCACTACGTAGTTGTCTGCATGCCACGCCCGTTCGTCGATACAAATTAATCGCTGTTTCGTGCACATTATGCATTCTTGCTAGCCGTTTATGGCTCGCACCAATGTAATCAACTATATCAGACGTCATTTTGGTCAATGCCATCTAAAAGGAGGAACCTTTCTGCCCGTTCAGTTTTGCTTA
Organism: Amblyomma mixtum; assembly: GCF_055824585.1. Classification (NCBI taxonomy): domain Eukaryota; kingdom Metazoa; phylum Arthropoda; class Arachnida; order Ixodida; family Ixodidae; genus Amblyomma; species Amblyomma mixtum. The sequence goes on from NC_143012.1 coordinate 21,198,130, forward strand.
CGCGCTCCTTAAGTTCACCAAACTTGAATTTTGTTTTACGAGATGACGCTTTTTATTTACTTTAGGTGTTTCCCATTTCTGCGCTAGAAGACAGGTAGTCTATCTGGGAAAGCAGCATCACGCTGTAAAAACAGTCAGGTACAATAGTTAGCACTCGTGAAACGAGGCAGTTAATCAGAACGCTTATTGCGCTTTTTGGAGGACTGGAGAAGTTATTTGAGCATCTTCGTCATTCCCGTTCAGATATGCGACATGTCACAGCAGTGTGGCATGTTCTGCAACGACTCCCTGGAGACCCTGCCTCCCGGGAACCTGAGCGAAAGCCTCACGATGGCCTTCAAGAGGTCCGCCATGCAATATCGTCAAGGTACGGCTTGCCAGTGCACATCTCGCTTTTACGCCGACTAGAAGGTAGTTTTTCGCCTTTTATGTTCAGTTCGGCCCGAGCGCCTGACCCCCGACTTCCCCCCGCGCACTTTGCCACTAATAGAAGCGGAGACTGTCGGGATCGTTTGGTACTCCTCAGATGGTGATACTCGAGGTAGCTACACACTTATTTTTGGCAATACTAAGGTAAACAAAAAAATAAAGTGCTGTACTTGTATTGCGGCATGTTCATAGCTCAAGAAAGTTAGCAAAATTAAAAGTAAAGATGCAAACATAGGAATGGACTTTGAACCGTGCTCTTACGGCGCAAAAGCAGCTTGGACTGAAAGGCGGCAGGCAGTAACTTGAATTGGTCTCCAAAAGTCTCTAATAAAATATCGCATATACAGAGTAACCTCGTTATTACGAAGTTGAAGGGGCCCGGCGATTACTTCGTTATAGCCCGTGTTGACCGAGCTTCCAAGGGGAGTCGTCATTCCTTAGTTATATCCATTATTTCGGCATAAACCGTTTCGTTATACCGAGGTTGGACTGTAGACAAATTCAATTAAAAGTACCGAAAGTGCTGCGAGCCAATTCAGAATAAAAAAGACACAAGTGTTTCGCATGGATAAGTCCTCCTGTATAGCAAGCTCGGTACGGCAAGCTGTATGGAAACATGAAAGCAGCTTGATCCAGCGTACAACTCACATTAGCGCGAACTGTCTTACCAGCGGCCCAAGGAGCAACCTGCTTTAGAAGCTCTCGTCTACCTGTTTCGTAATTGCGCTGACTGTTACTGGGGTACATTTTCGCTCCATTCCTCTAATTTATTCCCTCCAGGCGACAAGTTGTCCAGCGTAGTGAGCCTGGTGTCGGCGCTGTCCGAGGACACGGTCGAGGCGCCGGGACGCGTCCTGGACCAGCTTCTGGGGGCCACCTTCCAAAGCACCAATGCCAAGCGGCTCGAGGCGGGGGACGTGCGGGCCCTGTACCAGGCCTGTCGGGTCATGATGGCCCGCGGAAACGTAGACCTCGTCTCGGGAGCCCTGGAGGCCACCTCGGTCATCTCAGAGGTGGCCCTCAAGAAGAAGGTGAGTATCTACAAGCGTCCTGCGCCACGCTCTAAGCTATAGTTGTATGAAGAAGATACTTCGGCTTGTTCGAGCCCATTACAGTGAAAGAGTCCTCTTGCGTGCTGCAGATTCAGGATGCCTTTCACTGATGCACTTGGACGTGACTGAGCGTACAATGACCACGGGAGCAGACACAACAGAGACAATAACCTGCCCCTGTTCCCGTTGGTGCTGAATACCGAATCATGTCGAAACAACTAGCGTGCACGTCTTAGAGGTGCGAGCGTTGTATGCGTGCATCTGTCTGCTGGAAACATCGTATTTTCACAGGTGTTGACGACACGGTGGGACAGACTCCGCCGTAGCGTCTCAAACTTTGCTAGGACTTTAATGTCCGGCCGTTAAGAGATATGCCCTTTATCCAATACAATCCAGTCCAGAGGGATCATCGCTTCATGCCTTGTACACACAACGTTCACCCTATTCAACTGTTGCGCTGTCGCCACGCATCTTCACTAAGGCGGAGCCCTCCAACCTTTTCTTGCGATTATTATTTATTTCTCCCACACTGTCTTGTTTTGTGTTCAGTGGTTAATTGATCCTGAGATGTCATGGGATCGGTACTTGACGTGCGTTTATTCTTTTCAGATTCCCGTCGGCTTCGACACGCTCGAGGCCGTGTACATGTGGGTGCGGAACGTGAGCGTTCGCTACCCAGACACCGACCAAGTTCGGAGAAACGTGGAAAACGCCCAACGGAGAATCGAGGAGGTATGTCCCTCAACGCGATAAGTTGTTTTTCTGGAAGCGCCATCGTACTTATTGCAGAATTGGACTGTGATTCTTAGCATTTACAGGAATGGGGCAAAATAGTTTTTTTCTCATTAATAAATAACTAGTGTGGGCTTCAACCTCCTAGAATATTCAGGGAGAGCCTACTTTAGGTGCCTGGGTGCTTTAGCCTTGATCGTATTGAACCTGCATGACCGACATCAGCACTATATACCGATGTTTGATTTCCCTCTCAGCCGTAGACTGAAACATTTATTGAAAGAACAAGCATCAGTTATGATACCCTAGCTGAAATCAACACGTTCACTGGGTCACAGGAGGGTCACCTCGTGTATTCCTGCTGTGCGGCACGAATACTGATTGGTACTGTGAAGCCGTGGGACCGCTCAGGTTTTTCAAAGAGCCTACGAAAAACAAATATTCCAGACTTCGATCGCCACCTGTTGTCGGTTATATGAAGTTGATTTCGCCGGAGGCACACTGGTGGGTCAACGCCGCACCCAAGATATTCTAGGAGTGGCCCATCCGTGGGCCACGACGCACACGGATTACGGCCCCGAATATCGCTGCCGTGGTGAACGTGTTAAGAGGAGGAAGTGTGCTAGACAGGGTGTGTAACGCGGATAGAGTATGGCGAATGGTCCTTCAGGGTAACTGAGTGGGTTCCAAGAGAAAGAGAGTGTAGCAGCGGGTGGCAGAAAGTCAGTGGGGAGGGGAGATGAGGGTATTTGCGAGGATAGAGCGACCTCAGATGCTTCAGAAGAGGGCAAAGTGGTGATCGGTCAGAGAGCCTTTTGTCCTGCATTAGAGATAAGCGCGTTGAGCACAATGTCAACCCGCTGCTCCTCATATGATCTGCGCTGTTGTGTTGCCTGGAGAGGATCTACTTTAGGAAACTTCGCAACAAGACATCGCCGTCTTGTCCGAAGGACGTCTGCAAGAAGTAACGGTATACTTTTCTTGTTTGTGCCTCCCTTCTCCAGGTGACGTCATCAAGGCTGCCCAAGGGCCAGCAGGTGCGCTTCGTGGCCGACCAGGTGACCCATATCCACCACCGGTTCCTCAGCAGGGACCAGGTGACCATACCGAGCCTCGACAGACCCGGCTCCACGGATGTCGCCATCAGCTTCGACAAGGCCCTCTGGGAGAGGTGAGGCCAGCTACGGATAGGGTACAATTCGAAGATGAAACACGTATAGAGATTGTTTTCAGTTTCTTCCGAAGCTAGGGACACTACAGAGGGACAATACGGTTGCATTTGAGCTAGTGCAGTCGCCTGTTGCTGCTGGTGGGGTGCTCGACCCAATGCCTTTGGCAACCATCTTGGCCCGGCCTTCAGAGAGGAACGATCGTGAATTTTCGATGTTGATTGGGATTAATATTTCCCTGAACAAAAAATAAAAATAAACAAACCCGAGACCAAAGAAATAATGCGGCCGTCCCGTCTTGTGTCCTTTTCTGTGCGTTTATTTTTCCTTTATTTTTTGAAAACTATGATTAAATCATTTCAACTACACCTCACTCAGCTTTCTTTATTAGCTCGACTCAATATATATATTGTCACGTGCTGCGCATGGGCTCTGAGGAACAAAGAAGACGTGCGGCGGCTGGAAGAAGAAGAGAAAGTCCAGTATCCTGCCGCCGGCGCACCAGGCTCTTCTCAACCTGCCGTGTAAATAGTATTTGTAAATAGAACCTGTAACAATATTTAGCTAGGAACGCAAAAGAAACCTCAATAAACGGATTCAATGGCGTCAGCTTGTCAATTAAACTTCAAGATAGGTTCAACCTCATGAACTCCGTTTCTTTAAGGTAAGCCGTCTTCAAGACACAGCAGAGGGTTGAAACATCCAGCACACTTACTGGATCCTCTTTTATTTTACCCTCTAGTTCTATTCAAACAATACTTGTCACGTTTGGGCGTCTGAAATCGGAATGCAGTGAGTAAAGAGACGCGCAGCCCAGTAATAGACAACAGGCTACATGTAATTTATTTTTACGCGAAGCATACTACTTTAGCTACCACTTCAGCCCTTCACCGTGGTTGTGCGCCTCCAAATCACGTGATACATGACGTCACACCACGTGACACGATGACGTCACGACAGTGCAGAAATGGGGGCCCACCACGCGCCGTCGCTGTGGTTGTGCGCCTCCAAATCACGTGATACATGACGTCACACCACGTGACACGATGATGTCACGACAGTGGAGAAACGGGGGCCCACCTCGCGCCGTCGCTGTGGTTGTGCGCCTCCAAATTACGCGACACGATGATGCTTCGCATTCTCCAGGCTTAACCAAGTTAAGCCTCAGCCATTTTTTTTACTCTGTCCGCACACTTTGCTGGACAGGACTAATAGTGGGTCATTGTCTGCCTCCTGAAATATCAGGTTCCAGATCTGGAAGTGCGGCTCCAGGATGTGCCAAGGTGTGGTGCTGGTGGTAACAGTGCACCAGACGAATCCTTTCGTTGGCAGCGACGTTGGAACCCGGATGACGCCCGTGGTCTCTGTCACATTCCGGACGCCAGACACAGGTCAGTTCAGCTTAATTAGAGCATGAATACAAAACGAAACTTTGCATGCGGCACTCGAAAGAAAAACTGTGCATGCAGCGCCTCCTGCGTGAAGAAAGAAAAACGCAGCAGAAAGCGCCAAGTGACAGTCATGAAGCCTCTAGTCACAGAAAATAAAAGGGAGGAAGTTGGCCCTCACGTGAAAACGTGTAGCGCGTTTTATTGGCCAGGGCCGGGTGTCGGCTGTCACGTGATGCCTACTTCGGCGGACCCGAAGAAACGAAGAGGAAAGGAACGGCCTCAAGAGGACTTGCCTTGCGTAGTCCAGCCGAAGGACATAACACTCCCTCCTGAATTTTTTTTCTCCATGACCTGCTATTCCAGTTTTTACTTGCGGAAGCAATACTACTCCCAAGAACGTATTTTCGCGTAGCGGCGGCCGGTAGCCACGTTTGACCTTTAGATAACCTATGACATCATACCAAGGTAAGAGAGGGGCTACCAAGTCGAGTCGTCGCGCAGCGGCAGCCGGTAGCCACGCGTGACCTTTAGAATCACCTCCGACGTCATACTGTCATACCGTGACGTCACACCAGGGTGAGAGATGGGCTACCAAGTCGAGTCGTCGCGCAGCGGCGGCCGGTAGCCACGCGTGACCTTTAGAATGACCTCCGACGTCATGCTATGCCTAGTGATGTAGTAACTGACGTCACACCAGGGTGAGAGATGGGCTACCAATTCGAGTCGTGGAGAAGCGGCAGCCGGTAGCCACGCGTGACCTTTAGACGTGGCGCGCCGCGTTCCTCCCGTTAGAGGCGCTGCGGTCGCTATGACGTCACAATAGAGAGACAGGAGGTGGAGGCCGGGTTTATAAAATACTCGCGCTCGCCGTCTGCCAAGTTAATCACCGAAGCGTATTTATAGGCATAGATAATGTGCAACCACGGTAGAATCCATGCCTGGCCTCAGTTTAATCACATATCCAAGCAAAAGTGGGCACACCATAAGTTTGACCCAAACGATAAGTCATGTTTAACCAAGGGCACCACCAAGGTACACCACAAGCCGTGCCTATAGCGTAGCCACACTGTATTGCTTTCGCAACCTACCAGGCTTAACCAAAGCAAGGCCCCGGCAATTTTTTCCCGTACCGCCTCTTTTGAGGAACCCTGGCTCAGCGCAGTTAAGCCAGCCCACATAATCAGCAATCGGATTATTCAATGACCTAGCGATGTTAGCTGACGAGCTTACTGGGTTTCATGCGGCGGACTACGTAGATACTTCGCTGGGCATGATAGACACATCTGCGGCCCGTTCAACTGTCAGTGTGCTTCCCACTGTAGACTTCTGTGTAGTCCTCTAATTGAAGAGACCTGTCGCGCCTTCCTCTCTGCTTGGCAGGCGAAGCGGTGAAGGGTGTGTCCCTCCGCGACTCCCTGAGCCTGCAGATGCGCCAGACGGGCAACGAGTCCCGCGTGCACGGCATGGTGTTGCGCTGCTTCCGCTGGCACGAGCGTGACGAGGAGTGGACCCAGCGGGACATGACCGCGCTGGGCACCAAGCAGCGCCAGGTCACCTGCCTCGCCTCGTCCACGGGCTCCTTCACAGTCTTCGAGGTGGAGGACGGTACGTTCCATTGTAGGAAATCACACAAGAGCTGTGGGAACTCGTTCCCGGTGTTGCCGGCGTGACACATCTGACACGTGCAGTCAGCAGAAAAAGTTTTGTATACCGCGTGAGCTTCGGCTAAGCTACATCGTAGCACCACACTTTGCGCGTCCTCAGTAAGGAGAGGAGCGACACATCGGAACGCAGAAACTAACTTGTGTGCTGGTCAAACAGGTCCCTCCTCCGTCTCCACCCCAGGCATGGCAGAAACGTGGCCATGCCTGAGGTCTTCTTCTCCAGACAGTACACGATGGAACTTCCCGGACTGTCGCTGCCTGAATCATCGCGTGTGAAAATTAGTTTCTGCAAACTCTGACGCAATAATGCCTTTGTACAGATCACGATGCGGTTTAGTAGTGTAGTAGCAGTAAAACAGGTTTGTTGTGGTAAAGAAAGTGCCTCTTCGAAATTTTCTTGTTTCATCGTGCGAAGGAAGGAGAGGTGAAGATTGGGACCTGGGAGTAAAACGTACCCTTCGATTCAAGATTGCACCCAGTTTTCATTCAATTCAAAGGAATCAATCCTTGACACTTAGTATACTTCAACGTGTGTCTGTAATGTCGCACCCTGGAAATAATATTGGGCTGCGCTAATAAGGCTGTCGCTGCCAAACTGCAGCGCTCTATACATTTTGTAAACCTGTGTTTACTCACCCTACTTGAAAATTCATGCGATGAGGTCGGTTGCTGGCGGCCTAGCTTTGTACCAGCAGTCAAAGTCTCTCTACAAGTTTGTCCGCAGTAAACCAGACGACAGTGTCACTGCCGGCGCAACATTTCGAGGGGATTTTGAGTGCATACCTTACCTCACCGTACCGCTGTCCATCTTCAGTCATTCACGTTCATGCGCCCCCCATCCCCCCCCCACCCCTTTTTCTATGCTATACTCTCTATAATTTTTTTTTTTCGCTAAAACATCTATCAGATGGTAAGAAGCGCTGCACTCACGTCCATAGGAGTCTCATGCATCGTACAGCGTAAGTGGGGAAATGTTACTGCAGTCCAGCTTTCGATGAAGCTGACTTTATTGTTGTTGTTGTTGTTTCTTCTTAACACCTTCATCTCGGATGAAATTCGCCGCGGTTAACACTAACCTACAACTCTTTCTTTCTTTCTTCCTCCTCTGCGGCACAGGCCTGAGCACAGCAGCCATCGCGGGAATCGTGGTTGCCTGCCTGATGAGCGTGTTCATCATCGCCGCAGTCATGATGTTCATGATGCACAAGAAACAAAACACCGGCTCCGCCAAGGTTGCCGACCAAGGAACGCGCTGAGGAACACCGCGCCTTCCACAGCAATAATGATGATGATGATGATGATGATGATGATGATGTCCTCGGGCTGAAGCAATAATAAACTACAGGCTGCTATTCTTCTTCACTTCTCTTTCTGGCTCAGAATGGGACGCACCGCACGAGGGAAAGCAAGGAACAGTGTAGCACCGATTGCTGTCCTATAAACCAGAGCGCAACTTTCAATGAATTAATTAATTGGTGAACATTTATTATAGCAAAAAGGGAGGGGATGGTAGAAGATTGGCGGGTAGTGGCCCGGCCTGACTCTTAGACGATGGCGGTCAGTGCCTTCCGGGCGTCCAGGTGGCGCTGGTCACTGTATGGTCAGGGTGGCACCGGTCACATGTATTCGCGTATTACTGGATGATTATTCGTTCACATATCTTTCTACAATCAGTTAATTTCCTCATCTTACAATTAGTCAAAACGGCACTCGTCTCCTAGTCCCGTTTCCATGAACTCGTCGTCTTCCGGTGATTTTATAAAGCGCGAAGCGCAGGACGCAGAGAATACGCATAAATTGGTGTTTTCCTTCGAGCTTCTAACAAGGCTAAATTGTGGCCCTTGCCAAAGTCGCCTACTTTTGGTTTATCTTGCAATAAACTCACTTTCTGCGGCGTTTACAAGTCACTCAATGACGTCAGCCGTTTTTGGATCAAATCCACTTTATCTATTCTTCAACGGGATGTTCAGGGCTATGAACTGGATGTTATTGTGTGGAGCGAAATGGGTCTCTATCGGTTCCGTTAACAGATACGGGCACATCATTTAAAATACTTACAAGCACGTCGTCCATGAGCGAATTAACCTATAATTTAGAATTGTCTTTATGCCGAGAATCCGGATCCTCGAAAACAACTCTGAGAAATCTATTTCAATGTCTTCGACTTAAGTATAGAGTGTGAAATGGGGCTTGATATAAGCAACGTGGATTCAACCATAATCTCTGCAAGTCCTCGACGCAGAATATCCTTCCGCAACTCGCCATTTTTCATGTAAAAGAGTAGGCAATTGTCCAGTGAATAGCAGTACGACATCACCGTTTAGTATACCAGTTCATGCAAAATGGGGACTTTCTGCTGTGCCATTTAACATCGAGTTAATAAGTTGCTGAGCTTACTCAAAGTTTCAGACTCTCACGTAACCGAATCGTGGGTTTACATTTCATTTGAACGGACTTTAGTTGATCTGAGCGCGTCTCAATGTGCTCGGTAGGTCATAATCGTTATATGATGTACAATTTCCTGAATTACATGGTGTGCTTTTGGCTGCGTCGAGACAGCTGGTATAGGAGTCTTGAAGCACAAATCTACATTAAGCTCCATGACACGCTTGGTGTCTTCCTTAAGATTACTGCATCGACGGACGTCATATTCGCTGCCAAAAGTAAGTGAAGATCGAAGTACGGACAGAAGAACCAAGCATTTTTGGTAGAATAAACAAATCATCCCGCTCTTCATACTTGCCTGATTATTAAGACTCGCCTCCGATCACGGCCGTGAGCAGACGCAGTACAATGAATTCCCATGACTTTATCAACGCCCGCCCTGTATGGCAAACGTCTGCGAAACGCCAGTCTATACTTACGTCAACATATATATATATATATATATATATATATATATATATATATATATGCGAAAAGCTTGCTCCTCCAGCTTTCGTCAATCATTTTCGTCAGCTTTCGTCATTCCGAAAAAAGGCACGTGGCGAAGCAGTAACCTGAAACTGCAATCGCGTAAACAAGATGTGATTACATATCGTGATTCCACGTCAGGGGCGCTTAAGAAAGTAATCAGTGAAGGCGAAATGCATGTGGCGAAATGAAAAAACAGGACAATGCAATACAGAGCGCACGGTGGTTATATATAAGGCAAAAATGCGCGTATGATAATGATGCCCAGTAGTGAAAAAATATATATAATATTACCGGGAAATTAACCAATACAAATAAACACGCGCGTATCACATGTTTGAACATTTACGTGGTTGAAAAATGGGACACCAGTCACGACCCCGTCGATATTTGCAAGGTCGTCGAACGGGACGAATTACGACAGGCAGGTTAATTTAACGACGCTTTCATCAATGCCTCACGAGGCAGCTTTAAATTTATGAATTAGGAACGATTCCCTGACTTCTCGGTCGTGGTGTGATCTAAATCCTGATACCAAAACTGTACCCTTTAGTTTATCAAATGAGTGACCCTGAATGCCTACATGCTTGAATAATGGCAAAAGAGGAAGGATGGTGCTATGAGCTTTGTGGTTATTAAAACGCAACCGAAATGATGTCGCAGTTTGCCCAATATACTGAAGCCGGCAAACAGAACATTCAAGCAGATAGACCACATTTTCGGTGTCGTATGTGTAATTGCCTTTTATCTTTACCTTGTAATTAGAAACGGTGCTGACGGTTACTTGTGACATGGTCATTTGGGAACAAACTTTACACCGGGGTTTTTAGCAAGGCGAACAGCCGTGCACGCATTCTCGTACACGCATTTTTTGCCTCTTATATAACCACCGCGTACTCTTATCGCATTGTGCTCTGTTTGCATTTCGCCACATGCATTTCGCCTTCACTAATTACTTTTTTTAAGCGCCCCTAACCTGGAAGCACGATATGTAATCACATCTTGTTTACACCATTGCAGTTTCTTGTCACTGCTTCACCACGTGCCTTTTACGGACTAAATATTTCTGTTTTTGTTATTTTCATGCCGTGTTGATATCGCCTGCCTATATATATGACGCTGTTAAGCATTCGCGCTTTTTTCTGACGAAGGCCGGTCCCGCGGCTGAAACGTCTAAGCTACAAACGTCTTGATATATTTTTTGCTTATATTTCCAACCGAGCCTAAGCAATTTTTCTCAATATATATATATAGTGAAGTATACGCTTCGTTAAAGGAAACATATTTATTCAACTCGACGTTTCGATCGGAAGACCGATCTCCTGAAGAAGATCGGTCTTCCGATCGAAACGTCGAGTTGAATAAACATGTTTCCTTTAACGAAGCGTATACTTCACTATATATTCTTATAAGCAGTCTAGTACTTCACGCTTTCGCAACCTATATATATTTATATATATAAGAAGAGGTCACAACTTTGCAATTATCTTCATTTAATACCGACAGCTTCGAACGGAGGACCGTCCTTCCTCAGGGTATACGTGTGTATACCCTCCGTTCGAAACTGTCGGTATTAAATGAAGATAATTGCAAAGTTGTGGCCCCTTTTTCTACATGTCTTCCTGGCCCATTGAACGACAAGACCTGCTGCAACTATATATATATATATATATATATATATATATAGAGAGAGAGAGAGAGAGAGAGAGAATTTTACCATCTAATCATCTTAAATAAAACAGCTGATTAGTTAATTTTTAATAGTCTAAACGTACATAATGTCCTCTGCCTTGCTGTACAATCCACCAGCACAGACTGCACCGACATATCACTCACAGTTTTTAAAATGAAAATCTTAAACATTTATAAAAGCTACCTGGTATATGTTATGGTATGTTACGCCATGTTATCCTCTATTCGCTTACACTCACAATGTGACCAAGGGAGGGTAAAGCGTCAAGGTGCTTGTCAACATTTCGGCAAGAGGTCCTGCCTTCGCCTGGGCAAAGTGATGAACGTTTAGCCCAGACGAAGGCAGGACCTCTTGTCGAAACGTTGGCAAGCGCCCTGAAGCAAATTTATCCTCCCTTGTTCGTTCTATAGTGTAAAGAAACCATCTGCCTACCCTTTCTCTACCATGGACTCCTATTCGATTGCGTTATGTTGTGCTGCTCTACTCTGTGTATTTCAGATTTCACCGAGTGGTCGCTTTCGCTGCTCTGACGTGAAGGTTATGTCCCCTTGAAAACATAACGTGCTCATTGAAACGTCGTAAAGACAACACTGGAACGATAAAATCCATTCATGTTGTTCTCGGACCCAAAGCGTTTATGCTCTTGGAAATCGTGAAGATAGATTGCAGAGTAACGATGCCTTTCCACAAGTCCTTGTAGCCTTCAGGTTGCATTCCGTGCGTTGAGATCGAGGACTTGCTGCTTCTACGGCGAACCCTGGTAGGCCTTCTCGTACGGCGGAAAATCAAAGCCTGCCTTGGGGGGCGGGGAGTAGTAGACAAGTCTCTCTTCCTCCTGCTATAAGAAGAAAAAAACCAACAGCGCGCTCGGTACCTATGTTATCGATAACGTGTATAAATTTAAAAAATTCGGCAGAAGCGCTTAAGACTACTTAGGTGCGGGAATGCGAATGCGTTACTGTCTCTGGGTGCATTGACACGCAACCACACACACAAACGCGCGCATGACACAACCCAGAACGCTGTACGATGAACCACTGCATCACAATTTTGATACGAAAATTGGTTTTTGAGGAAAGGAAATGGCGCAGTAACTGTCTCACATCTCGGTAGTCACCTGAGCAGCGCCTTATTAAAGGAAGATTGGCTGGTTTATTGAGATTTATGTGCAATCCGTCCTCGCTTCGGCGAGCGCGGCTTCGGCCGCTTATCTGTTTTTTGAGCAGCGTCCGCACTGTGCGGAGAAGTCTTCGGACATTTACCACATGGTGTGGGCCTGCCCCTCCAACCCTGCTATCCCCCCTCACCCCAACCCAACCCGGGAGGACTGGGAGGCGACCCTGCTCGGCTGCTCTGACCTGCAGGCCCAACGGGCCTTGGTCGCGCGAGCCCGGGCGGCGGCCGACGCCACTGGGGTCCCGAACTAGGGACCTCCACCTAGTACTTGTAAGGGCTGGCCCCCTCTGGGTCATCTCATGCAATACCTCCAGTAGTGCATGTGTAAATAAATGTTTTCCACACCGCTCCGGCGGACGCAGTTGTTGCTGCGACGCGCGTCTTTTCTTTCCTTTTATGCGAAGCATACTAAAATAGCCCAACCCAGCTCCTCGAGCGCGGCGGTGTCGTTACCATTGACCTTTCGTGACCTCCATGTCATACCACGTGATGCGTGACGTCACAGCAGATGAAAAACGGGGCCCAACTCGCGCCGTCGCGCGAGGCGTCGTGACCAAGGATGACCACGTGGTGCGTGACGTCACAGCAGATGAGAAACGGGGGCCCAGCTCGCGCCATCGCGCGAGGCGTCGCGACCAAGGAGGACCACGTGATGCGTGACGTAACGACATAGGAGAAACAAGGCCCCAGCTCGCGCCCTCGCGCGAGGCGTCGCGACCAATGTGTTTCCTGCTTCTGCCGCTAGGTGCGCTGTAGTGAACACGTGATGCTGGAGCGGCGGATTTTTTTACCCTCACACGCAGGCTGCGGGCGCGCTCCTACTCTCGACACCAGTCGCCATCTGTCGGCGCGCGCGGCCCGAGGGACTGCGGGTCGTGCCGGCGCCGCGCGTAGAACGCATGTTTCCGTGTTCGCTTCTGCCGTTGTTGTGCTTCATCAGCCAACGTATGAGGGTGTGTGCTGTGCGTCACTACTCACATTTTCCCTCTTCCAGACAGTACTGCGGTTATCTTGCGCGCAGTTACTCGTTAACGTGACATCCGAGGGTAGTCGACCAGGTAGTGTACGGACTGGAAACCGGCACTTCTAAGCAGATTTCTGCGCTGTCGTGTCGTATGTTGTCGCCTTTTACGTGCGATATCATCTATGATAATTTTATGCATCAGAATGTAGATCTACTGATTTGACTCAGTGGAGTATAGTAACTGGATAGGCGAGCTGCAGACTGAAGGTTGTCCCGACGGAGCGCGTGTTTTCGATCACCAGTACGTGTTCGGCATCCTTGCGCTGAGCTTGCTCTTGTTCCCATTAAACACATTTCATGAAACGATTGTAAGCACGACCGCTACCGATTTCAGCTGCTTTTTCCGCACGCATGTCAGAGGGATCTGGGGGGTAAAGGTTTATCTATAGTATCTTTCTGCTGTTGGTATCTACACTAGTTTGGTTTGGTTTATTAAGGTTTTACGTCCCAAAGCGACTCAGGCTATGAGGGACGCCGTAGTGAAGGGCTCCGGAAATTTCGACCACCTGGGGTTCTTTAACGTGCACTGACATCGCACAGTACACGGGCCTCTAGAATTTCGCCTCCATCGAAATTCGGCCGCCGCGGCCGTGATCGAGCCCGCGTCTATTCGGGCCAGAGCCGAGAGCCGTAACCACTGAGCCACCGCAGCGGTGCGGTATCTACCTTATTCATAGGAAAATACTATGCGCGATTTCATTACATTTTCTACACTTAGCCAAACGGCTACGCAACGCTCTCACACGCGGCAAGAGCTCCTGAACAAAATAACGCGACTTCGAACCTCAGAATTAGTGAAAGCTGGATTAGCTGCTCATATCTATTCAACCTTTGATAAATTAAGCGAAAGTACGTTTTTATGCACCAGGTTGCATAAACCATGACAAAATTTATTTTCTGTTGGCACTGCGACTCAGTTGAGCTCACAGGGGTAATTTGTTGATAACTGGCGCGGCGACAAGAAGGCTCTGTTTGTGGAGGGGTGCTTTATGGCCGGCTGGAAGGAATAAGAGTGCATGGGAATTGGAACTGCATGCTAGTCGCACATCTAATGCTTGATATTGAACAAAAATTTTCTTTGCGGTGAAGCACCAAGACGGAATTCGATATAAGCACGAGCGCGTTCTAAGCGCCGGCACAATTAATCTGAATGTCAAACTAAATGTCATTAAAATACGTCAATGTTATCGCTTTGATAACGTAAATACTTCCTGCAACACAGCCGCGCAGCGGAAGTATGCTCGACAATGTTTTTTTAGCGCCCGAAGCGCGGCTATATGCAGGCGCGGCCGCGGAACTGCCGCAGCCCCGCAGTCCCCGAAGAAACGCCCGCACCGCGGCGCGCCAGTCGGCGCAAAATGGCCGCGCCCGGGAGAGGCTCAAAATTCTGGTCTATACAAAGGGGTGCGCTTGCCTCTGCTAGGCGTACACGGGATAGAGATGCCTCTTGGAGACAGGGCTGCTCGTTGGAATGAGAAGCAAAAGTTGCGGCGTGCTACAGAGACTGATGAAGAGCGTGAAGAACGTCTAGCCAAGCGGCGTGCTCGATATGCAACTCGGCGACAATATGCTTCGCATCTGACTAGGCTTAACCTAAGCTAAGCCTCAGCCATTTTTTTCTCTTTCCTCTGATCTCTTAACTCTCCTCTATCTGCACGTGGCAGTGGTGGTGGCTTGGCTCGAGCCAGTCGGCAGGCCCGTGCAATTTCCTTTTCATCGTTCTCTCAGTCACAACAACAACAACATTGAGGTTTAACGTCCCAAAGCGTCTCAGGCTATGAGAGACGCCGTAGTGTAGGGCTCCGGAAATTTCGACCACCTGGCGTTCTTTAATGTGCACTAAATGTAGAGAGTCTGGGAAGGCATACAATTGAAGGTGCATATGTCGTCGGTTCGATTAACAAGAAATGAAATTCACTAGAATTTCTTTGGAGGAGAAATTCTAGAGGCCCGTGTACTCTGCGATGTCAGTGCACGTTAAAGAACCCCAGGTGGTCCAAAATTTCCGGAGCCCTCCACTACGGCGTCTCTCATAGCCTAAGTCGCTTTGGGACGTTAAACCCCATAAACCAAACCAAACCAAATTCACTTGCACTTCTCTCTGTGTGTCGTTTTTTTTTTCTGTGTTCCGCTGTAAGGCTTTAGTCTTTTAGTTTGCCAGCAGCCTGGAGCCGTGTCACTTGAACCGCCGTTATGTAATACCCAATGACCGTCCAAGTATGTATGAAATAATGACATGCATGGGTGTGAACTTTTTGTCCAGCCTTTTACGCAGGGACGAAGCAACACGAAATTCAGCTACTGACTGTTACGTTGTCGCGCCAGGGCACTGCACTCATGCAAGAGGAACCACGTGAGCTATGACGTCCATCTTAAAGCAGCGCGAAACACAGGACGTAGTGGAAGAACAAGAGACGACAAAAGCGCTGTCTAAAAACTGAATTTTTATTTCTATAAGGGTGACATATATACGCACCAAACACAACGACAAAGACACAAACACATTATAAAATTGCGATAACCCCTAAAAACATTACGCGCATGCAGCGGGAGGCTAACCGCCCCATCTTAACAAAGCCCTCCAGCAATCTTAACACACGACATGCACCTGCTATCACCCTGTCACCACGCATTCCCCGAGAGCGCGAATCTCTTCTTCCACAAGATTGATAGAATGCGAGCCGACACATGTTTCTGACTCCTACCTTATCAGAAACGCCTCAACTAACTCCCTGCAGGTCCTATCTGGGTGACTGAACAAGATATTTGTCCTGTCCAAATGAGGGAAGCAATCTTTAGACTTCCGGCAGTGCACAACAAGGTTCGACGAACTGCCCCTTTCACTGATCTGCGGTGTTCAAAAAGCCGCTCGTTTATACAGCGGCCTGTCTGGCCGATGTACGTCTTGCCGCAGGAAAGCGGTATAGAATAAACCACTCCGGTGTCACAATCGACGAGCGCTTTTCTTCTGTGAAACTGTGCATCTATTCCTCGCTTGGTCATCCCGGCACTCAAGCTTCGTCCTTACTGCACTGAAGACTCTGCTCAGCTTATTCTTAGCTGTAAAAACTATTTTCGCCCCGTATCTCGACCCTACCTTCTTCAACCGGTGTAACGTTCTATGTAGTACGTACGCAAACCCCACTGTTCTTGTAAGCGCGCCTTCTTTTTCTCTTCCTTTTGCGAGACTATCGCCCATAGCCAGTATCCTCTCCGATCCAGAGCCAAGTCCGGAAAACCAACGTCCCCAAGCCTCTGAACGTGCCCCTGGAAGCTAGTCTCAAACCCATGGGAGCACGATTTCAGCAATGAAGCCTTGAGACATGAAGTCACTGTTCCCGCCTTGACGAACTTAGAGTGCTCTGAAATGTTTCGTCGATAGGGGTGTGCGAATATTCGAAATTTTCGAATGTGATTCGAATATTATATTTTTAGTATTCGCATTCGATTCGAAATCCAGGTATTCGCGTTGTTTCGAATACTCGACACGACACGAATATTCGTATCTAGCCGAATATTCTATTGCGAGCAACGGCGTTCATTTCGGTTCGCAAGTCCTATCGACAGAGACATAACTTGGCGGCGCCCAGAGCAATGCGTAACGTTGGGCCATGCAGTAGCTGACTGCGCTGGTGAGCTTCTTTGTGACTATACCTGCGAAGCTGGTATAGTCAGAGCTGTGCACGAAATACCTCGCAATACGTGCCAGTTCAGTGCCAATTGAGAGGGCAATTTCTTTGGCTGGAGAAGTTGTTTCAGCTAAAAGGGAACTACTTCTGCCTGACCATGTGGAGCAGCCGGTTTTCCTTCACGACATCCTTTTTATGTTCATCCCGGCAACGCGCTTTTGTGCTTATGGCAAGCTAGCCTTGATCAATGCTGTGTACTAGCCATCTTATCTGATATTTCTACTCTTCTAAGAACAATGTTCGAGACTTTGATACTTTTTGTGCAGCCGCACACACCTTTTGTGCTCATTTCATCACTGATAGTTGAACTGTGATGTTCTTTGGGGCTGAAATAAATGTTTTGTAGTGGTTAAATGCGTCTGTCCTTGATTATTCGATATTCGATTCGATATTCGGAACCAAGTATTCGTATTCGATTCGTATTCGAAAAATTTGATATTCGCACACCCCTATTCGTCGAACCTTACGGTGCACTGCCGGAAGCGTAAAGATTGTTTCCCTCATTTGGGAAGGACAAATATCTTGTTCAGTCACCCAGATCGGACCTGCAGGGAGTTAGTGGAGGCGTTTCTTATAAGACAGGTGTCAGAAAAATGTGTCGCCTCGCCTTCTATCAATTTTGTGGCAATGAGATTCGCGCTCTCGGGGAATTAAAACTCTAATCGGGGCGAGTTGGTTCATAGCTTGAATGGGGTACGTACTTGCGCGAAAGACGGGGCGAAAAGAAGGAAACACAAACGACATGTACATGTTTTCGTCCCGACATGTTTTCGTCCCGTCTTTCGCGCAAGTACGTCGTACCGCATTCAATCTCGGGGAATGTGTGGCGACAGGATGATAGCAGGTGCATGTCGTGTTTTAAGATTGCTGGATGGCTTTGTGAAGATGAGGCGGTTATCCTCCCGCTGCATGCGCGTAACGTTTTTAAGGGCTGCCTCGATTTTATGGTGCGTTTTTTTTTTTTTTGTCGTTGTGTTTGGTGCTTATATAAGTCAGCCCTCTAGAAATAGAAATTCAGTTTTTAGATAGCGGTTGTGTCGTCTCTTGTTTCTTCCACTACACCCTGTGTTTCACGCTGCTTTAAGATGAATCCGTTCCAACTTGCACAGTTTTCTGTTCTCGTTAGCTATGACGTATTTGCAGTGGGAGGAATAGGATCGAGGGATGCTCCGGTGACGCCAAGGGTGCGCACCTTCCTCCTTCTTCTGCACTGCCACAGGCTTGCTAGGCAGCACATGAGGAAGATGAAGACGGCCAGACCGACGCCCACTGCGATCCCTATGGTGGCAGCCCTGGTCAGCTTGCCGAAAAAGGAGAACGGGTTCAACGCCGACGCAGTACCTGCAGCGTACAAGAGTACAAAGCGGTCATCATCATCATCATCAGCCTGACTACGCCCATTGCAGGGCAAAGGCCTCTCCCGTGTCTCTCCAATTAACCCTGCCCTTCGCCAGTTGCAGCCACCGTATTCCCGCAAATTTTTAATCTCATCCGCCCACCTAACTTTCTGCCAACCCCTGCTACGCTTGCCTTCTCTTGTAATCCGCTCCGTTACCCTTAAGGGCCAGCGGTTATCTTGCCTTCGCATTACATGCCCTGCCCAAGCCCACATCTTCCTCTTGATTTCGACAAGGATGTCATTAAGCCGCGTTTGTTCTCTCACCCACTCCGCCCGCTTCCGATCTCTTAACGCTACACCTATCATTTTTCTTTCCATAGCTCGCTGCGTTGTCCTAAACTTAAGCTGAACCCCCTTTGTTAGCCTCCATGTTTCTTCCCCATAGGTGAGTACCGGTAAGATACAGCTGTCGCATACTTTTCTCTTGATGGATATTGGTGAGTGCAAGTTAATCGGAGCTCGGGAGCGATAGTGCTCTCTGAAACTTCTCATAAGGCCCACGTCTCAAGATTCGGCACTTTGGTTGGGCCCAAATATGGGGGGTCAGCGACTGTCACGGCACCTGCGTCGTTGATTTAAACTTCCTGAGCTTATTCAAGTAATGGGCATGATGGAAAAAGTAAAGTTAAGCGCAGCCGCCAATAGCTGGTTGCCAAGCTCATAGGCGGCGCCACTAACCATCAACCTTTATAAACTGTCCACACGTCATAGCCACGGAAACGTGGGTATCTCCGTCATGGAATAAATTCACAAGTGAACTGCGTGCGTCGGCACAGTGGCCGTAGATCCCAGAGGCCAGGTTAAACTGCCCTTCGCTTCAACACGGTATCACGGAGTCATTTTCGATGTAGCTGTCGCAAGTTTGGATCGAGTGTTGCGAACATTCTTGAATACAATTTTCTCCGCAGTAATTGAGGATTTTGTTGCTGTACGGAGATCAACGAACCCAAAAAGAGCCACATAATCCGCTTGAATTAATTAATTAATTAATGTTTATTAATTAATGTCCTCAGTGACCCTTTAAGCAACTGTGCGGGAGCGCAGCCTTCTCCGAAAAAAATACCGGGCTTTTTCACCTTTAGTGTTCGCAAAAGTGACAGCGATTTCGCTGTGATCTTTACGCACTGCAGACCAGCAACGTTGCTGCAGACTAGTCCGCCATTTGTGACGGCCCTGTGAAGTCACAGCATTATGTGTCTGCGGGCAAAGCTTTTTGATCATATCATTTTCAAAACTCTTTAGTGATCTAAAGTATCTAAACACTAAACTCTTGACCGGTCCAAAACTCGGAGGTTAGCTCAGTGCCGCGCCATCTGCGACATTCAGAGGCGACTGCCCAGGGTTGCTCGAAGCATAAATGTGGTTACGTAGAACCACTCGCACTTGACTGCTCCCCTCATAGATGACGTCACTATATATCTGCTAAACTCTAGAGTTACTGTATAAGTACCCAGTTGCGCGTAGGTCTGCCAAGCTGCCGCAGAAGCATCCAAATTATGAAGGCAGTGCGCAATAAACCTCATGGCAAAGCTACATATTATCTATAAACAGTTCCATCACATCAAAAAAATGTGGGAGCAAGTTCTTAAACTGGATGGCAGCTTCTCCCCTTTCACAATTCACTTTCTTACAGCCCCTTGTGCACAAACAAGTAAAGAGGAACAAGCAGACATCTTAGGTGAACACTTCTCAAACGTTTCCAGCTCTTCACAGTACACAGAACAATTTTTACAATGCAACAACACATCTGAGAAATAAAGACTCCCTAAAAGCGCCTGCACAATAGAAGCATACAATAGTTTAATCACAATTCATGAAATAAACAGAGCTTTATCTGCCGGCAAACAGACTGCGCCCGGCCATGATCAAGTTCATTATGAAATGCTGGCACATCTTTCTCAGCCGTCTGTAGAAGCACTTTTCAGAGTTTTTTAACAAAATATGGATGTCAGGAAAAACACCCTAGGCATGGAAAAAGGCCATTGTTGTACCATTCTTTAAACCTGGAAAACCACTAATCTCCCCTAGCAGTCACAGGCCCATAGCCCATAGCAGTTACAGGCCCATAGCCATAAAAAATGGCTGAGGCTTAGCTTAGGTTAAGCCTAGTCAGATGCGAAGCATATTGTCGCCGAGTTGCATATCGAGCACCCCGCTTGGCTAGACGTTCTTCACGCTTTTCATCAGTCTCTGTAGCACGCCGCAACTTTTGCTTCTCATTCCAACTAGCAGCCCTGTCTCCAGGAGGCATCTCTATCCCGTGTACGCCTAGCAGTTGTTGTTGTTGTTGTGACTGAGAGGAGGATGAAAAGGAAATTGCACGGGCCTGCTACTGGCTCGAGCCAAGCCACCACCGCTGCCACGTGCAGATAGAGGAGAGTTAGAAGAGCAGAGGAAAGCAAAAAAAAAGGAAATAAAAGACGCGCGTCGCAGCAACAACTGCGTCCGCCTACGTCCGCCGGCAGGCAGGCGCACCCCCTTGTATACCGCCGCTCCAGCATCACGTGTTCACTACCGCGCACCTAGCGGCAGAAGCAGGAAACACATTGGTCGCGACGCCTCGCGCGACGGCGCGAGCTGGGGCCCCGTTTCTCCTATGTCGTTACGTCACGCATCACGTGGTCCTCCTTGGTCGCGACGCCTCGTACGACGGCGCGAGCTGGGCCCCCGTTTCTCATCTGCTGTGACGTCACGCACCACGTGGTCATCCTTGGTCACGACGCCTCGCGCGACGGCGCGAGTTGGGCCCCCGTTTTTCATCTGCTGTGACGTCACGCATCACGTGGTATGACATGGAGGTCACGAAAGGTCAATGGTAACGACACCGCCACGCTCGAGGAGCTGGGTTGGGCTATTTTAGTATGCTTCGCATAAAAAGTCTCTATGTCGAAACCACTGAACCCTCCCTTACATACAGAAGAACTATGCTCACATGCGCATATGTCCTGAAAATTCTTTCCCTGCCAAAGCGTATAAGACAGCGCTCCGACTACCATGCAACACGTCTACAGAAAAACTCATGGCCCTGGGATTACATAACACCTTTGAGGAGCTACGAGAGGGGCAGCTTGAGTCGCAAAACCTCAGGCTGTTGCAAACAACGGCTGGAAGAGCGCTCCTGCAGAGGCTCGGATACCGCGAGCAGATGCGAGAAATGTCGAGGACGGCAACGATCCCCGACGAGCTTCGCAAGACCCTCAAGGTAGCTCCAATACCAAAAAACATGGATCCCAACCTCCATCGAGGCAGAAGAGAAGCGAGGGCCGAATTCATTGAGAAAACATACGCTCCTCAAGCCACGACCGTGTATACAGAAGCGTCTTGGAGAGGACGAGATACCAAAATCGCTGTAGCGGCGGTGGTCGATTCGTCTTTACGCGAAATGACCAGCGCGTCTCTCCGAGGCTGCACAGCTGCAGAGTCCGAGGAAGTAGCCGTTGCTCTAGCGGTGGCGGAGGGCTATAGAACCGGGCGGTCACTGACAATAATCACGGACTCTCAAACAGCCTGCCGAAATTACATGAATGGCAGGATAGGTCGTCACGCGCTCCGTATACTCCTCGCAGCGAGGGACAGAATTAAAAACCAGGAAGAACAAAACGACAAGATCCCACACAAAATTGTGTGGGTACCGGGGCACACGGGTGTGGCAGGGAACCAAGAGGCCGACAGGATAGCTCGAGGATACATTACTTTCCGAGCATCCGACGAGACCGCGGAACTCGCGCCAGCACCCAGGGAATACTCGGCAATACTACAAAACTATAGAGGCAGAAGAATGCGATATCCCCCACCACACAAACCTCTCAGCAGAGAGGAAGCTGTCACTTGGAGACAATTACAAACAGGCTCTTTCCCAAACCTACATATACTAAACAAAATGCACCCTACGATATACACGGACAAATGTCCCTGGTGCGACGAAAAACCTACTCTATACCACATCACATGGGCCTGCCAAAACATAGACGTGGTCCCCAAAATACAAAACCCGAGTGCGGAGCAGTGGGAGACTCTGCTGTCCAGCGACCGCTGTGAAGACCAACAAGGTTTGGTACAGCGAGCTCAACGGGCGGCAGTTGCCAGCGGAGCCCTGGACTGAGGGCAACCGACCACTGATTAGAGGCGGACGACTTCGACAGAGAAGGCTCCGGGGGGTAGAACCAAGACGTCTCTGAAGATGCCCCCAAACCGCCGGAAAAACCATTAGTGTAAATAAAGTTTTCCCTTCCCTTCCTTCCTTCCCTGCCGAAACACCACTGTTATCCCATAGTTAGAAAGTGCACCTCCAGAACACTGTTCAACAACAAACCCCAGTCAATCAGACCTCTGCTTCTCCGCTTCGAAGATAATTGCCGAAACTTAGAAATATATTCCCTTCCTGATGTCGCCTCAAAACACGACCCACTGCCCCCATGGTACAGCCTTCCCACTGTACGTGACTTTACATCAACACAATTTTGAAAAGAACAAACACCACACTAACACATGTTGCAGGAATACTTGTCACTGCAAGAAAAATATGCTTACCACCCAGAATTCTACCAGAATTCTACCACCCAGAATTCTAGAAGCCCGTGTACTGTGCCATGCCAGAGCACGTTAAAGAACCCCAAGTGGTCGAAAATTTCCGGAGCCCTACACTACGGCGTCTGTCATGGCCTTAGTCGCTTTCGGACGTTAAACCCCATAAACCAAACCTTAGGTGATAAAGCAATTGTTGAGATAAGTTTTGTTTTTAGTTTTTGAAGACAAGCTGGTTTTCTTGATAAACTATAAATTTTAACCGATTGTTTTTGTAACTTGTTTTTGTAACACCTCAGCCACCTTCTCATTCCTGAGAAGACGGCTGAGGTCCCTATTTCATCGGTTGGGAGCCTCGAGATCCTTGCCCAGCCAAGGATGGCTGCTGAGGTTGCCGACCCACTACGGCGTCTCTCATAGCCTCAGTCGCTTTGGGACGTTAAACGCCAATAAACCAAACCAAACCATATATCACTTCTAATGTTTCGCCTTATATTTTTAGTAGGTTGCGCGAAACAACTTTTAGGCCCATTACACCACCGTTGATTTGCACTTTTGTACAACATCCTATACAAAAACATTTTCTATACCCTTTGCGCATGACAGTCTTAGCCGCTTATGCGCCATTAAACCCAACACAATACAAAAAAAAAAACAAATTATGAGGGAAAGCCGCAACTCCTGCAAGCAGGAGGCGGACTTGGAGCAGTGGTTAGAGCGTGTGCAGGCTAAATGCGTTTATTTATGGCTGCCGAACTTGCTTTATATTAGGCAAAGTACTGCTGCAGTGAATGCCACAGCATGCTAGTAATGCTTCCGCCTCACCGAAGCCTACTTCAATGAGTTTCCAAGGTAGATATACTGCAGTAGCGAAGGCTCCATAGACGCCCATTGGTCCAAAAAATGGCGGGTCATGGGCCCCCGAGCGCCCCTGGATTCTGAGGGGGGCACACTTCCGAGTGCGTGACGTTGAACGACGTCACGCCTACGTGTGCTTTTGGCGCGAATTATAAACTAGTCTTTTTGTAGAATCCGCATATTCGAGCCCGCGTCTCTTTCAGGTTGTTGCCTTTCAACGCGCGCCAACCTTTGCCAGTCAAATGTGCTCGAGTTCCTGCTAGTCATGTCCTTATTTATGAGAAATTGGAAGCACAATGAAAGTGGCTGCCAAAGAAGGCAGCAAGCCTTCCAGACACAGGCTAAGCATGCATAATTCGCAGCGCAAATACTGGTGCAAGTACCCTTACAATTATTTGGTCTCTGATTATAGCAAGGTATGATCCACAAAGCACGGGCTCATGTGCACAGTTCACAACATAATGCAAGGCAAGCATCGTTTTCATATTCATGGTTTATTACATCAATCAAATATATAAAGTGATAAAGCCAACCAACAAAAACGCATGTCACAAGCAGCACAAACAGTAGCACTGTTTAAGCTGGCTAATCATGTCAATGGTTGCAGTGAAGACAGGAAAAATCCCTGAAATGCTACAAATGTTGCCAGTTGGAAAATTTATATGTACAGAAAAGATTGTATGACAGCTTAAACTGAGGCAAAAATGACATCAAATAGGCGCACCAAGATACACATGGGGCATAGAGCACTGACACTACTCTTCACATTTCATTTCTTGAACTGAAAGAATACAGCAGCTATGTTTACACCTGGGGCATAGAGCACTGGAGAATATAGCAGCTATGTTTATACCTGCATGACAATATTAAAAACAAGTGTTAGCATCAACAAACCTGCTCAACGCTAGAACATTACACGATACATGGGCCCTGCGGACAACCTCGCGACCTGTTTGTTGTCGCCAACAGGAGTAATTTGAATCAATTCTAATAAAACTAAAGCATACATGAAATACAGTCTACAGTGAAATTCAAGGACATTCAATACCGCCAGTCCTTCCTAGAGTAGGCACAGCATCGATCGTGACGCAGCCATCCTGGCCGCAGATACGCAGATGGTTCGAAGTGCTTGGAACAAACCCTCAAGTCTCGCAGCTGGCACGGCGTCTTCTCCAGGCTGAGGTTGCGGCAGAACTGCACCCACATTTTGCACCTGGACATGATGCAGCGGGCACGTTATACAACTGCACCGAAATGAATACCATATAATCCAAGTGTCAATATGCCATGATTCCTTTCACCTAAATGCAGTACATTATATCTTAACTATGGCACTAAATGGTCGCGCCAAGCCTCCGCGCCTCAGAGTGCGGTTACGCTCGCTCTGATATACCACGCAGCTAGCTGCTTTGCTATGCTGAATGAGTGACGAGAGCGAAGCAGCGAAATGAGTTTAAAAGTATATGGATGGTCATGTATATGTAGAACGGCGATAAGTACTGCTGACCGAATTCAGTTAAGGCACCATCAAGCCGGCGTACATACACGTGGTTGAGTTCCGATACTACTGTCAGTTGCGAGGGGATGCTCAAATTGGCTTCACGGTGGCGGAAAACCCATTAATGCCATGCTCAGAGCTGTTAGGCAGCACAGGTGGTTTTAAAATGCCTTGCAGTCAGCAAAAGGCACGTGGTTGCTCCTGCGAGCCCGGTATCAAGTTCACGTTGGTGACAGTCGGCTGCACGAAACCAACTATAAATAAGACAAATGGTGGTCCTCTTTCGCACACCTCAGGACTGCAAGTGCGTGCCCTGCGGTTTACTTAAATATCCCCGATAACATGAAGCCAAATACGCATGAAACGGTTACAGCTACGAAACAGGCGCGAAAAGCCCGTTTAGAGCATGTCTAGAGCACACGACAATGGCAATAGCTCACCTGTGAAAGTCCAGCGGGAAGCGGTGTAGTAAGACACCGACGGTACAGTCCACACTGTCGCAGTGTGCCACAGAGCAAAGTTTCTTCACATGCCGCAAGCTCATCTAGAAATGAAGAGCTAATCGCTTGAAGCGAAGAGCGCGAAGCGTGATACAACGACGGGAAAAGGTTCCGCACTGGCCGTACACCGAAGGGAACGATAGAACTAATCAAACTGCTGCAGCGGTGCAGCGGGGTGCAAATCGTACCAAACGGTGACAAAGAAGCGACGAGCAAGGACGAAAAAACTTCTCAAAGCGGCCATTTCGAGTCAGGCGAGCTGAATTCATACGCTTTCCCAGACGCGCCGTTGCAGACAGCTGGCGCTAAGGAATCGCTTCGTAAGCTCCCGCCACTGGCCGCAAACCGAAACAAGTCCTACCATAGCCTCCTTTAAAGGAGGCTATGGTCCTACAAAGTCGCGCTCCAAATGTGTAGCTTGTGTAGCGAATGTGTAGCGTCATCTGTTATAAACGCCACAAAACACAAACGTTTTTTTCGTGGCCGCCGCGATCTGCTCCGGTAGCGGTCTTCGATCGCGGAGGCCACGGTTTTCTTCATGACCTTCGCAAACAAGCGCGCCGTTGAGCAACAGATGGGTGGCGCCATCTGTTGTAAACGCCACGAATCACAAACGTGTCCTTCGTGGCCTCCGCGAACAAGCGCGGCGTTGAACAACGACGTGCTTGATCGCGGAGGCCACGGTTTTCTTTTTAACAGTTAGCGAACAGTTGTGATAAAATTGCCTGTTATTGATAAAAAAAAAACGCATAAGGTGAACATGTGTTCTGGGACAAAAATAAATGTCTCAAAGCACGACAAGAGTAAGTGTATGAACGGTGGTAAACGATGCAAAGGAGTTGGCTTCCCAGCAATTGATGCATGCTTTTTAACCATGTGAACGTTTGGCCAATAGGTGCGTGAGCGGCTAGGGAAAAGTAAACGAGCAACTTTAGGTACTTATACAGTAACTCTAACTCCAGAGAGTTACCAGAAGTTATGCTCACATTTTGATGCGTCGTTTCACTGCTGCAACCATTAAAACCTTCGCTTGCGGAGCGCCAATCGGCAGATGCATACTCTTGCTTCCATCTCCCACCGTTCCGTCAACCAACACGCTTAGAGCAGTTAAGAGAAAGAGAAAAAAAATGCCGACGGTTACGTTACTTCCTAATGTGAAATTTGAGCGCAGCTCATCAGCTGTTTCAGCTTTTGGATAGATTGAGGCAAAGAATTCGAGCAAGACATGTTTGTACAATTACAGACAACTTGTTATTTTTAACACATTTTCCTTCAAGAAACACTCCACTAACAGTTCTTGTCATGAAGGAAGCTTTGTGGTCGGAGCAATAGACATATATGTTCGACTTGCTGCACCAAGGCCTTGTACTCAAATATTAAGTCTATGCAAGTATTTCGCGAGGTTGTCATAGCCGTGGGGGGCGTTACAAGCGAGAGGAACGGGATGTTCTCCCGCATAAGTGGTAAAAAATTTGTCTTTATATGTACATTCAAGTCCTCACCCACCCTGCCACCCTGGCAGCTGGGTGGCAGTTAATGGTTGGTCGCGAGAGTTCGCTCACCGTTGTCAGCGATAACGCATCCAGCCCACTCTCACTCGTCACCCCACGTAGTACCTATATGCACGAGTGAGGCTTCCACTGACCCAGGGAGCCAGTTACGCGCGCTTCCTTTCCTTAAAATGATCGGAGTGTAAAACGTTGCCATCGCCAATGAACACAATGAACGCCGACGGCCCATGGCTTCAATACCGCGTTTCTGGCACAACGTTGTCAATGCCTGCAGCCCACATCTCTCTCTCATCACCCCACGTACGTAAGCGCGATTCAGGCGTCCATTGACCCAGAGAGCCAGTTATGTGCACTTCATTTCTGTAAAATGGCCCAACGTTGTCAATGCATGCAGCGCACATCTGTCACTGCCGCCCGCTGTTCCGAGAGGACAGTTATGCGCCTTTCATTTCTTTCCAAGCTAATAAAAGTTTTCCTCCTCCTCCTGCTCCATTGGTTCCGCAGCTTAAAGCGCGAGTAAGGTCTCCACTGCTGGTTACAACGGACAACGGCGACGGCGACGCCGCGAAACGCAGAAACGGGCGCCAAAGAGCTGCGCTCTAACGTCGCCACGCTTTGAGCGGTAGAAAGAGAGAGAGAGAAAACATCACCACCATTTCGCAGAGGAATCCGCCGGCCTACTAGGACCCATGGGTCCCCGTACGACCCCACCACACTCAAACGTTCATACCTAAAAGGTCCATGAGCCGCCGCGGTGACTCAGTGGTTATGGCACTAGGCTGCTGACCCGAAAGACGCGGGGTTCGATCAAGGAGGCTTTGGTTCGATCTCGGCCGCGGCGGTCCAATTTCGATGGAGGCGAAATTCAAGAGGCCCGTGTACTGGCCATGTCAGTGCACGTTACAGAACACGAGTTGGTCGAAATTTCCGGAGCCCTTCACTACGGCGTCCCTCATAGCCTTAGTCGCTTCAGGACGTTAAACCCCCATGAACACAAAAAGGTCCATGACGCTGGCAGCGCGGCTGGCGGAATGATTTCAAGTGCCATGAATGGCACCACCGAGGTATATGAGACAGTTGTTGTTGTTGTTGTTGTTGTTCATCGGCGCACGAGTTAGCGTTGCACGCGGCAAGAAGTATGCGCTCGAACTGTTGCGTACTCGTGCAGTGAGCTCGCGCGACCACTCGTTCTTTGCTCGCCGTCAGGTGCACAAAGCAGGTCTTATTGACGTGTACACAATAGTCTAGCGATCAATATGGCGCCGCTCACGGAGCGTTTCTTGATAAGGTCGATGCAGGGCACCTCTAACCAGCTTCATGGACGACGTGATCTCCTCATCGGCACCCCTCCCTCAAGTGAGCTGAACCTGTGCTTCGTATATCGGCGCTGGCAGGAACGCCGCCGAGTGCGAATTTCGGTGAATACCGCGACTCCTATTTTCTCTTTCTTTGCTAGTCAGGCGTCTCTATGCGGCTTACAGCTTACGGGGCTGGAGCTAGAAGAGCTTTTCACGCGTGAGATCGCCTCGTAATGTGCTCTAGCGACCGCATCGCTGGACGTCCTCCATGCAGCATCAGCGTCAAATGAATAGCGAACACAAGGACGCAAAAGTATTGGCTGGTGGAGAGGAGCTACAAGCGGTGTCCATTAACACTTCTACGCAGTGGGTTTCGCGCCATCGACGTGAAATCCGAGTGCGTTTTACTATTCAACCTCCCTCAGTCATCTAAAGTCACCTCGTTTTGCTGTTCCGGTTTCAGTGCTATTGTTCGAATCTTGTTCGCGTTTCATTTAATGATTACAGTGCGTTCAAGCTCACCGCGGTGGCAAAGTGGCTTTGTCGTTCGGCTACTGATTCCAAGGTCGCGGGATCGAATCCCAGCAGCGGCGGCCGTGTTTCGAGGGCGGCGAAATGCAAAAGCACCCGTCTGTTGTGCGATGTCCGCGCACGTTAAAGAATCGCAGGATTCCCATGTGGCCTAAATTAATCTGGAGCCCTCCACCATGCGGTGTTCCTCATAGCCCATGTGTCGCTTTCGAGACGTTAAACCTCAAAATTTGTTCTGTTTACAATACGTTCGGCACACAAACAGGGCGAGAGCAAGCCGTGTCGATATGTTGAAGCCCCACATGCGAACGTGACGGCTGTGTGACGTCAGCTGGCCCTCTTTCCTAATATGTCGCCTCGGACGAAAGTTCTTTTTTCATTGCATCAGTAATTGTGCCGCGCAAAGGTGAATATAGTCTAAACATCCTAATGAGAGAGTACTGCACGCAAGAAGAGGAGGAGGAAGTAGAAGAGAACAAGTGAGGATGTCTCTTAAGAAACAGCAAGGACTGCGTCCAAGGTGCACAGTGTCTGATCGTTACTCAGGGCTCGGTCAACTCTATGTAGCACCGAAAACGGACCGCCGGAACCCGTACCGCAGCGGACCTGCACTGCTAAGGGCCACGGGCGCAGCCAAGTCTCCCGCACCGCCCGCCTTCCCATCGGATTCGTCGTCATGAACCTACAGGTGAGTGTCGAGTAGAACCCTCGCCTGACCAACGAGCACGCACAGCGACCCTGAACCCATCCTTCCATTACACTGACGAAGCTTGTTTAATGCATAGTTAAGGTGTATGTTTAAGCATCTAAAAGCAAAAACAGGCGGCTGCATTTTTGTACTTTTTAGGAAGCGGCCATATTTTGACAGTGTCGCCCGAAAATCAGAATGCCGGCAATGTCGTCTTATTGGCTCGCTATAGTCACGTGACGTGCGTATACCCTCCCTCTCGAGGATTCTTTATTTGTTTTTGTTTTCATAAATAGAAGAAGAAAGGAAAACTCAATATTTGTTTCCCCTGGGAATGTGTCGCCTTTAGATATACTATTCTGAGACTCTTTGCTTTAGGTTTGATTGTCGGATGCCGGCAGCTTTTTGTGCAGGGTATTTTGCAGGCAAAACGGCTGGGAAAACAATGCTTGCAGTGTCGTTTCATTGGCTGTGTGACGAGATGTGACGGGATTCACGGGAATAAGCCAATAGGGTCAACCTGCCTGCAAAGTTCCCTGCGGGCTATTTTGCCGGCTGCTGGCACATTATAGTTCCGTCCTATCTTTTAATGAGGCGGTGTCGGTGTCTACAGTTTCTTTTTTTTTTTTTTTTGGGGGGGGGGGGGGGGCAATAGAAGGTCCCTCTTTACTCCGCGGGCATTTGGACATAAGTGAGCACTTTTAGAATACAATCCGCAATGCATATGAATGTCCGTCCACCCGTTCAATAATTTCGAACGGAGCTATTCCAATCCTGGGCTTGCCGTTTTTCCTGCATTTGGTTCGATGCATGTAAACATGTTCTGATTACAGCTACATCTTCTGAAGTCACTCTAAGAGATATACATTCGCGATGTTCCTCTTGTCACTGCGCTATTTTCTCGATTGGTAATGTTAAAATAGCTCCAACATCAAGAATTTAACTGATCGCTAATAACTTAACAAATCTTTTTTATTATTATTTCTTAATACTGCAGGCAGTTTTGTACGTCCAAACAGTAGGAGGAAAAGAGAGATATACGACACAGCCATATCCCTCGTCTTTCTGATAGCCGGCCGTTACTACACGTGCAATGTACGGGGCGTAATAATCGAGCCACCACAATTGTCTTCAGATCACGTGATTTTAGCCGGTACCATTACTGACCATAGAAGCGCCACTTTTACAATGTTTTTTAAAATGATCATAGAGCCGCCGCGATGGCTCTGTGGTTATGGAACTCGGCTGCTGACACCAAAGACGCGGGTTCGATGCCGGCCGCGGCGGTCGCATTTCCATGGAGGCGAAATGTTAGAGGCCCGTGTGCTGTGCGATGTCAGTGCACGTTGAAGAATCCCCAGGTGATCGAAATATCCGTAGCCCGCCACTACTGCCCGAGTCGCTTTGAAACATTAAATCCCATAAAACCACACAACCGAAAAGGTTGTAGGGTGCTCGTAAGCAAGAAAATATTCTCTTTGAAGAGATTTCAACGCTTATTGAAGCAGTGACGCTGCACCTGTGCTATCGTCTGCGGTGTGCAGTACAAGCAGCTTATGTTTCCTACTTCATATACTGCGCAGCTTGTATTGTCGAAGTTGTATTCAACGCCATATGTCTCGTATAGATGCTCGTCTCAGCGAGCCTGTATAGCCTCTTTAACGACCGCAGAAGAAAGACTCAATGCATTATAGCCAGAAGAAGAAAGGGAATCGATATACAAAAGGATGCGGACTCTGCGACAGCCGCGCGCTTAGTGCTGCTTTAGCAGCTCCTGCCCTTTTGTGCAAGTTAGCCATCGCAGTGGAAACGGCAGTAGCAAGCGCTGCAACCATCGTTTGCTGCTAATGCCTGCGCTTTGGTTACGGTGAGGGATACTGGCCCCTACGTAAGCGAGCAATATCGCTCGCCGCAACAACGCAGTAATTCGAAAGCACTGCAAAATGAAAAAAAAAAAGCGACGAAGAGGATCCGAAGAACGCCGCATGCAGCCACACTTCCCGCAGGTGTTGCTCAAAAACGGTGCGAGTGTGCGAGGTGCGCCCAGCATGATCAATGAGTACAGCGTTTCGCGAGACCAGAAATGAGGAGGCATTTCTAACGGCCGCAGCATCCGCGTTTCGATGGAGGCGAAACGCAAAAGGGGGCCCGTGTGCTGTACGATGTAAGTGGTCTAAACTATTCCGGAGCCCTCCACTACGCTATCTCTTTCACTTCCACCTTTTTGAATTTCTTTGGAGGAGAAATTCTAGACGCCCGTGTACTGTGCGATGTCAGTGCACGTTAAACAACCCCAGGTGGTCGAAATTTCCGGAGCCCTCCACTACGGCGTCTCTCATAGCCTGACTCGCTTTGGGACGTAAAACCCCATAAACCAACCAACCATCTACCCTTACGACGCGGTTCTGGTATCCACCGAGGGGTGAGATAATTAAAACGCCATTTCCTTTCCACAAAAGCCAATTTTCATTTCATTCATTTTCATTAACGGTCACCTGATGCGCTCGGAAGCGTTTTTGTTTTTGTACCAAATCCTGCTTTTTCACATAAGCAATCCCCCCAGACGCAACTGTGGGAAGAGTGCCGAATAGTGGGCACCGTAACAGACGCCTTTAGCATACCGTGTACTGTGTCCCGGTACCGGATTAGCTGGAACGTGCGCCCCGTTAGTGCGCATGCGTAGATCGCTTTAAGGGCGCCAGATGGCGCCAGGTACTCGTCAGTTGTAGAGAGCCTACATGTCCGTCTTTTAGGGTGGTGACAGCTGGGCCCAAGGTTGCCTAACGGCGGCTGCCAAACTTGACGGGCCGCCATCTTGTTCCCCAGCGCATGCCCTACCTGCTTTGAGAAGCGCCCTGCTTGCTTGAGGAATATCGACAAAGCAGCTTTTCAAGAGCGTCCTCCTGCTGAACACGATCGAGATTGCAGGATCGATCGTTTACTGCGGCATTCACGTCTTTGGTAAAGGCTATTCGTAGAAGCGCGCGAGTACGCGTTTCGCAAATTCGTTGTCATCGATCGTTTCTCATATTCAGAATGTTGCTAACGCGTAATTAACTTTTCCCAGGTGAAATCGTGCAACAGAAAGGAAAACATCTGAGCATTAGCTATCAAGGTGGAAGTACTGTTACGCCGCTTCGTTTTGCCGGAATTACGTTTCCTTGGTGGCATTGAAGTAACGCGTCTGGCTTTTATCTCGGCTTTCTTCGATGTCATTTTTAATCCAGAAAACGACTCTTTCTTTTTTGTTGTTAATCGCGTGAAGGCGCTGGATTAAATAGACAATGATTTCGTTAGTTCATTTTCAGGTTTCCTTACTTTATGTATATGTAAATTGTTCCGAACAAATTGTAAAACTACCAGTATTCTACGTTTACGCTATTATAACGATAAAATGTGTAACGTCGCCAATTGCGCATTTTTGTGCAGATACAAGGCGTTAAGGAGAGATTTTGCTAGGGTACCTCGCAAACAATGCTTACACATTGCCGGAGCATTACCATTCTCAAAATAAGAAAAATGCTGCACGTAAACTAGGCCACAATTACACTACCCTCCGAGTCAATTTCGTGAAGCATCGTACAGAAACTGGCGAACTGAACGTGCCCAATGTATCGATTTAATGCGTAGCCATGCATTTATTGAGAAATATTATAGAAGGTGCTGTTGCGACACACAATAGCGCATTTATGACTCAACTGCCAAGTCGGCATAGCCTCAAGCGCCCTTTTATTTATATATATTTTAGTGGGGAAGACACACACAATTCACAACAGGTTACTTTATTGCAATGCTTGCCTGACATGCAACAACCTGCTCGACGAATCACAGGGGTACATGGGAAATCCAACAAGCATATAAACATATGTCCGAATTATGAACAGTAGTATCAGATTTCAAACAGCACTTTGCCCAACAGGGTAAGGCATATAAAAGCAACATTGATCATTTTCGACTTTTTCAATGCATGTACTGAAAAAACAACCTGAAAATACAGCGGCTAGAAGCCAAAAAGCCAAAATGGGCTGCACAAGCGCACAATGCTGATGCGAGCAAAGCAGAAATAACCATTTTACACAGGTGCACAATGCTGGTGCCAGCAAAGCAGACATAACCATTTTATGACAAATCAGCTGGAGAAGAATACAGTTTGCTACACTGATCACAGTGGGAAAGCAATCAATGCGATAATACCTGCATAAGTAGTACTTTGAGCATGGACACATACACGAACAGAAATATTGGAGAAACCAACAGACATAAGGAAATTAATTACCTCAAACAAAACGCTGAAAATTACATGACATGGTAAAATAATGTACAGAACAAATACGTCGTTAGCAACGTGCACTTAGCTATGACAGCTATAAACCAAGTTAACAAAAGGCATGATTTGAATGAAAGCATGCCAGCGTTTCTTGGTTTTGGGTACCTTTTGCAAGCTGTGATGAACAGTAAAAAGCTCTTGCAGCTGTCTATAGAATTCAAAATGGACTTGAGAAGAAAACCACCCACATAAGCTATGATGTCGCACTCCGCAGTCGTCAGACCGATCACAAACAGGTTCTCCAACTCTTCAGACTCCACGAACTCAGGTCTCCACGAGGCTCACGCGTGCCGAGTTGCCCACGCGCTGGCCCTCAACAAGGTCTTGTACTTTGCACCCTACGCTTCCTTCACTCAGACTCAACTTAACGCTCTCGAGACTGCTCTTGTGGGCCTCTACAAGGCAGCTCTCAACCTTCCTATCACTACCTCTACCACTAAGCTCTTTGCCACAGGCCTCTTCCATCCTCTTCGTTCTCTTCTCAGTCTCCATCGTGACTCGCAGCTTGCCCGGCTTTCCCTTACCCGTCAGGGTCAGTGGTTATTGACTCAAGCGGGTATCTCGCCCATTCCAATCTCCCCGTTTACCTCTCCTATTCCCACCCCCGCCCCCAATCTTCGTATCCTTCCCCTCCCGACCAACATGTCCCCCGTCCTGCACGCCGGACGTCGTCATGCGGCCGCACAGCACCATTCCCCTCTCTTTGATACCCAGGGTGTAGCTTACACGGATGCCTCCTTCGTGGCTCCTCGAGGTTCCTGCGGCTACGCCCTGTACCATCCACACCTCCCTGCTCCTGAAACCCACACCAGCGGGCCGTATCTACACCCTCCAGACGCATTGTCCCTCGAGGTCCTCGCCATTGCGCATGCCCTCCAGTCATTTTCCCTCCTTCCCTCTCTCCAAGAGTACACAGTCTATTCGGACTCACAAGCCGCTATACACCACATACAGAAACGCACCCTGACCCCTTCTCTCCAACAGGAGGTCGAACGAGCGGTCTCCGCACTGCAGCCTTCCATCGTTTTCCTCCGCTGGGTCCCTGGGCATTCAGGGATTGACGGCAATGAGCTGGCCCATCAGCTCGCCCGCGACACACTTTTCCGGGCACCGTTGATCCCCTGGCCCAAGCCCTCGGAGGACGGTGGGAGATTCACCCTTCGCCGCACCATAAAAGAGGTCTACCTTGAGCTCCGCCTCGACAAACGCCTTTACCCTCCCCCTCATCCATCACTCACGGTGCCGGAGTCTCGCCTTCTTCGGCACATTCAGATGAATGCAGTTATCACCCCGTCCCGCCTCTTCCTCTATCGCTATCGATCGGACCCTTCCTGTCCCAACTGCCCCTGTATCTATGCGGACCTGGCCCATTGCCTATTCTATTGCCCGGCTGCTCAGCAGTCGGGTTCCTTCCCCCCACCCTCTCTATCCATCACCACCTGGCTCGACTGGCTTGGCGCTGAAGGGGAAGAAGAACAGCGGCTTCTGGTCGCCCAGGCGGTCGAAATGCTCGGCCTGTAAATTATGGTTGATTAAAAGTCTTTTACTACTACTACTACTACTACTGGCTGGGGCCTTCTGCCAGCTTCTTCAGGCTTGGATCAAGGAGGTCAGCCAAATGATTACTGTCATCTTGCGTCTTCAAAATGTGCATTGCGTCTTCGAAAAACTTGCGTCTTCAAAATGTGCCTTGAATAAAAAAACAGTTTTAACAAACTTATTTGAAAACACAATAAGTTGTTTCAGTTGCTGGAAACCTCATGTAATGAGGGCCACAATGGAAAATTTATTACCTGCTATTTTTTGCAATTAAACATTTAGGTCATGCGGTCTATATTTCCCAGTGATGCACCAAATGACCGACAGAAAGCGTATCTTGAACCATTCTAATATTTTATACGCGCGTCGAAATTACGAATTACCATAAACATATCAAGTTTGTTTTCACAGTATGTGAAAGAAATCGCGCCCTACATTACCATGAAATACACGAGAGTGCATAATTATGTGCTGGTTGAACGAAAAATATTTCATCCAAATCACTTGGTTGTTCGTGCCTAAAACACCATACGCGACCTTATCATTAAATCACCACAATCGGCTTTTACGGCCATGCTTGTTTGAGCTACGTTTGACAAGTTTCGCAGTGCATGACTTCGGTTTTTATCTTTTGCACTCAGGCCGGTCAATTACTTTTAATAACACTGTAAAAAAAAGGATCAATCATAAATTCTACAGCCATGCAGAATTGCAGTACGAACAACTCAGCGATTTATTTTCTTCGCAGATACAATAAATATGCAGCACACTGCGTACACAGCCGATTGCCGAACGTAGCTGAACGATGCGTAAAACTGAACTGCGGGGCATTCCAAGATTGAAATGCGACTGCCAAGTTAGAACATGTTCTACAACCAGGCTTAATTATGAACATTTACGTTTCGTACCTTCTTAATTCGGGGTAACGGAACGCCTAGCCTCCACTTGCGCGCACGCTCGGCTACGGGCGGCCGTCGCAGGCAGCTATCAGCTGACAGCTGCCTGCGACGGCCGTCCCCGCTCACAAAAACACAAGTATAGAGCCCTTCAAAAATGTAGAATATAGCAATAAGCACGCGCGCAAATACATGGTGAAGCGAGGTACAATACTCACAGCGCAAACACGAGAAGCAGCAGTGGGCTCCCAGCGGTCCCTTTTCACTTGCACAAGCCAGCGCTTTCTTCGGTTAGGGCTAGCCGGAAAACGATACATTCTTGTGCCCTTCCTGCAGTGGTTCGTGCATTGCGGAACGCAACACCCGGGCATTTTCGGTGCTCACACAACTCTGAACGTGCTCACAGTGCTAGCATGGTGCCATTAAATACTTCCTTCTCGTCGAGAGCGAAAATCACAGACACTCAGCAGCAGCAAGACGACAGCCTTATGCGCACGGCGACGGCATGACGACTGGGGACCAATATGGCGCGGCAACGTCTGCTGGCAACACTGGTCAACGGCGGGCGGCGGCACGAGCCAGGTCAAAAGGTGACACCACCCTAAAAAGACGGAGGCGCGCAACATGTAGGCTCCCTAGTCAGTTGCGCGCAAGCCTGACGCATCGAGACCAGTCAGCGCGTGCGCATGGGAGATGGACGGTTTCCTGGTGCTTCGGTAATGGTAACAGGCTAGACGGTATGCTTAAGGTGCATGGAGGAAAAAAAGTTTTTTTCTTCCTCCATGTTAAGGTGTTCGATGGCAGCCACCATGGTTAGCAAGGATGTTGAGATGGTGTGTTTAAAAGAGTTCCGCCACTACACTTTCGCTCTCTCTTCGCTCAAATTCGGTTCTCGAAATTCAGTTTTGACTGGAAAAAGCCAGTATTCTTAGCATGATAGGCATAGCTAGACTGGTGTTGGTCATGGGTTACACTGAGTAAAAGTTCAAAATTAGGTAAGTAGGGAAATCATGGGCGGGCTGAGACAGTGGTTTGGTTTGTAAGACAGTGGTTTGGTTTGTTCCGTCTAAACGTTTCCGCTGCGTCCGGATTCGAACCCGAGAGCTCCGGTTCAGTAACCGAGTGCCCTAACCACTGAGCCAATTATTTCGAAGTAACTAGTTTGCCTGTTTGCTCCGCAATCGCGCCAATAATGCAATTTCGATTTCATGGCATGTTACACTGAAATTGTTGCTACAATTTCTAGACCCCAATATTTGGCTAACTGGTGTAATGCACGGCCAACCAATAAATGCAGGTTAATTAATGTAATAAGAAAATAAGGCCTCCCCACATAGCAGTGAACATTATCATGATGTTATAAAATATATTATGTAAGCTGCAGTAATTTTATATGTTGCATTGTAACGTTAACGTTGAAAATTAACATACCTTTATGAGCTATGTAGAAAATATTAGTTTCACCTTCTAAATAAACTGTTATAAATATATTATGTAAGCTGCAGTAATGTTATATGTTGCTTTTTAACGTTAACGTTGAAAATTAACATATAACTTTAAATATATTATGTAAGCTGCAGTAATGTTATATGTTGCATTGTAACGTTAACGTTGAAAATTAACATAAAACTTTATGAGCTATGTAGAAAATATTAGTTTCACCTTCTAAATGAACTGTTATAAATATATTATGTAAGCTGCAGTAATGTTATATGTTGCTTTTTAACGTTGACGTTGAAAATTAACATATAACTTTATGTGCTGTTTAGAAAATATCAGTTTCACCTTCTAAATAAACATTGTTTTAACATAGTCTTTTTAAGTCATCATAATATTAGTCACACCTATAAAACATCATTAAGAGGAAAGAGAAAAAGGAAAGAAAAGACGCGCGTCGCAGCAACAACTGCGTCCGCCGGAGCGGACGCTGCTGAAAAAAAAGATGCCCAGGCTTAGCTTGGTTAAGCCAAGAATGCGTTGCATATTGCGCGGTCTTTTTGCGCGAGGTATTGCTTGGCGGCACTCGATTTTCTCAGCAGCTTTTCCTCCGTGACGGACGGACGGACGGACGGACGGATGGATGGATGGATGGACGGATGGATGGATGGATGGATGGATGGATGGATGGATGGATGGATGGATGGATGGATGGATGGATGGATGGATGGATGGATGGATGGATGGATGGATGGATGGATGGATGGATGGATGGATGGATGGATGGATGGATGGATGGATGGATGGGTGGGTGGATGGATGGATGGGTGGGTGGGTGGATGGATGGGTGGATGGGTGGGTGGGTGGGTGGGTGGGTGGGTGGATGGATGGATGGATGGATGGATGGATGGATGGATGGATGGATGGATGGATGGATGGATGGATGGATGGATGGATGGATGGATGGATGGATGGATGGATGGATGGATGGATGGATGGATGGATGGATGGATGGATGGATGGATGGATGGATGGATGGGAGCGCCCCCTTTGAAACGGGGCGGTGGCAACCGCCACCATGCTCAGCCGTCCTTTTTTGTTTTCTTTTTTTTCGTTTTCTTTTTTTTTCACATGGTTTGGTGACGTCACGTCACGTGGTTTGGTGGCTGCCCGGCCGCGCCGAAGGGCTGAACTGAGTGATTGCAATATGCAACACATAAAAAAAACATAAGCGGCGCAGGCCGCGCTCGCCGAAGCGAGGACAGATACACACCAGCTTCCGAGAACTTCTTAATGTTTTCCAACTAGCAGTACTTTGCAACCACATCTCTTAGACAGTACTCGCCTCCCAGGTAGCACCGAAACATTACGATAATGTTACATTCTTGTGACGCTGAAATGTTATTTCAATGTACTTAATGTCCTTTTTTCTAACGTTTTTGTAATGTTACACATAAGTGTTAGAATAACCTTCCCCGAACATTCATGAAACATGCATAGAACATAAATGGAACACTCTCGAAAATGGTGAAGCAGCCCCGCACAAGCATGCAGGCCCGCCACTTGTGACGGCACGGCACGCAACCTAATTACAAAGCTTTGCAAGAACCAGCAACAGGGGTGACACTTCAGTTCCACTATACAGCACAAGATATGCAACTCGTATTAAGGAGAAAGCCTTTAATGCCTCATCGTTGGCAGCAGAAGCTTGTCAGCAGAGGTGTCACGCTTTTGACGGGTGTCCACCGAGATATGTGAGACAGTTACTGCATAACTTCCTTTCCTCAAACACAATTTTCATGTCCTTCATTACGGCCCCTCTTTCTCTTTCTTTACTCCCACTTCCTCCCATCCTGTACGGTGGAGGAGGAGGAGGAGGAAAACTTTTATTTCTATTTACAGTGAGAGGTCGATGGGGCGAGCCGGAAGGGCCCGCCCCTTACAAACACTAGGAGGGATCCCTAGTCCGGGATCCCTGTAGCTTCCGCAGCGGCCCGGGCTCTAGCTACCAATGCCTGTTGGGCATGGAGTTCGGAGCAGCCGCGCAGGGCAGCTTCCCAGTCCTCTCGAGTGGGGTGGAGGAGGAGTGGGTAGGCAGGATTGGAAGGGCATGCCCACACCATGTGGTAGGTGTCCGAAAACTCCTCCTCACAGTGTGGGCACGCGCCCGAGAAAGAAGAATTGAAGTGCTTAAGTACTGCCGGGCACAGTACAGTATTGGTATAGAGGCGGAGAAGCCAGCGCTCCTCCACCCTGGTGAGGCCTTTACAGGGAGGGGGATAGAGACCATAAAAATTTTGATAAAGAGAGGTGATCTCTTTAAAGGTGATGGCCGGATTGAAATTGAATTCCGGATCAGGCTGCGGATGAGGCGACGCCCGGTTAGTAAGCGCGCGGGTGGCAGCGTCTGCTACCTCGTTCCCCTCAAGACCCGCATGAGCCGAAGCCCACACGATGGTACGATGGGTCGGAAACCCTGTGTATTCGCATGCGTGGAGAATTTTGAAAGCACGGTCTGGAATATACCCTTGCTCAATATTGCGGCAGGCGCCCCTGGAGTCCGTAATAATGACTCGAGACTCTGGATCTGCGGCGGCCAGTGCAATGGCGATCTCTTCCGCAAATGTAATGTTTGGGGCACGGAAAGTAAGGCCCTGAACTGTAGTGTTTTGGTGGATGACGGCCGCCGTGTACCAACCCCCATGGTGTGGGCCGGCCGCATCCACATAGAAGACACCTGGCTTATGGCCATATTGTTGAGAAATAGCCTCCGCCCGCGCGAGACGGCGACCATCATGGGTGTCTGCAGTCATGTTCTTCGGAAGGGGTCGCACCTGGAGTGCAAAGCGCCAGGCTTCAGGAATGCGGACCCGTTCTTCTGTATGTGTTGCGTAGGATATGTGTAAGCGGGTCAGAAGGCGGCTCCCCGCAGGTGTTTTGCTTAGGGGCATAGGAGACCTTCGATCGGACAAAATTCGCACTCCAAATAAGGGAACACCCCAAGGGTCAGTTATCTCCCCCTTACTTTTCAACATAGCTATGATAGGCCTAGCTCGAAAACTAGAGAACATCGAAGGCATCAGGCATGCAATGTATGCTGACGATATAACAGTCTGGACAAACACGGGTTGTCTCGGAGAGAAGGAAGAAAGGCTACAGCAAGCGGCCTCTTGTGTAGAGCAATACCTCGCAGAAAGAGGACTCGCATGCTCGACCGAGAAATCGGAACTGCTGAGAGTCTGGAGAGGCAAGCAAAACCGGACCGTCCCAACCAACGAGGACATAAAACTCAACGTCTACCTTGACGGGACACCCATACCCGAAAAGACAACAATAAGAATTTTAGGCATGTGGGTTCAATCCAACCAGCTCAGTACTCACACTTTTACCCTGCTCAAAGCAACAACACTACAAGTCTCACGCATGATCACCCGCATCACCAACAGGCGACATGGCATGCGTAAAGAGGACACACTCAAACTAGTCAGAAGCCTTGTAGTTAGTAGAATCACGTACAGCCTACCCTACCAGTGCCTCAACAAAAACGAAATACAACAAGCGGATGCCCTGCTACGCAAAGCGTATAAGACAGCGCTCCGACTTCCGCGCAACACGTCAACCGAAAAACTCATGGCCCTGGGATTACATAACACCTTTGAGGA
This sequence comes from Amblyomma mixtum, assembly GCF_055824585.1. Classification (NCBI taxonomy): domain Eukaryota; kingdom Metazoa; phylum Arthropoda; class Arachnida; order Ixodida; family Ixodidae; genus Amblyomma; species Amblyomma mixtum. The sequence goes on from NC_143012.1 coordinate 21,239,730, forward strand.
GCTACGAGAGGCGCAGCTTGAGTCGCAAAAACTCAGGCTGTTGCAGACAACGACTGGAAGAGCGCTCCTGCAGAGGCTCGGATACCGCGAGCAGATGCGAGAAATGACGAGGACGGCAACGATCCCCGACGAGCTTCGCAAGACCCTCAAGGTAGCGCCAATACCAAAAAACATGGATCCCAACCTCCATCGAGGCAGAAGAGAAGCGAGGGCCGACTTCATCGAAAGAACATACGCTCCTCAAGCCACGACCGTGTATGCAGACGCGTCTTGGAGAGGAGGAGACACCAAAATCGCTGTGGCGGCGGTGGTCGATTCGTCTTTACGCGAAATGATCAGCGCGTCTCTCCGAGGCTGCACAGCTGCAGAGTCCGAGGAAGTAGCCGTTGCTCTAGCGGTGGCGGAGGGCTATAGAACCGGGCGGTCGCTAACAATGCTCACCGACTCTCAAACAGCCTGCCGAAATTACATGAATGGCAGGATAGGTCGTCACGCGCTCCGTATACTCCTCGCAGCGAGCGACAGAATTAAAAACCAGGAAGAACAAAGCGACAAGATCCCACACAAAATTGTGTGGGTACCGGGGCACACGGGGGTGGCAGGGAACGAAGAGGCCGACAGGATAGCTCGAGGATACATTACTTTCCGAGCATCCGATGAGCCCGCGGAACTCGCGCCAGCACCCAGGGATTACTCGGCCATACTACAAAACTACAGAGGCAGAAGATTGCGGTATCCCCCACCGCACAAATCTCTCAGCAGAGAGGAAGCTGTCACTTGGAGACAATTACAAACAGGCTCTTTCCCAAACCTACATATACTAAACAAAATGCACCCTACCATATACGCGGACAAATGTCCCTGGTGCGACGGAAAACCTACTCTCTATCACATCACATGGGCCTGCCAAAACATAGACGTGGTCCCCAAAATACAAAACCCGAGTGCGGAGCAGTGGGAGACTCTGCTGTCCAGCGACCGCTGCGAAGACCAACAAGGTCTGGTACAGCGAGCTCAACGGGCGGCAGTGGCCAGCGGAGCCCTGGACTGAGGGCAACCGACCACTGATTAGAGGCGGACGACAATGACAGAGAAGACTCCTGGGGGTAAAATCAAGGAGAAAACGTCTCTGAAGATGCTCCCAAACCGCAGGAAAAAGGACTAGAGTAAAATAAAGTTTTTCCTTCCTTCCTTCCTTCCTCAAAAAGCGTTGCGTTCAAAGGGCAAGGCATCGCGCCGAACGGGTGGTGCGTTCCGTGGACTCCTTGGCAGCGCTACAACACGCTGTCGCGTTCCACTCCTAGAGGCGAAGCTGAAACGTCATTAATTAGTTGTTAATTAGAATTTAGTCATTGATCACTAATTAGTCATTATTTAATGTTTGTCATTATTTAGTAATTAGCCATTCATTATGTATGGCGTCATCGAGTGGTGACGTCACCAGTGCCACAGAGGCAGTCAAAGTGGTGCGGAAAACGCTTTTGCCTCTAGGCACTTTAGACAGTCAAAGTGCCCCCTGAATTTTTCACTCACCTCCGAATGGACATCATGCAATCGAGCTTATATACTGACTACTGCGAGATGCCCCATGAGTGGTAAATGGGAAATAACCAAAATTTTGCAAAAAAATAATGGGGCTGTTCATGCAGTCTATGGCGAGTACCATCTAAGAGATGTGGTTGCAAAGTACTGTTAGCCGCCGCGGTGGCTCAGTGGTTATGGTGCTCGGCTGCTGACCCGGAAGATGCGGGTTCGATCCCGGCCGCGGCGGCTGAATTTCTTTGGAGGAGAAATTCTAGAGACCCGTGTACTGTGCGATGTCAGTGCACGTAAAAGAACCCCAGGCGGTCGAAATTTCCGGAGCCCTCCACTACGGCGTCTCCAATAGCCTTAGTCGCTTTGGGACGTTAAACCCCATAAACCAAACCAAACCAAAGCACTGTTAGTTGAAAAACATCTTTACTCTAAGAACAGTGAGAAATGGTCTGGAAATCAGTGCTCGAAATATTTTTCCAATATTGTTTTATAGTTACGACCCTAACATTGTAATAAAATTTAGAAGATTTTATTCAAACAATGTTTGTTTAGAACGTGAAAGTAACGTTTACTATAAACTTAACGTTATATGTTAATTTTTAATGCTAATGTAAAGTTACAATAGTTACAATGCAACTTGTAACATTACTGCAACTTGCATAACATTTTTATAACACTATTCTAATGTTCGGTGCTACCTGGGCATAGATTGCATAAACACACGCACTATTTTGTTAGAAAACTGTGGTTATTACCCATTCGCCACTGTCAATCATGGGACATCCCACAGTAATGTGTAAGCCTGAACTCCATGGTATCAGTTGGTACGTGAGCGAATACGAGTTGCATGTTGTGCTGTATAGTGGAGCTCAAGTGTCGCCGTCATTGTTCATTCTTGCAAAGTGCTGTGTGTTCCTGTGTGTTCTGTCGCAACTGGCAGGAATGCATCCTTAATTGTGCAGGGCTGTAGCACCGTTTTGGAGAATATAACATTTGTTTTATATTTATGTTGAATAATACGTTCCATTAATCTTAAGGGAAAGTTATTATAACGTTTATCTATAACATTACAAAAACAAAGAGCTTTTAAATAACATTTGACCAAAACAAAATATAGCATTATTGTGATTTTTCGATGCTCTCTGGGAAAGCCGGACGCACGTAGTGACAATGTTCCAGGTTATCTTTTTTTTCCTTGTTAGCATAATTCCAAGCCATACGCTGAGTCCTCAAAAACGGAAATATCGAAGATAGGTGCTGGCTTTGCGGCTGTGGCGTGGTACGGAGTAAATAACAGAACTTCCACAGTTACTGTTCTCCCCGAGACAAAAAGTGCCAGCGATAATTGTCACTAGCTTTCTTTCTTTCATTTTGTTTCATCATTTGTTCCCGTGCATTACTGATTCACTAGTGGTTACCCATGTACCAAAAAGACGCAAAAAATGAAAGTAAATAAGTAAGAAAGAGGTCAGGAAAGAGAAAAGGACAAAGAAAAAGGAATGAAAGTTTACGAGAGAGGTCGCACGCAGTCGCAGCCATTATATAGGTCAAAAACAGGACGAAAAGGTCCAAAAAACACGTGGAGGTGCCGGGGATCGAACCCGGGGCCTTTCACATGCAATGCGAACGCTCTACCACTGAGCTACACCCCCCGACGAACGCATTGTTTATCGCCGAGATCGCAATGTGCGATGTTTTCGGTGAAAAAAGAAAATCGGAACAGAAAAGTGCAATAAAAAACACATGGAGGTGCCGGGGATCGAACCCGGGGCCTTTCACATGCAAAGCGAACGCTCTACCACTGAGCTACACCCCCAGACGTTCGCTTTGCTTATCGCTGAGATCACAATGTGTGATGTTTTCGTTGAGAAAAAAAATGCGGAACAGGCAGCAGCAAAAAAAAAATGGAGGTGCCGGGGATTGAACCCGGGCTCTTTCAAATGGAACGCGAACTGAGCAACACCCCCCAATGTACGCCATATTTATTGCTGATGTCACACACAGTGCGATGTTTTCGGTGAAAAAGAAAATACGGACCAGAAAAGTGCAAAACAAAACACATGGAGGTGCCGGGGATCGAACCCGGGGCCTTTCACATGCAAAGCGAACGCTCTACCACTGAGCTACACCCCCGACGTACCTCGAGCTCGCCTACGCTCATGTGACGGGAGCCGCTTCGCTTCTACGCTTGTGAGTCGAAGCGGCGCAGCTGTAGCGCGGATGTGTTTGCGCACTGGCTAGTGACAACACCGAGCAGCTGTGAAGAAGCGTCGATGCCGCGATAGCAGACTATCAGCGGCCACTTTACTCACACCGAATGGCGCAATGCAACGAGTTCGGGCCTACACACGTGGCCTCGTTTCCTTCACTTCTTTTCGAGTAACATTTCTGCAAGTTCCGTGCCCCGTATAAACTTGAACGCAAGGCATTTTCTTCTCGATTTTTTCGTGCCGCTGCGTGTATCGTTTTCAGAACTCGTTTCCTCTCGCAAGGTGCAGCTAGATTCATGTCTGCTCAGTTTACTAAATTCGCAGCGATTACCCGCCCACATACCATACACGCCTAGACTCATCGGGGTTGAAGCAAGGTGGCAAGGAGGAAGGCGAGGCAGTCGAGACAGCTCTGGGGGAGAGTGGGCGAGGGCGGTTGCCTGATCACCACGCCTTATCGTCCTCCCCTCCCTCGTGGATCACCCACTCGTCTCTCGATACCAAAGGCGCGTCTTTTAAATGTTTCCATGGGCGCATGATGCGAAGTATTAAAGGAAACAAACGTATTGACTCAAGCCAGCACTATTTCGGTATTAACCTTGATCGAGACCATAAACCTCCTGCTTTTTAATTATGCCGGAGGCGGCACAACGTTGGGTTGAGGGACTGAAATATCAACAAGTTTTCTGGGGTCCCAGCAGACTAATATATCGATGCGGTGTGCAAATAGCATAGGTGAAAAAAAAAAAAAAAAAGGCCGGAAGAAGATGCAGCGCTCGGAAAGTTTCGGGGCTATTCTGACATCGAAACACCCTCCCTGATTATGCCCCTGCCAGGCTTAATTAAGTTTAGCTAGACATAAATGCGCTTATGTCGGACCTTTCAATGTCTTTATGCTCGCATGTGTTCCAGTTGATTCACAACACAGCTGCTATAGCCAAAAAAATATTAAGAAGTGACTGCTGCCAAGCTAGCTAACCGGGCACCTGTCGTCCCCTGACAGGCAGCCGGCTCTACGAAGAAGGATTGGTGGCTTTGGAGCAGCAAGCTCTCTGAGCGGCAACTTTGGCGGAGCAAACGAATGTAAACAGGAGCGCACGAAAGCTCCACGAGGACTGACGTAACAAAGTTTGAAAGTCTCGCTCAGGAGACCGCGTGTGTCGCCTTCAGGTATTTGGAACAAGTGAACAAGTATGGGCACTGCACCGGCCTACAAAACTCTAATATACCTACGTTACATAGACGACATCTTCACGATATAGGAACACGGGTTTAAGTCCATGAAAACTTTCATTCCGCTACAGCATTAAATTTGCCTTCCACTATGCGACGCGTCAATTTTCTAGTCATCATCCAAGACACTGTAAGCAGGGCATATTAGTAGAACAGGCAACGCGCGTTATGATATGTACCGACGACTACCGTATTTTCCAGAATATGGTCCACACCCAGTGTGTAGTCCGTAGGGGCAAATTTCGGCCTAAAATAAAAAAAAAAGTTTTTGAGATAATCTGTACTCGGTTTATGGTCCTTTCTCTCGTGTTCTTTCTATATCCCTTTCTCTCCTTCTTGATTCGGCTTAACTGCTTGGGCACGTTCTACTTCACTGAGCTCGAATGCTGTCGGGAAAGCTCATCGTCTTTTCCTACCTATCGCAACCGTTTGTCAAGGAGGACTACGACGCCTCTGTTATTCATCGAGCTTTTTCGCAGGTGCTCACAAATCCAAGCATTGAAAAGCAGCCACTCTGAACACTTCCAGCAGCATTTGCTTACATATCGAACCTGATTGCATATCGGGGCAGATTCCGCTATGTGATTTAGCGCAGCAAAACGTCGCAGCTGCAGTCGGGTCCAGTTTTTTTTTTTTACTCCGATACCAACGCTAAGCTTGTTCGCTTATAACAAACGGTCTTAAGAAATTAATTCATGTTTAGAACGCAACCACAGGTAGTCCGCACCGCGAGAAACTTCAGTTTTTAAACATGTATAGCCCGCATACTATAGTCCATAAATTGCGTCATTTGAAGCACCTCCACTCGCTAAAAGACACCCTGATAGGAATCATCTCCAGAACTCCCTTAATAGTGTTTTCCAACGAGCAACCAGTCTAAAATGAGGCGATGAACTTAAAAGAAGACCGAAAATTAACACTGACCGGTTCCCTGCACTTATAACTAAATACTTAGCGCACTTACTAACATAAACAATATACTGTTGAAATAACACCCTATTTTAGCTAGAAAAAAATCGTCTCCAGAAAATATCTCTCGATGCACCAGGGGTGACACTTAGACGCAACACAAACTTATGAGAGATTCTAGTACACAATAAGAAACCCACTCCGATTATTAACTCATGCTTAGACCTATAGTAGAATACAAATAAAAAAAAGAATAAAATAATAAAATCAGAATAAAATAAAAAAGTAGCAGTTGCTAACACTGTGCCACGGTCCGCGGCGTCCTGTATTACTCCTCTGGCCAATCGTAACAAACGAAACCAGCTTTGTAGTGTCTAAAATAAGCAAGCCAGATATCAAAACTGTAGAGCCTAAAATTTTTTTCTTGTTATAAGCTTCTTGTTTAGTTAACAAGGAAAGTTTTAACAGTGGACTACTTTTTCGTCGTGGAGGAATTCTGTGCGGTAGTCCTGAATGTGGGCGGAGCTTCACTCCAGACTTCATTTGTATCCGACGAGTTGTGCAGACACAGGAAAGAACGTCCAAAAAGCAGTGTCAGAACATTTTAATCAACAAGGCCACAACTTCGATGAACTAAAATTATTCATTCTCCAATCAGGGTTCAAATCCGCGAGGAATATAAAAATACAGAGAGGCATTCCTAATTCATAAATTTAAAACCTTGCAACCAGAAGAATCAACATCTCCAAAGGAAACAATCTATCCGGTACATTCTGGCACTGAGCCGCCGCGGCGGCTCAGTGGTTATGGTGCTCGGCTGCGGACCCGAAAGACGCGGCCGGGTTCGATCCCGGCCGCGGCGGCTGAATCTCTTTGAAGGAGAAATTCTGGAGGCCCGTGTACTGTGCAATGTCAGTGCACGTTAAAGAACCCCCAGGTGGTCGAAATTTCCGGAGCCCTCCACTACGGCGTCTCTCATAGCCTTAGTCGCTTTGGGACGGTAAACTAGAGCTGTGCACGGGCTCGGGCCGGCCCGAAAACCCGCACCCGGCCCGGCCCGCGGGCCGGGCTCGGACCTTGCGGAAGTCTACTTACCCGGGCCCGGGCCGGGCTCGGGCCACGGTATATTTGTCTCGGACGGGCCGGCCGGGCTTCGCGATCGCGATTGCTCCTGCGTGGCTCCAGCAATCGGAGTGCAGAAAGAGACGAGCTGAGCGAGTACTTGGCCACAGAGTCGACCCTTTGCTCAGAGTTTAAGCTATCATAGTTTTGGAGAAGCAAGGCAGCGACGTACCCAAAGCTTTCTCTTCTTTCCAAGAAAGTGTTAGCCATTCCGGCTACCAGTTCAAGCAGCGAGAGAAATTTCAGCGCTGCCGGGTTCATTATGCAGGAGCGCCGCACTTGTCTCAAGCCGTCATCAATGGACGATTTGTTGTTTTTACATAATAACTTGGAGTGATAACTCTCTACATGCGCCGTGTTTGCATATACTCACTAATTTTCCTCTAGACCATGAGAGCCAAGCATTTTAAAAACATTGAAATAAACTGATTTTCCTTAAATTATCTCTTTCTGTTTCATCGTCACTTCAATTTCAGTTTTGCATGTCGGGCCGGGCCCGGGCAGGGGCTCAACTCGGGCCGGGCCCGGGCGGGCTTAGGTTTCTTCAGTGTAGGGCCGGGCCGGGCCTCCGTCAGTATAGTGTAGGGCTCGGGCCGGGCGCGGGCTGAAATTTGCGGCCCGTGCACAGCTCTACGGTAAACTTCCTAAACCAAACCATTCTGGCACTGATGTAATTCTTTTAAAAGGTGTTGCACGTGGCCAGAGCAAAAAAAAAAATATTGCGCCGGTTTTTTTTAGTGTTGCATATCGTCTCTCCATCCGTTTCTTTCACCCTACTCCCTTCCCTACCCATCTTCTCCTCCAATAAACCAAACCTTTTTCCGTTTCTTTTATTAACGTTTATTCTTATCTGCTTTTACCTTAAGCTCAGCACCCCACCCGCTTGCAAATCCTGGCTCGGGCGAAATGTTTGGCGCCATCGTTGCGCAGGTATGGAATGTTGATTTCATTGCCTCTGCAAGTTAGATTTCTGCGTTTAAAAATTGGAAAAGAATACGCAGTTATGATAAACCGCCAGTCCCAGTTTTTTTCTTTCGGCTTACAAATATAGTCGTGCTGCTTAACAAGATGGATATACTGCCCAACTTGCCGACTTTTCTATTGTTCGCCAAACTGTTAAGGCGAGTCAGGGTCGTTGTTCTAGATGAATAAAAAAAAATGAAACAGGAGATGGAGAGGGGTATTCTTGTACAGGCTTAGTCTAACAATTCTGACAATCGAAATGTTACCCCAGGTTCACGGTTAATCGGTGTGGAAACTGCGTTATCCTAACGGCAGATCAACGCTACTTCGCTTCTCTCATTTCACACATAGAGAAATATGCCATTGTTCACTTTACATCTGCTCAACCTCATTGTTAACAGTGCCTTAGAAAGCGAAAACATTGTGTCAACGCCACCGAGCTAAGGCTATGCGCACACCACACTGCTTATTCTTTTTTCTCCTAAATAGTGCTTGAGAAGGGGGACGCTAGCTAATTCGGTAGACCTGGTAGACAATATAGGTAAAATATTCAGAAAAAAAAATTAAACATGGTAGAAACCTGACCCTAAACACGCGGGATTGATCCCGGCCGCGGCCGTCGAATTCCGATGGAGGCGAAGTTCAAGAGGCCCGTGTACTCTGCGATGTCAGTGCATGGTAAAGAACCCCAGGGGGTCGAAATTTCCGGAGCCCTTCACTACGGCGTCCCTCATAGCCTGAGTCGCTTTGAGACGTTAAGCCCACGTAAACCAAACTAAACCAGAAACCGGACAGAAGGTGGTCTTTAACGTGCACTGATATCGCAAGTAGGCTGGTGAAATAAATAGTTAATCCGGTACGACTCACCTTCCATATAAAACACAACAAAGGCGCTTTCTGTGCTCGACAATATAAACAACTTTTACATTAAAAACGCACGTATTGTTCAACGAAGCAGCCCATGACAGTGTGACTTTAACGTTACACACTTTAACGTGACAGTGACTTTAACGCAACTCACATTACTGAGCGCAAAGCCCAACCGCAACAAGTTACTACAATCACTACAATCCTCAGTAAGGCAGATCGAGCAGAGGAGCCATGAGTAGGCGTGGTTTTCTCTCAGATTCCTCGCCGGACAGACATTATTATTGGTTGTTTGTCCGGTAAGGTGAGGCGTATACAGGGTGTTTCAGCTAAGACGTTGCACAATTTTTAAAAATAGGCTTTTTGAGTTAGAAGAGAAATTTTTTCGCCATAGCATTGGCTAAGACGAGCTAATGGCAGTCGGTTTAACTAATACTGAATAGTTAACTTTATAACTACTACTTAAAGGCTTCTTGATTATTGAGAGGCATGTGGTCCACCTTAAGTAATATCCATATCAGTTTTTAGAATCCTGAAAACGTTATTACCCTCGGCGCTGTGGCCCAACAAATTTTGGCTGTTTCGACGAGTTACGTGCTCTGGAGAAGTTGCTTTGCCCGCAAGCTTCTCGAAAGCGCGTGCATTTTGGCGCAATGTAGCCAGAATTCGTTGGGTCTCAGTGCTGAGGGTAACCGCGCTTTCGAAATTCCTGTGCGTGCGTGCGTGCGTGAGAGGGAACAGTGCGCTGCGCGGTTTGTCGCATCTTTTTGCTTCCCTACAGAATACATTTATTCAAAAGCAACGCACGCCACATGTATATATACAAATATTATCGCGACTCCGCTGGACAGCAATAAGCAGCGGAGTCTCCTGAGATGGGGCAATACACCCTCGGTGTGTTGCGTCGTGGTCGTTTTCCTTGTTGAAATTAATGCAATAAAAAGGAGTATATGGGTACTCGTAAATACGAAGTTGTACTCGCCTGATACTCCTTTGGCGATCACTTTGGTTGTATTCTTTGCGACGGTGAATACTAAATTTGGAGCTGCAGCGACCTTCCCAGGGAGCTCTGACAAAGAAGGAATGAAAACAGTTCATCTTTACTAGATTTTCACATGAACTGCTCGTGGCTAAACTGCACAGACAAGGGCGTACTTGCTTGCCACAGCGTCCTTCACAGTGTGATTTCATTTTTCGCGATGCCCATGGAGTAGAGCAGTCGAGGTGCTTAAAACTGTCTACAACGCAGGTACAGTGGGATCGCATGAGTTATCAGCTGTCAGTCTCTTCAACAGGGAGTTGTAACTAAAGGGCTAAGATGGTAATCTGGGAAGCCACTTGCATGATATCCTGTCCGCGACACGTGACGTCGCGTTCTTCGCGACTCCCATGCAGTAATAGTCTCGGCTTGCCTACAACTGAAGAAATAGAGGTGGTATTTTTGTCTACAAAAGCTGATAATCAACGGAGGATTCGTTAAAGAGCTGAGCTCAGCCACTTGCTTGAAGCGTTGTCCGCGACGAGTGCTTGCGGTGGCATCCTGAAGATGTGAGGGCGTTATAGAGTATAACCGCGCTCATTTCGCCAATAAAAAAATGACAGTTCAAGTACTCATGCCAGATACAGGATTGGTAACTTGGCCCTGAGCAGAACGGTCGCGTTTTTTTCGGTGCTCACTAAGGCTTTCGATGCTGATAGGAAGATTGGAGGTGCCAGTTAAGAGTTTCAGAACGCAGCTACTACTTACTTTATCAAGAGATGCAAATGCAACAGGATATATCGCTCTTTGAGACGACATCAGGCTGCTAACTTTACTTCACTCGAATTATTGATAATTAGAAAAATAAAAGAGACCCAAACGAATGATTAAAAGAGTAGACTCACTTCCAATAACACTGGTAACGGGAGCGGTCAAGGTTTGCGCAGTATTCAGCACAGTCCCTGGTGCGCCGGCTACAGCATTTGTCAGCGCATTATTCGTGATGGATGAGGTCGCGTTCTTTGCGACGTCGATGAATGTTCTTGCAAGCGAGAAAACCATCGTTAGGTAGGTAGTATTCCTAGCTCGCCTGCCTCACAACCAACTCAGAGACCAATCGTATTTCTGAGCGTTGCAGAAATGATGGGGAGAAAACGGCGCGCAAGTAACGACGCAGCTACCGCACAGCGGCGATATCCTTTCCTTTTTCTTTCCTTTTTTTTTTGTTCTATCTCATGACGGATTGCAGGCAGACCTCATGGTCAAGTGTATTGTTGGGCAGCACGAATAGACTTCCCCGAACAATAGCCCGGGCAGTGCGTCTTAAGAAAAAAAGAATTAAGGCAAAGAAAAAAAGGCACTCTGTCTGCCGCCGGTTCTGCGGAGACCGCAGGTACGCCTCTCGCGAAACTCCATTTCAAAATCTTCGCCATTTTTTGTTTCCGTTTTTCGGAAGCCGGCTGACCTGTGCGCTACATAGGAATAACAAAAAGTTTGAGGTGTATTTCGTCTCTCTAAGCCATTCGAGTTAACAGATAGTTCATTTTCCTATCTCAGGTGACGCGACAATTTGTAGACGTGCAACTTTTGAGTACTTTCTGATTTGTGGAGGGTGCGCGGAGTATTCGCAACTGACAAGGTTGTGAGGGCGCGCTTTTGCACGCGAGGTATATAAGCGGTTACAAACAAGCACCCAGGTAGCATGGAACGCTGTAATGAACTTATGAATTTCTTACGCGTTATATATTTCATGTACCATGTGACAACGTTATCACTGCGTCAAAATTTACCGCGTGACGCATTTGTGGTGGTCGGAATGTTCGCGTCAAACTATACGTTATGAAGGTGTAATTCAACACTTTTATAATTTTATAACGTATTTTACATATTTTTAAATTATATGGAACATTTTATTTACCGTCCCAGGTACAACTGGATATCACCTTTAAAATGTAAATTTAGAAATAAGATACTAATGTAGCACATTACGTTCGTCGTACGACTAACAATGCGCAACGTTCAAAATGTGGCAACCCTGTCATACTGTAACAGAGACAAGTACAGCGTTTAATACTCACAGGTGCTATCCTGCAAAAAGACTGATTATTTACGCGAATTCGGGTAAAATCACCATATATTTTGCGACTACTAAATATTGCTAAGCAGAGATGATAGGCCCCTTCAACACTCCTTTTGCCAAAATTATTCGCGGCGTCAGTTTTTCGTCAGATTCATGCGATTCGAGAAAAACGCAAAAATTTGGTATTCACGGAAATTAAGACGTTTGCAGTACGCTTAGTAACACAACTGTGTACACTGAGAATTCGTGAGCGTGTGCTGCCGATAACAGTGAGTTATTTATCGAAACTGGGGGCGCTTTTTCACGTTCTCAAGGGAAAGCAGTAAATGTTTCCCAAAACAGCGAGCCTGCATTGTAGAACGTCTTCCGTCATATGTGTGAAGACAGATTTCGCCCTCGGGAATAGTGTTTTTTTTTTCTCTCTTTCTCTCTCTATCGGCATATGTGCATCTTCTAAAAACTATACATGTAACTCCAGATTCCTGAGTTCTCATATGACAAACCGGCTGTTTCGATGTGTCAATTTCACACCGTTAAGAATTAGGACTAGTTTTTGTACATTCCTGTAATAAGTAACCGTTAGTTTTTTTGCGACCCGAACCTATATAACCGGCTTTCTTATTGAAGTGCGCATTTAGAACACATATTTCATTGCATATGGCACACAGTGCATTCAAAACACATCTGTAGAACACATATGCTTATAACATTAGAAGGGCATCACTAAAATGCTGTAAAATATTTCAGAGAAACACAAGTCTGCTTCAAGCAGTGTTTCCAAGCTTCTTTCCGCTTTTCATACGGCAGTGATGCACTTCAGTTAAGAGAACTTCACAGTTAAATCTTTTTGTTTGCACCTATCATAGTCTCTACGTAAAGCAAAAATTATTGTGAACTTTAGTAGGTAAGAATTTGTCACTGACACTTATGAGGGCATCTTTCATGGCATCGGCATTAGTGTTACATATTTTGGTTGTTCTGTGTTGTAGCTCTGTACTGTCACCGCTTTTGTTTCTCGTTTATTTCTAAGTGTTGATTAAAGCTGTGCATTCTATTGGCGGGCTCTGTACTACAGTGTTGTTTTTTTTAACGTTTTAGCAACAGTGGCATGTCAACTGTTTTTTTTTCTTTATTTGTTCCTCAGACAGTGTCTAAGACAGTGTCTTGGGCGCATAAATAGATTACGTTTAGAAAGACATTATTTCAAGTCTATACATATACCGTTTCAGAAACGTTAGAAAAGTGGGGCATTTAGGATTATGCATCAAACATGCATTTCAAAATAAGCAAGGCTATCATAATCTTCAGATGCTTTCAGTTTCGTTCATCGCAGCTAGCCTTGACTCTTTGCAATATTCCGAGAACCCCATCCTTGCAATGCGCTGCTATGGAGATAGAGGCAGGCCTACATGCGGTTTCCGCGCGGACGCATTGTGCACGCAATGTTTCGAAACATCAGGAATCGCATACTGCTCCCGCACTCGTGAGGCACCCAAACACTATAGCCTTGAACATTGTCGAACAATCCGCACTGTGAACTGTTGGAACGGAAATGAACAGAGTTCACGTAGTTGAGGAAAAAGAAGTATACTTAGGAGGCAGCGTCACGTTGCAATCTTCAAGGCCTGGTTTGGTTTGGTTTAGTTTATGGGGTTTAACGTCCCAAAGCGACTAAGGCTATGAGAGACGCCGTAGTGGAGGGCTCCGGAAATTTCGACCACCTGGGGTTCTTTAACGTGCACTGAAATCGCACAGTACACGGGCCTCTGGAATTTCTTCTCCAAAGAAATTCAACCGCAGCGGCCGGGATCGAACCCGCGTCTTTCGGGTCAGCAGCCGAGCACCATAACCACTGAGCCACTGCGCCTAGTCATGAAAAAAGGAATCAGAGGCCACTTATAAGGCTGCTCAGCCGGAGTTCCCGGGTTCGAACCCTGCAGCGGCAGTAACTCTTACATCTCGACATCTCGGTGTACACCTCTAGAGGTAAAGTCTGGGAAGGTACCTACTTGAAGGTGCTTATGTCATCGGTTCGAACCCCTGTCGCGAGATAGCCTCAAATTGACTAAAACATGTAAGCTTTATGCAAAGACAAATAGTATGACGGGGCCGCCGCGGTGGCTCAGTGGTTATGGTGCTCGGCTGCTGACCCGAAGGACGCGGGTTCGATCCCGGCCGCGGTGGTTGAATTTCTTTGGAGGAGAAATTCTAGAGGCCCGTGTACTGTGCAATGTCGGTGCACGTTAAAGAACCCCAGGTGGTCGAGATTATCCGGAGCCCTCCACTACGGCGTCTCGCATAGCCTTAGTCGCTTTGGGACGTTAAACCCCATAAACCAACCAACCAAATAGTATGACGCAACCGGAACGGTGTATGACGAACGGTTGCTCACTAGTTTGATGCGAATGTAGTCGGGAATACTGCCATCACATTGAGTCTACCAGTGATGGATGTAAGACAAATATAATTGCGAACGGTTCGAGGTGAGAGGGGACTGGGGTGCCTACCGGCGTCGTTGCTTCGGCGGATGCGGTTTCTTCTGGGTAGTCCACATCAGCCTCTGGTCCAAGATTCATCGGTACGACAGCTGCGAGGCGATTCCGAAATGACTACCCATGGAGAGCCAAGACTGATGAACCCCGAGCCTGCGTAGAACAGTCGTAACTTGAGACATGTCTTATGGCCCTGCTAGGGCGTATGCGCAAGATGTGGAGAAACGCTTACCTGTTGATGTACTCATCGTCGCGCTTCTACTTTTGCTGCCCCCAACGGCATTCTTCGACGACGGAGAAACAGTCGGACACGGAGTCAGCGCTGTTAGTAAACTTGACGCTCGTCGTGATCGGAAAAATTCGACGCCGACACCCAACGCACGAGTAAAAGGCGGGAAATGCTTCGAAGGGTGCACACAACTGTGCCACACGGTTCGGTAACAGCACACAAATCAGCTGAATGTGCCGCGGTAGATACATAGAATACAAACCACTGATCTCCGTTAGGTAGCTGGATGCCGCAATCCCGCTTTCCGAGACGAGCGCGAGTAAAGCCACCGGATGTCTGCTGTTCTGTGAAAGGAACAAGCAAGCTGAACTCGATAAATGTGAGCATTGTGTGCGGAACTCTGTAATTTCAGAGAAACCGAAGAAAACAGGCATGCAGGTCTCACCCTGCCGCGGCCAAGGGGTACGTGCATTAAACACTATGTTCTTATCTGGTTCTTGTCTTCCAAGCGTAGAGGAGAAGTAATGCAATGACGATGAGGCTAAGTCATCTTAAAACCGAATTTTCGTGTAGCAAAGGAAAGACGAACGCGCGGAAATCCTTACGCTCGAAGAGCCACTCGTTATACAGCTGCCGCAGTTTCAGTTTCGAGTTGGTGGCAGACGATGACTCTTCTCATCGATGGCAGGCGATGTTAATCGCTTTAGGGTGTCATTTACCTTCCAGATCGAACTCCAAAGCACAGCCACGTTTCAGCTGCACAGCGCGAGAGGAACGACTGACTAGAAAGACGAATGCTGCAGCTTGCGTGAGAAGCGTTGTTAGAGGTCAACTGCACCAAGCATCACGAATAAAAGCCCATTCAGGCATAACTTGCTACACTACGAAACAGTACATGACACTCTCTGTCGAAAAAGCAGTACCTTACCTTTTGGAGGCGCTAATGTGAAACAACCGAACACCGCCGGCACCTCACCAGAGAGTAGCCTCCCTCGATCCGGTCCGGTCTGAACATAATTCGGTAAAACGGTCACTGAAAAGTCGGCTGCCTGGTGAAGGTTTCCACCTATTCTTTCTTAAATTTATCCCCACTGATAGCATAATTTGGGCTTGAGCACGGGAACGTGCATCACAGTAAAAAGCATAGTTGGCGACGCCAGCGCAACGGGATGACAGAACTTAGCAGACGACTTGCTGTGTGCAGCAACCTCCTGTCGTCTGCAAGTGCCGTCCCACTGCGATGCAATGAAACGTCTTTTTTGAATACTTTGCTGTTCTCTTCGTGCAAAAGACGGCGCAACAGGTAGTCATTGTCGTGAAAAACACGAGACCGGCAAAAAGACGTAATGCTAAGTGGGAAACAAAACTGAAACTGAAAATACCTGCAGATTTTGCGCATTGCCAAAGGCTGACTTTCGGGACAAGACAACTTACTTCCGGTAGTTTTCTGCATCATTCAATCCTCTAGTAGCGATCATACAAACACACGCCAATGCGTAAGCAAAATTTAGAAATTCAAAAATAAAGGCATAACAAAAAAATGCCTTTTTTTTAAACTAGTTTTTGGAAAGGTCTAAATGAGGTTTTATATTTTATTATTGTGAACCAATGGAAAGCATCGACAACTGCGTCGCGGGAATTTTGAAACCATGTGGAGTCTAAGCGGGTCGGAGCGTGGGAACGGTGGTGAACGTAGCGTGTCATCCTGGGCACACTTTTCGGTAAATTGGCCATGAAGGTTGTGTGATCGGGTCTAAAAGCGCGTCCTAAGGCCACTTGCGCTCTTTTCTTTCCACCTGAGATAGTGAGCATCGTTGTGTGACTTTTTGAGAGGCGCATCCTATAGTCCCGGGTAGCTTGGAATTGTAACATTTTTTAGCTATAAAAGGTACTATAGAAGCAGATACCGCGCCTATATTGCGGATGTACACGAAAAACATATGATGTATAAGTGCCCGTAATAAGACTATCCACCGGATAACCCATAGAGTTAATCGGGACATTTAGATCAGGGACATCCCTATGTCATCTTTCGGAAGCCCTAGTAGGGAAAAGGATACGCGGTTATTATTCAGATATCCCCGGAATCATGTTTCACTCGTGTCCTCGTAATGGGGCTTGCGTGCGTGTTTCGCCGTTCTAACCTAGAAAACTCTATGAATGTAAAAAGAAAAGCTGCAAAACTATTGTGGAGGTGCCGGGGATCGAACCCGGGGCCTTTCACATGCAAAGCGAACGCTCTACCACTGAGCTACACCCCCAGCTGGTACACAGGGACGTAAAGTAAATATTTAATCCTATAGACACTTTTTTTTTGTATTGTGTTTATTTGTTAATACTTTTTCCAAAGCGCAAAGAACTTATCGCGTTAATGTGAACACGTTAAGTTCTTGGGAGAGGTCGTGACAGCGGGGAGTTCACGCGCGCGCCTCCGTGCAGGCAGAAGCCACGTGATCGTGCCACGTGATCGGTGAAGATGGCCGCTTCCATGACCAGACGACAGGCCGTTTGCAGTTTGCGGATTTTCACTCACGCACGGATTCCGCTCAAAAGCTTACTGCGCAGTAATGCGTCGCAGTCGTGTGAAACGTTACACAGAAGCAGCTTGCACCATATTCCTTCACATCGAGCGTTGGAAGCCTCTGCGTTGCGGCCATGTTACCTCTTCGCATCGACGCCGCACCGTCGCGGCTTCGCAACGCTACCAGAGAAAGACAGTCTAGCCGTGGATCCCAAGCTTTTGTTGAAGTACTTCCAAATTGTGGCCAAAGAACTGAAAGATATGGAAGAAGAGCTGCTGCGACGCTCGTTGGATGCGAAAAGAACGAAAGAACTCAACGAGAAAGTGGCACGGTTATCGGGCGTAGTGCGGTTGTTTCAAAAAGTCAACGAGCTCAGAAAAGAAGTCGATGGCCTCAAGGACTTGGAGAAAGGTTGTGTTTTGTTACCCGGCTTCTACCGGTCCCTGACCTGTCCGTTTTTGCTCTTTTTTTCAAAGAGCACAAGACCGTTTCTTGGTGTCAGAGAAGCCTAGACTGCGCTGTGATCACCATAACACTCTCGATCAGTACGAACACTGCCGAACGAATGAGTAATTTGCGCGTTTTGCTGGTGCCTCTATGTTAGCTGTGTGCTGATCGTTCCGATGGTTGATTACGTATTCATGCGCCCTTGAAGTACAATAAGTAAATTAATTAGTACATCGTCAGAAACTTGTATTTTCACATAAAGGCTGCGCTGTACTGCCTGCGAAGTTTTGCAACTTCATGGAAGTTGTAATTAATTTCTGTAATAAAACGTGCGTCCATTTATCTTCCATGCTGCAACCACTACCACTAATTTCTCTAACGCGATTCAGCTGTGTGCGTGCTGTGCTAATTTTTTCCTGTTTCATGTCTGCACTTCGCTCCCAGACTTTGCCAAGACGGGTGACAGTGAGATGCTTACCATGGCCTTGGACGACCTCAAGAAATGCGAGGCTGAAATGCAGGATCTTTATGACCAGGCAAGCACTTCACATTGATATGCTGTCCACTTATCTGCCCCTTTGTCTTAATAGCTTGTGCATGATCTATTATTCTGATGTTAGGACATGGCTGTTTCTATACTTCTCATTGCTTATAGGCTGAGCAAAAAACTGCGACTTTTGTTGTGTCTTAACACCTCTTTTTGGGCTAGTTGGTGCATACTTGAATTAGAGGAAAAAATAGCGCCAAACCATGCACACCACAAGAAAGGAACGAGGACGAGACACAAGCGCTAACTCACAACTGAAATTTTATTGAAGCCAGGAAGCACCTTATGTAAGGTGAAGTTTCAAGGGGAAAGAAGGGTGACAAGAAGGAGAAGGTGAACAAGGCTAGCAACCATCCGGAAACGCAGAAACAGGCAGGCAACCAAAAATTGCAAAAGAAAAAAGTTACCTGATGGCGGAATCTATAAAATTGAACTCGGAGGCAAAAAGAGATAAAAATGAAGTGCTGACACACCTACAGCCAATTTCTTTATGTACAAAGCCTCCAGACTAACACATGCAGTTTTATCCATGCTCTTGCCAAGAATCTTTGTCTTGTTTAACCGAGTCTCGCAACCGTTGCAGCTCATTACGTGCGCAACCAAATGTGCATACTTATCTTTCATATCCGATAAATTTCGGGCATGGTCCCCCAAACGCTCGTTAATGCAGCGGCCAGTCTGGCTGACAAAGTTTCCCGCACGTTAAACCACTGCTACGGAACACTTGGTAAACGGAGTACCATGCTTCATCTGGCAACCCCGCTTTCTTGAGTCGCAGATTCAGGGGCACAACTTTTCCAGCTTGTTAGGAGCCGAAAAGGCGACACTCACACCATACCTGTTGGCCACTTTCCTCAAGTTGTGCGAGGTTTTGTGTACGTAAGGCACAACTAGCGGCTTCTGTGTCCTGTGACGGTCCTCTCCTGTATTTCTTTGTGTTCCGTGCTTAAGTTTTTGAAGGAGGGTCTCGCAAACAGCCACCAACACAGAGCAGGGGAACCCAGCCGCCGAAAGTCTGCTCATCTGATTCTGAAAGCTGTCTTACAACTGGTGCGGACACGATTTCTTGTGTCATTAGCTCGATTACACGCTGTTACTTTGAGGTGGGTTTAAATAACTGCATCTGATACAGCATCTATCTATGCGGAAAATCCTTGTGCCTTAAAGCTTTCTTGCAGGTTGTCATCAGGTTGTCTGGTCTTGACAAGCCGCTGGCAGTGTAAATCTGAATAGGCAAAAGCCCAGAAAACAGTTTCTTGAAGGTATTGTAACTGATACACTACCCCTGCTATGTTGGAAAGGAAAAAAAAAAAGACAACAGGAAAAACCTACCTTTATTGTTAAATATTGAAGCTGTGCACTTTAAGAATCCTTTTAGCCACCTCAGTCACATACTGACTCAAATATTAACCTTCAATTAACTTTAACCAAAAGGATGTTTGAACTAATCATAGTTGAGAATTATTGTAAGTGCCCCAGAATATGTTCGAAATTTTTGTTCTTAATTAAAGCATTTGATATGTGTTAGAAGAAAAACAGAACTTCAGCGGACCGAGTAAGCATTCCTTGTCTAGGTGTCATTAAGTCTTATGAGGGAAAGGTTTTCGATCACTCAGTTGTGAGGTGTGTATATTAATCAGTGATGTCCTTTGCACAGCTGATTTTTTGGGAAGAAGACCTCTTGTAAAAGGCCCGCATCAGTGCAATCTTTTTCTATCCGTGCACAGGAGAAACGAATCTGCGAGTTTATATTGTGAAGATTTAGAATAGAAGATAGTAAAACAGCCCCTTCAGGTGCAGTGTCCACATATGTGGACGCGACCTGAAAACTTTGAAATTTTTCCTATACAGGGGCTACTTTCCACAAATGTGGATGCGAAAAATGCACTGAAGTCTGAAATCCTTGTATCGAAACATGTCGAGTCAGGCATTTGAAATGAACGTGGGAATCCGGTTTTTTAAATGGATGGCTCTGTGTTTCACAGGAGCCCTGGTTATAGCTCCAGTGAGTGTCAAGTTTGGTTCACTTGTTTTGCTAACATGAAGGCTTTAAAATGGCTAAAATGTGTTGATTTATTTTGATAACAGCCCATTGTGACAAGAATGAGTCGAAAGAAGTATAATTAAGACCCTTAATACAATGTATAGTGACATTGTTAATATACAAGGACCAGAAAGATATTGTCGGGGAAGTCTGGAATTTTTTTTTCTGTGCAATCCTGGCATGCTGCTTGCAATAATCTGAAATTACGAAAATTTCTCCCATTTGGATCATAGTTCTTGCCTGAAAGGGTTAAAGTGGATGATTATGCTTCTGATATCTCATCTTGAGATCACAGCTCAAAAATCGCGAACGAAATACATTTATCTCGTCCTTCTTATGTTTTTTGTTCATTAGTTCCACGCTGTGAACTGCAAGGTCATCGAACTGAAGTGTTGCATCATTACTACATCAAAGGCTATTTCTGTTACAACATAGTTAGAAGGCAAGATCTACATTGAGCTGAAAAATAATTGACTCTGATTTGCCTGCGACAGTCGAACTATATGTGTTCAGCCATTATGAGAAAGCGGGATGAATGCTGTACAACACGCACGCTCACTGATTAGTTCCTGCTTTGGCCACTTGGTATCACAGGAACTAAGACGTTCTTAGAGGCAACAAGATACAGTTAGTGAGTAGAATGACATGCTGTCTCCCTAATAAGAATACAGTTTTGGAGAAAATGCGTTTAGTCTCTGAGGTTGAGGGTTACAGGGAGCCATCCAAGCTTTGTGTGTCATTATCGCCAGCGGATGTAAGTTCAAGGAGAACTAACTTATTTACTGTACACGTCTCTGACTGTTTGTGCTGACTGTTTGGCTGTATGCTCATTGCGTGTGCAGATTCTCGAGCACATTGTTCCTCCGGACCCCGTGGACTCGAGTGAGGTGCTGCTCGAAGTGACGGCTGGTGTTGGTGGCCAAGAGGCCATGCTCTTCACTGGAGACATCCTGCAGATGTACATGCGCTACTGCAGGTGGAAAGGGTGGAGCTGCACCCCTCTGGACTACGAGACTGCGGACCAGGGCAAGTTGGCTCACGCTTGGATTAGCTGAGCAGTGCAGAGCAGATTAGTCGGGCAGATTAGCCAAGCAGATTGTCGGTCAGATTAGCCGGGCAGATTAGTTGAGCAGATTAGCCAGCTGTGCAGTCAGGTCCTTGTGATGCGCATTCCAGCTGTCAGCCACACTTTAACAGACACAAGAAGAGGCAAACAGGGCGAAATATTAGAACACAAAGAAATGAACTAGGTGCAGTCAGACAGGATGAAAACGACAAGTATGTCAAGACAGTGCCTGTCCTGCTGTTCCACTATTTGTTATGTCTGGTTGTGTGTGGTTACTTCTAGATTTCTCTTTTTTGTAAAGCAAGTAATGTGTACCCACGAATTGAGACTTCTGAGCTGGTGACAGTGCCTGTTTAGACAAATGCATCACTATGAGTTCTTACACCTCCTGAGAAACTGCTTCAGTCCTGTCCATGCTCCGAGGGCAGGTAAATGGGCAGATGTGAGACAGTTACTGCACCATTTCCTTTCCTCTAAAACCAGTTTAAATTTTTTCATGTTTATGTTCTCTTGTGTGATAAAAAGGTGCAGGACTGAGCAATAAAATAAACATGTGCTGCTATTGATGAATTTTGATAGTGATAGAGTGATGAAGTGAGACCTCATTCTTGAAAGCCCACACTTCATCTCATTTCAGATTGAAAGATGTGCATGCCTTGCTTTTTTTGCTGTGCAGGGTTATGACTGTCTGTTTCATTGGTTGCATGATTTCATTGTGCAGGGACAGATAGATAATAAGCCAGTATGTTTATTAATAAGTGCTGGATTGCGTTGGTACGAAAGTGCCTAAATGACAGCCTGACGAGTTTATTCATAGTCGCAGTACCCCTGTCCGTTATGCATCTTAATCAGCTCTTACCTACATATGGGGTCACTGACTTGTAAAAAAGAAAGGGATGTGCATTGGACTTAGACCATAGTAGCTTTGCATCGCTCTGAAACAGCAGCATAGTGTAGGTGCCTCACAAGGGGTCCTGTTATGTGTCTGAAGTCAGCGCTTACTGAAATGATGCTAGTAAATTCATTCTCATAAGTATGCAGGCCACTTAGCATGTGACTGCGGGAATGATTGGCACTGTATCAAGCACTGTGTCAGTGTTCATGAGGAACACCTGACAGTTCCTTACAACCCCAGAGGTTGTAAGAGGGACTGCGTGCAACAGTCCTGCTCGCTTTTGGCAACGGTTGTTGCCTTTATGGGATCACTTTCGGAGTGAAATTCTTGCATTCTTGCTGAATAAAAGGAAACAAGCTCTGCATTCTGGATCAGGCGAGCTGCTAAGGCGGATTTAGTTTAGGCTCCAAATCGTATTGGTCACCACCTCTTCCTTCCTTGTCCAGGTGGAGTTCGGCATGCCTCATTAAATATCGGCGGCAAAGATGTGGGCAAGTACCTGAAGTATGAGAGTGGTGTCCACCGTGTACAGAGGGTACCGGTGACTGAAAGGTCAGGCCGGATACACACGAGCACCATGGCCGTTGCAGTGATGCCAATGCCCACTGAGGTGAGATCCGTGTGCTTTCTACCGTTCCTCTTATTTTCTTGCATGACGTCGACACATTCTTGGGCTTCAAAAGCCTCCCGCCGCAGAAGGTGCTAGGTTGTTTCCATTTTAGAAAGACTTGGTTTGTTGCGAGGGAAATGGCCTGATGGGCAAGCGAGGAAGAACGTCACACTACAGCAATCATCCGAACAGTAGGCTGCTCTACGTATGCTCTACGTAGATTCTGAATGTCGCAAAACAGTTCCTGTTTGTCTGTACCAGTGGAAGCAGGCAAGTTCGAGCTGTGGAACGGGGCTAGGGAGAGGGGACTCGAGGTTGCTACTTCATGTTCAGTGCTTGTCTCAGTGGTTGAGACCTCAGCAAACATTTGATGTTATGGGAGCATGCTTGGAGGCTAGGAATGGCAGAATCAAGACACTCTTTTCATTTGCATGCCTGGAAAGGAGCCTAAGTCTGTTCGAACCACTGGATCAGAAACCTCTCTGTCCCTGATCCCACCCTTGATCGAGGTGCGGAATGCTTATCGAGAGAGATAATCGTTAGAGTTTTAGTATTGCGGGCTTTGCGTAATTGCGTGCATAGCGGAATAGCGGGTCCAGAGTGCGCATGCGCAGAACGCTAAAATAGCATTAGCGGGCGCACGCAATTTTCAGAAGTTAGCGTTGCGGCTTTTGCGCATTTAGCATGAAAACATGGCGGCGTCCTTCCAAGCGAAAGCCGCCTGCTTCAGCCAATTCAGCAGTCCTTGCGATTTTGGTCGGCATGTTTATCGGCGACTATTGGTGTTTTCGCTTTTCACTACGACTTACCTTGCTTCGAAGATGAAGTTTAAGCTGCAATTCAGCCCAATTTTTGAGATGCGCTCTCGATTATGGAGCACTCAAGCTTAATGGGATCTCAAGCTGCACTAGTACCGTCTGCAACTGCACGGAAAGTAACACAAACATCCGAAAAGAAACAAAAATAGATTTCGACTTTTGTTGCAGGGTTTTATGTACTTAAATGATGTAACACAACAATTTTTAATAAATTTACAAAAGTTTTTAGAACATTAGGCACCATGTGATGGAAAATAATCTTGCTCTAACGGTTTGCAGTTAACATTGCCTTGACTAGATGGCGCCACTCTTATACGTTTCTTATTTTATTTTATTTCAATTTCCAGGTTATTTTGCAGGCAAAAATAAGCGTTGCTGTAATAATTGGCTTAAAACACCCTGAAATATTATATTTTGCCACTTTAGCGGCAGTGCCGATAATTTCAGAAGGACATTTCGCCTCCGTGTAAAGCAGACCGCATTTAACATTTTCAGAACGCTGTACTAAAACTGTCTTTCGAGATAAGTTGCTTACAGCATGCTAATGTAATTTTTCTTAGGTTCGCTATCATGCTAATGCTATACTAAAACTCTCTATTGTCAACAATCACTCTCTATAGCAGCACAAAATATTTTCTTGGCTTTTTCATGCCCAGACCTCGTATCAGTCAGAATTGCCTTCTGTTATATCACTAAAATCCTGATGAATGTTGCGTTCTCTAAAGCCAGCAACAGCTTATTTTTTTTTGTATAAGTCTCTTAACTATACACAGTCGTGCCTCACTAATATGAATATTTTGGTTTCAGAGCAAAACTGCCCATGAAGCGATTTGCCCATATTAACAAATCATGAAGAAGCACACTAAAAAAGAATTCCAAAAAAGTAATTTAGTGACTAACACATGCCTCAGTACATAGTGGTGGGCACTGAAGTGGATAGTGACATGATACTGGGAACTCCATGTGTGTTATCCTGGTTGCCGTCACCTTTGAACAAGTGAATTGCAGTTTGAAGTGCCTATTGGTCCATGTGCAATAACTTAGTCTCCTACTAAGACTGTTCGCAACTTAGTCTCCTACTAAGACTGTTCGCATTCCGAGAACCGCCAGTACATTTCTGAACCCAAGGCAGCTGACAACTGCTGAATGCGGCTTCCAACATAGCAGAAGTTGCAAGAAGTTTTTTTTTTTTTCGCAGCCTTTCATTATGCAATATGGCAGATGGTAAGGTGTGTTGACGGGCTGCCACTTTGACACTGTACAGCACGAAACCACAAAAGAAAAAGGTCATACTCAGTTATTCTCAGTTTTTCACTGCCTTTCGCTGGTGTCCTGCATTAAAAATACAGGAATGGAAACATCTGGTATGTGTAGTCGAGATTTTTGTTCTTATCACTGTCCATCTTAGCACAACAAAAATATGGGCTCCTATGGGCCCTGCATTTTCACCCTGTTCATTGTCCTAACAGCAAGTTTTGATAATAACAAGAAATACATGTAGTGGTAAAGTTTGGTTCCCAGAAAAATTATCCGAAATTCAAATTGTTCATTTTAAGTGGGGTCGTATTAAGAAGGTATGACTTTATTATACTTGTACGCAAGGTATACAGAGTCAATCACATCTGTCTACAGCGCTCGAGTGGTGCCGTCCGGTGGAAATAAAGTGAAATTCTAAAGTAGGGATTGATTTCCACTGATAATACTTGTGCTGGGGAGAAGCATAACAGACATGTGCACCTCACAGAGAACAGCGCCTTACCCCCAGCATAGCAGCTGTGATAAGATTTAACTTTGTATTCTCCCCAGCACACCGCTCGAGCGCTCTAGACAAATGTGATCGACTCTGTACGCCACAGGCATTGTTGGAGTAATAAGGCTGGTGGTTGCTTTACTTTGCTTAAGGCTGGTTGCCTTTTTTTGTTATTGTTTGCTAGAATAGGTCGAGGTGGACCTCAACCCAAAGGACCTGGTCATGAAGACAAAGCGGGCCAGTGGCCCCGGGGGCCAGCATGTCAACACTACCGAATCAGCTGTCCAGATTCAGCACATCCCAACCGGTGAGGCACCATGAGTACTAGATGCAACTTCATGGCAGGCTGCAGAGCATTTTAATAGCATCGGTAGAGGAGTCACGTAAGCATAAGTCTCTCTGCAGGTTCCTGGCAGTGAATGACATCATTGGCAGCACAAGCTCTGTCAGAAATTTCGTTGCAGACACTAATTTGTGACGTATCTTGAGGCTAAAGGAGGCCTTAAAGTTAAGGACAACGCAGCGAGCTATGGAAAGAAAAATGATAGGTGTAACGTTAAGAGATCAGAAGCGGGCGGATTGGGTGAGAGAACAAACGCGGGTTAATGACATCCTAGTTGAAATCAAGAGGAAGAAGTGGGCTTGGGCAGGGCATGTAATGCGAAGGCAAGATAACCGCTGGTCCTTAGGGGTAACGGAGTGGATTCAAAGAGAAGGCAAGCGTAGCAGAAAGTTAGGTGGGCGGATGAGATTAAGAAATTTGCGGGAATACGGGGGCCGCAACTGGCGAAGGACAGGGTTAATTGGAGACACATGGGAGAGGCCTTTGCCCTGCAGTGGGCGCAGTCAGGCTGATGATGATGATGATATCTTGTCATTCCTCATGCCTTCAAGTCGTCTTTGAAAACAATCATCACTAGTTGTTGCTTTACTTAGAGCACATTAATAAGCACTGTACTTGACGACACCTTTTCTTGGCAATGGAGGGAAGGCTACTGTCACGGAGCATCCGTAACTGTTGTCATTCCGCCAGATAGTTTGGCCGCACGATGATGCACCTGGCTGCTTGACATATTGCGATAACCTCACTTCGTTGATGGAGCAGCGGGCGCCATCTCTTTATTTTGAAGCATCTATTATTGAAGCTTCCTGCAACTAGACGTGCTTAGCAGAGTCTTTGTAATCGAGAAAACTTGTTTTTAAAATCGAAAGTTGGCAGTTATGTTAGAAAGATGCTTTAAGTAATGAATATGGACAATGTACTGAGAAAACTAAACTACAAGCGGGTACTCTATTCTGCTACATAGCAAGAGAGGGCACGTATCAGCTTCGTAGCAACATGCAGTCTTTATAATGGGAACTTGATGGCGGCCATAATTTATGTAGCAAGCCATGTCAGAATTGTATGCCTTTTAGTGGTCAGTATCATGGCCTATTCAATTGCTGTGAAGCGCAAAAGGCACTATGGACTCCACTGGTGCGCTGCAGGTCAGGGAGCATTATTGTGTCTGGCTTGAGCAAGGGGTCAGTTCAGAACTGTTTCCGGAATGCATTCATAGCCTCTTCTGTACTGGCCTGTGCCACTGTGTTGTTGGCTAGGAAACAAGTCATGTGACCTTGCTGCGGGATCCACGCTAGAGAGAAGGCAAGATCATCGGATTCTTGAGAAAACAAGTGTCAGTAGGGGAACCTGTCCGCTACTCAGTGTTTCAACAACAGCATCTTTTGGCCGGACAAAGACAAGTCCTCTTATCGAAATGTTGGCTAGAGGATCAAGGCGCCCCTTCCGATATCAACCCTTGTTCAGTTTCTGGCTGTGGGATGTCATTTCATGCAGACATTAGACAGTTTTAGCTGTGCGTCCGCATGGGCTTAGCGTACGCAAGGAGCTTGCGGGGACCGTAGTGCGCATGCGCAGAGCGCAAGCGCGAGCCCTGCGTCTTGCGTACGTACGCAAGCCAGCGGACTTTGCGTTGCGTTGCTTGCGTGGTTAACGTTGGCAACATGGCGGCGCCCTGCACGCCCGCTTCGCACCAAATACTGCATCGCCGCTTCATTTTTCGACGCGATAGCTCGCTCTGAACGGTTGTATTCACTTTTATTTTGTGCATTCTCACCCCTACTTAATGATATATGTGGCAAATAGTAATCGTTTTTCAGATAAATCCCAAGAATTTCTTGATGTTAAGCCTAACTATCTATGGCGTACACTGTCGTCATAGCGACGGCCTCCGGTAAAGTACTTCTCCAACTTTGCGCTAGAATTTATATTTTCATTTGATTCAATTCATTTACATTAAAAAAGAAACAAAGCCTTCGAATGCAACCACCACTGCCATTAATAAAGGAGGAAAAAGTTTCCTCAGCACACAGTTCAAGAGCTTTGGCTTGCTGTCGCTAGATGGCGCCACTGTATCCTACGCTTCCCGGGCGCTACGCTAGCCACTCCCAACTAAAACTGTCGTTGCCAGGACGGTGGCACTGCGCGCAAGGTGCGCCCGTAGTGTACGCACAGCTAAAACTGTCTATTGACAGAGACTTTGAGAGAGGGGAGCACGAAGTTGACACTGTGATTCAAAGCATCACAAAACGGCAGCTTTGATTTCTGTGTTTATTTCAGGGCTGCCTAGCAAAGTGGCCCACTGTGGATGTCAGAACAGAGGTTCTGGAGTGAATGTTGAGCATTTTGAAACACATTGTGTTGCGGTTGAATTTCCCAGCCCAAGAGTGCGATGCCAGTTTCGTTCCGTCTCATTTCAACAGGCATCATGGTGGAATCTGGGCAGGAACGTTCGCAGCTCATGAACAAAGAGATAGCGCTCAAAATCCTCAGGGCAAAGCTCTACCAGATGGAACTGGACAAGCAGCTCAGCCAGCACTCAGCCCAGAGGAAACTGCAGGTAAGGTGTACTGCCTTTTTACAGCACCCACTGCTCGAGCTTCACACTAAAAATCAACGCTGTGCCTCAGCAGTTTTGTGCACGCAATTTGATGCGAGCCGCCAAAGTGTTGCTTCTGTTGTATGGTGCACCTCAGATTTTATTCCTTTCCACTTTCAATATGAATATAGTAATGAAGACATTTTCTTTTGTACAGCGTGCAGTGTTGTCAATTTAATGTGGAATTTTTTTGTTTCTATACTGTTAGCCCTTTCAGGCTGCTACAGGGTTGGGTGGGCACATTCAGTCAATACAACAAAGTTGCAACATTAAATTTCTAGTGTATTAAATGTGGGGATGGCACATTCAATCAATACAACAAAGTTTTAACTTTCTAGTGTATCAAGTGTGGGGAGGGCACACTCAATCAATACAACAAAGTTCCAAGTTTCTAGTGTATCCAATGTGGGGAGGGCACATTCAATCAGTACAACGAAGTTCTTACTTTCTTGAAACTTTCTAGTGTATCAAATATGTGTCGTTCGTTCCAAGGTTATTCCATTAAGGGTGGGAAGTTGAGAATACTACAGTAAACTGTGGAGCTGCCATGTTGGCTCTGTGGTTATGGTGCTCGGCTGCCGACCCAAAAGATGCAAGGTTTGATCCTGGCTGTGGTGGTCACATTTCGGTGGAGATGAAATGCTAGAGGCCCATGTATTGCGAGATGTCAGTGCATGCCTGTTAGAGAGCCTCAGGTGGTCGAAATTATCCCGAGACTTCTACTACAGCGTCCCTCGTAGCTCAGGTTGCTTTGGGATGTTAAACCCCATTAACCAACCTAATTGTGGGTTTTAACATCCCGAAGCGACACATGGGCTACAAGGGAGGGCTCTGTGGAGGGCTCTGGTTTAATTTTTACCACCTGGGAATCACAGAGATTTCACAGCACAAAGGCACCTCTACGCCTACCGTATTGCTGGAATAAAAAAAAGTGCATTAAAAAGTAAAGAAATGCAAAGTTGCATGCCAGAAAATTGGGGGGCACTTAACTCCATTTCCAACGGCCCATGTACTGTGCGATGTCAGTGCACGTTAAAGAACCCCAGGTGGTCAAAATTTCCGGAGCGCTTCATTACGGCGTCCCTCGTAGCCTGAGTCGCTTTGGGACATTAAGCCCCGATAAACCAAACCAAACCATTTCCAACGGCATGAAGCGGTAGTGTTAATAGCTCCCTTCAGCGGAACAGGAGCCTTAAAGCAATCACTTTAAAAGTAAACCGTGAAAAAGAGAATGCACCAAGTTCGTTTACTTTTTTTTAACCACATAGTGTGGCTAGCCAGCACATGCGCTTTGCTAGGAAGGGTAAGTGTTTACACTGAGAACTTTACCACCACTCAATTTAAACTCGGTTTACTGTGACATCGAGCATCAAGGACTCCCTGATCGCCGGTTGGAAGTGGATGGCAGTGCCCAGCTTAAGATCCATACACATAGTTCTAAACTTCACAGCACATTGCTGTAGGAGCTGTATCTATTTCATTTCATGCCTTTTCTAGCTTACAAGAGGTGTCTTCACATGCAAGCCAACCTCGTCTTCAATGCCCCCTTTTCAAAAAAAAAATCTTTGGTCTAGTTTACGCTGTGTTACAGGATTGTGAACAATGCATTGCATGTGACGTTCGGTTTAAAGAGCATACATCTGACATTATTTCCAGGTAGGGTCACGAGGGCGCTCAGAGAAGATACGGACTTACAACTATGCACAGGACCGGGTCACAGACCATAGGATACCCATAACAGTGCACAATATAACAGAGTTCCTTCAAGGAGAAGAAATGTTGGACAGTGTGATACGGAGGCTGCTGCAGGAGTCCAGGAAAGAAATAGTGCTTGAAGTTCTTCAGGCAGTAAAGTGACACATTACAGTAGATAAACACTGTGACAACATGTTTTGAGGGCTTCTTTCTCTTTTTATTTTGTCCAAACGTGGATGCACACTCCCCTGTACACATAGTTGCGGCCTTTTACTCCTGAAACAACAAAAAATTGCACCATGAGCAACCTTGCACTTATGTGTGATAGAATTTCGAGCACTGTACTAAGCACAGGGTGCAATAACCACTAGTGGCATAAAGCAGGATAGAATTATGAAAAAAATATATACAGTAAAAGCTCGTTAATTCGAACTTCACGGGACCGGGAATAAAGTTCGAATTATCCGATGTTCGAATTATCGAAGGGCCGCGAAAAAAACCGGCAAGAACCATTTGCATTAGGATATATGTACCGTATTTACATGCGCAACGAACCCACTCGCATAATGACCCCCCCCTTGCCAAAGAATGAAAAAAAAAAAAAATGCGTCCCTCCGTCCCTCCGTTTCGCGCTGTCACGGTCCACAACGCATTCCTTGACAGCGCGCCAAGATGCTGCGCAGAGATAACATCACAGTGTGTTTACTTTTGGGGTTAGCTCTAGCAAGGGGGGAAGCGAACTTGGCAGAGTGCCAACCCTTGTCCGGTTGCGCAAGCCTCGTTTTCAGTATGTTCTTATTGTGCCATGGGCGATTGGGGCGAACGCCAGTCTACTGCCACTCAATCATTGGAAGCGCGATAGCGCCTTTTGCAGTGAATGATGCTAAAAGCCGGAGTCATGATCGCGGTGGACCGCGTGCTTCCATTTGCGACTGATGGGTGGAAGGATGGACCACACTGGCAAAGAAAAAAAAAAGTTTTTCGCGCATAATTTGTAGCGCCCGTCCAAAGTCATAGCCTTTCACGGGCGTTGGCTGGGGCTGCGCCGACAGTACTTAGCCGTATTTCCGAATTAACAGGGCTCGAATTGACGAGTATTTAGTTGCGAGTTCCGGAGGTTGCGCGGAAAAGAGGATAGGCAGCCGCCACCGCTGCTGCCAACCCCTACCCTCTGGTGCAGGCCGTGATGGCACCATGTAGGCTTTAACCACTCATCCACGGTTTTATCTGGTTCTATCTCCTGTCCCCGTTCAGGACTTGCGCAGCCTCTAACTATGCGGAGATGCTTTTTTTTTTTTTGACCATGTGCTGTGCGCCAAGCCGCTCAGGCGCGGCGGCGCGTAGTTCGAATTATCTGTAGCAGAACCGACTCGCTTTCGAATTAACGGGCTTTTTTATACACAGATCTCTAGGGAGCTTAGCTGGACCAAGCAGTGTAGTTCGAATTATCCGAAATTCGAATTATCGAGGTTCGAATTAACGAGCTTTCACTTTAGCTCCTTGCACTGACAGAAGTAAACTCTATTACACTTTGGACAAGGCATTCTGATTTCAAGTGAGCATGAAGTTATGAACAAAGTAATGTGTAGCCTTGTTGTGATAACTAAGTCAACATAACTGTTGTCAACTGTAGTGTGCTAATAAAGGACTATGTTTATTTATTAATGTGCAGGCTCTTTTCCAAGTGTTTTCTGATCACTTAAAAAATGGTCTTGCCGGAGAACACAACTGCCACAGCACTGACAAAATAGGCAATAACAGGATACATCAATGCTAACGTTTCCTGGGAGTATCACATAAGCACACACACAAAAGCAGCTGTCCAATAAATTCCAGGACAAAAGCAAATATCAGTGCCCTATTAATTTACACAAGGAAACCTCTTGCAGCTAAGTTCACATTCATTTCAGATTCCTGACATTTGCCGGTGTACAACTATTATTGCTAGCATTCAAGTGCACAGGATGCAATCAAAAACTTTCACACTGCTCTCAAAGCAACTGCATCATGACTAGCAACTTGGGTAATAAACTTTATACAGCAACACAAACTGCAGGGTCCGTGAAAATCTGATGCACGTCACTTAACAATACACCAAACTGTCTTGAAACTGTATGCCTATTTCAGCTGTCTTTCCAACCTAGGGATACAATATGCAGGCTTGGTTCTGAAAGCCCAACATGACAAGTTGAAAATGTACACACAACTTTTCAACTCTTCGACTGTCGTGAGCACTTGGCACTAGCATGGTTTGTGACAGTCCAGAGAGAAGGGGTTTCGACAGTGCTCTCAATGCAAAGGTCTATACTATGCAAAAAAAAAAATACTGCAATAGTATCCAGTTTTGTTCAAGGCAGAAAAAAAAAAGAAAATAAATGGGCCTCCAAAAGCTAAGTACACCTTGCCCTCTCCAAAGCACCTCTGCTGTTTATTTCACAAACTGAAATGCTGCAAAGTCAGCACGCCTTTCACCCCGTCTACATTTGCACCCGCAAAGCATTTTTTTGCCTGCTTAAAGCTAAGCACCCTCCTTAAAAAGGTTAATTAGACCCATAAATGAACACATCAGCTATTTAGACAACTAAATCCAGAATAGGCTTGTGCACATTTCATTGCTGACTTATTTGGCATTTCACTTCATACGCCGTGTTTTTTAATTATTCACTAAACCTCTTTTCCCCCTTCCCTGGTGGCTTATAACACACTGCACCTTCTAAGTGAAACATTAGGCCAGTACATCCTGCCACAAAGCTCGAACCGCTAAGCAGTGTTTACACAGCATTGCGCCAGCATTACCCAGCAATGTCGTTGCTCGGCACTAATAAAACGGTTTGGGCATTAACCCGCACAGGTCTACAGAGGTGCAGTATAGGTAAAATGCGGCGTTCCGACTGGTTTTTATGCTACCCTCACATAAATTGCCCTAACAATCACATTTTGTGTCAAAGAACGGAGGAACCACATGAAGCACCTTTGCACTGTCTTCCAAATCACAAAAAAAAATTGTGACGCTTTACAAGGTGTACGCTCACATCACAGGCTTTGAAACTCCTCTTTCCTGCCACATTAAAGCAAAGGCGTCAGCCCCCATGAATCTGGCGAAAAAAATTTGAAATACTGCGCACTACCCTGCCAGGTGTGATTGATGATGGTCAGGCATCGTCATCAAACAAGAACCCTTGAGCACAGCACACACATTTGAATTCTAGCCCTCGTGCCGATTCATTCCACCAAGCAGCTGCTAGGTAAGTTTCCAATAATTCGCTGCACACCTTGCATATATAAACTAAAGGTAATAAGGGAGTACTCACTGACGTCCACCCGAGCGCAGCCATATGGCTACATTGGTAGAGCGACTGCTCCGGTGAAGCGGTGGTCCCGAGTTCGAACCCCGGACCAGGAAGAATTTTTCTTTAACTGCGAAGTTTCTGAGAAAGCTGTACAGCTTTCCTCTGTAGCCGTATGGCTACGCTCGGGTGGATGCCAATGAGTAATTACTCCCTTATTACAAATTTACTCCACCTTGGGGGACTCCCCTAAACATTTGACCAACACTGTTCCCACTTCGAGTTATTGATCAATTTCGCTCTCGCCCTACCATAAGCTTGCCGCCCCGGTTAGCTCAATTGGTAAAGCGACTGCTCCAGTGAAGTGGTGGTCCCGGGTTCGAACCCCGGACCAGGACGAATTTTTCTTTAACTGCGAAGTTTCTGAGAAAGCTGTATAGCTTTCCTTTGTAGCCGTATGGCTGCGCTCGGGTGGATGTCAATGAGTAATTAACTCCCTTATTACAAATCTACTTCACCTTGGGGGTTTCCCCTAAACATCTGATCAACACTGTTTCCACTTCGAGTTATTGATCAATTCGCTCTCGCCCTACCATAAGCTTGCCGTCCCGGTTAGCTCAATTGGTAGAGCGACTGCTCCGGTGAAGCGGTGGTCCCGGGTTCAAACCCCAGACCAGGACGAATTTTTCTTTAACTACGAAGTTTCTGAGAAAGCTGCATAGCTTTCCTTTGTAGCCGTATGGCTGCGGTCGGGTGGACATCAATGAGTAATTAACTCCCTTATTACAAATCTACTTCACCTTGGGGGTTTCCCCTAAACATTTGGTTAACACTGTTTCCACTTCGAGTTATTGATCAATTCGCTCTCGCCCTACCATAAGCTTGCCGTCCCGGTTAGCTCAATTGGTAGAGCGACTGCTCCGGTGAAGCGGTGGTCCCAGGTTCGAACCCCGGACCAGAAGTTTCTGAGAAAGCTGTATAGCTTTCCTTTGTAGCCATATGGCTGCGCTCGGGTGGACGTCAATGAGTAATTAACTACCTTATTACAAATCTACTCTACCTTGGGGGTTTCCTCTCAACATTTGGTCATAAACTAAAGCTCAACTAGAAAATCCCACCCATACAACGCTTGTACAAACTGCAACATAGAGAGTTGCAAAATCACTATAGCACTTCATGCATCACCAGAAAGCGAACGTCATGCAACCAGTGATAACTTGCCCAGGTTATTGAGCTATTTTACATCTGCAAGCACAGACACCCACCTCAGGCACTTCGACGTCACCGCTGTTCACCTTGTCGATGACATCGTGAGGGTGGCAGCCATCAACGGTGCACCCAACCGACTGGCACGTGCCCAGGATCTCCTTGACGGTACCGCACAGGCTGCGTGCCATGGATCGGGCCCGCATCGTCCGCGCGATCGTCAGGATCTCATCGAAGGTCAGGTTGCCGCTATGCTTCACTGCAGTGCACCAAGTTAAAAAAAAAGGGGGTGACGTGAAACCACAACACTTGCACCAGTATGAAAAGACAGCAAGAGTACAAAAAGCTGCGATGCCTGCTTGGGCACATCGTGCGTTTCTCCCCAGGAAAAGTGTCTGGTCTCTTGCACTGAAACTGCCGACACCAGAGTTTTTAAATTGCTGACAGACAAAAATGCTTCTTTCTGTGCCCGAAAATTGCACACAAGTTTTCACTGGAACTGTGGCATTCTATAACAACTATATTCCATCTTGCAAGTCGTTTGCAGGACTATGGAACCTACAGCAAAATACAACAAATAGTCCCTTGAATATCTGAACAGTGCAGAACTATTTTCTAGCAGTTATTACTCTAATTGATCAGGTAGTTCGGGCTGGTGTTTTTCAAACTCGATGAGTGTGTCAATCACTGGTTCAATTAACAGAGAGAGCCCAGATAGACATAGCTCTGCAGACGCCTACTGCAAAGTGGTGCACCACCATTTGCAAAGATGGTGTCCGCCGAGTCGGTTGTGCCCCCTGTACGGTGTTTCCCTGAACCTTGAACGTACTCGAATCGCTTTGCATAACACGCACGCACACACACACACAAAAAGCCTTAATTTTTGTCGTGTTTTCTTCTTTCAAATGATGCATTGGACATTAGAATACATGGATCATCGTGTGGTTTGGTTTGGTTTATTGGGGTTTAACGTTCCGAAGCAGCTCAGGCTATGAGGGACGCCGTAGTGAAGGGCTCCGGAAATTTCGACCACCTGGGGATCTGACATCGCACAGTACACGGGCCTCTAGAATTTTGCCTCCATCGAAATTCAGCCGCCGCGGCCGGGATCGAACCCGCGTCTTTCGGGCCAGCAGCCGAGCGCCATGACCACTCAGCCACCGCGGCGGGGTGATCATCGTGTGGTATGTATTCGCCTACGATCGGTAATTAATTTATAACTGAACTTCTGCCATGCTATTTCGATTTCATCAACAGAACGATAGATGTAACGTGTAGATCAGACATTGGTCATGTGAAGCACAAAAAAAACCTGCAATACAAATGCTTATAGGTAGTTTTAGTTCATACCACCTAAACCAGCCTGCTTCAAGAGCTGGAACGACAAAAATGTATCAGTGTTTATATTGTAAGTTATTTCATGCCTCACATGATTTAGGTGTGAACTACCCG
This sequence comes from Amblyomma mixtum, assembly GCF_055824585.1. Classification (NCBI taxonomy): domain Eukaryota; kingdom Metazoa; phylum Arthropoda; class Arachnida; order Ixodida; family Ixodidae; genus Amblyomma; species Amblyomma mixtum. The sequence goes on from NC_143012.1 coordinate 21,275,628, forward strand.
CCACAGCCATCGTTCGGTCCATGAAACCAGAACGGCGCCAAGAAGAAATTCAATTATAAATTATTCAGCACGTGTAGGCGAATACCACATGGTGATCCATGTATTCTAATGTCTGAACTTTAAAGCATCATTTGAAAGAAGAAAACATGCAAGCAAAAATTTGGTGTCCACAGCTTTTTAAGAGACACTAAGTGCCAACTGCTGCAAAGATGAAGCAGTCGAATACTGGTACTCCTTCCCCAGACATGAGAGTAACCTTCCCACAGGCACTTCGCTTTGAGAGAACCGAATTTGTGCACAGTGCCGAAGCCATATCCATCACAAAGGTTCAACTGTGGCAATGGTAAGCAAGGGCAACACTACAGACACCCGTCCTGACCCAGGTTGGTTGAAGCACTGGCTTCTTTTTCTTTATACATTTATGCAACTCTTCGCTAGGACACACGAACATTGAGCACCTGTTACAAAGGTAAAAGCCACACCATAATCATGACCACAACAGGCACGGAGGAACACATTTAAGGTTTGTGCACCATCCTGAATGGCTCAGGTCGCCGTAGCATCCAAAGTGCTGCAAACGATTCGCGAGACGTGCAGAATGGTAATGTTGCAGTCCTCTTTGTCTAAAGTACACTAATTCATTGTTCGCAGCGAAAATGTGCCAGAGAAGTAAGGTAGCTCTCAGTTTACAGTACAGAATCATTTACTACTTGGTGAGCGACAGTACCAGGCATGGCTTGAACACTTGCCAAGAGGAGAAACGGGAACTGTTTGTCCTATTTAATGGCAGAGCACCACAGTTATTGCCTATGTGAGTGGCAAGTTTTAACTGCTTGAAGACAGCATACTATAACTCACAATAAACCAGGAATGGACAGCCGTTATGCACACTGCTGTGGGAATGTGCCTGTGACATGTCACAGAGGCATTGTGTATTCATGTCAACACTACTTTAGATCACAGCAAAGAGGCACCAGCGCCTGCTTTCCCCCTACACGCTACCCGATTGCCACAAACAAGGCGGAAACGCGTCCGACTCAAATCACAGTTTTCACAGAAAGCTCGCAGGATGACTGTGAAGCGCTTACTAGACAGGCGTCGACAAAACCACGACCAATTTGCGAACTTTCCATTCGAATTTTGTTGGAGTGCACAGAAGCCTAGCTGTAAGCATGACAGTAATCCTTCCGACACTGCACCCGCGTGACAAGTACACGCATACACGTGACAAAGGTTTCTCACCGTTCTTGACCTTCTTGCGGTCACGTGGAGGCTCTTTGAGGGCCTTTATGATCAAGGAGGCGGCGCTGGGCACGACCTCGATGGTGGCCTGCCTGTTCTGGATGATGAGCTTTACAGTGATCTTCAGGCCCTTCCAGTCCTGCGTCGCCTTGGCGATGTCGTCACCAACCTTCTTGGGCGACTGCAAGGGCCGAGGCGAACAGGGGTCGGTCAGAGTTTTGCCGTGCTTGGCTGTCAACACTCGCGACTGCGTTGAACAAGAAACCACCAACTTACCAGACCAAGGGGACCAATTTTGGGGGCCAACGCGGACGTGGCTCCTACCTCACCGCCGACCGCTCGCAGGCAGACTGCGCAATCGAAGAAAAAAACAGCACATGAAATAAACGCCGTCAGTATGCCAGGCACCAGCGATTCAGCAAGAGAAGCTGCGGACGTATAGTCGGCATGGGTTTCTCTGCAGTAATTTTGACAGAAAACGGTGCACTCACCGACTTTAATTTCTGTGGGATCAAACTTAGGAGGCATCGTGTGGAACTTGCGCTAGCAGCGATGTCGAAAGAAGCCTCAAATTATATAAGATTCCGGTGGATTGTTCAGTTCCGCACAAAACCGCTGGAACTCAACGGCAGCCACCTTGGAGAAAGGAGGTGACTTGGTTGCCAACACGCCAGGTTGGCTTCGCTAAACTCATGGCTAAACTGAACCAGTGTTGTGCTAGCATTCATAAATATACGCACAGTCACAATAAAATTGTATTTTTATGTATAAAAGTTTTCCATATTAAATTTTGGTTATTTTTTAGTGATTTGAAGAAAGGTTTGCAGTTTTATTTTTATATTGGTTCGTAAATTGGCTATTGTTGGCTGTTGGCTGGCAAGCCGTCTGCTGAAACAAAGTATACCAAGTGAGGCACCTTCTAGCATTCTAGCACAAGGGGAAGACAATGAATTACGCATTTTTTGTTTCCTCTAGTGTCGATGGAGTCGAAACACAAAATTCGCCCATGTGCTGTGCGATGTCAGTTCACATTAAAGATCCCCAAGTGGTCGAAATTATTCCGGAGACCTCCACTACGGCACCTCTTTCTTCCTTTCTTCTTTCATTACCTCTTTTATCCCTTCCTTACGGTGCTGTTCTGGTGTACACCGAGGTGTGTGTGATAGTTAATGCGCTATTTCTTTTCCTCAAAAAAACAATCTTCAGTGTCGATTCTGGTCGTGAATGCTGGGCATTCGGACATACAGCTCCTGGAGCCGAAGTCGACCACATTTGATGGTCGCATTAATATCTTACAGATATTTATCTCATTATTTTAATTTATCTGCTGCATCGGCTTTCAGGGATGGCGACATGGCATGGTTGCAACGGAAAAGTGCCCTTGATAGCAGTTATCCATCGGCGCAGCCTGCCAGCATATCTATTTTGGTAACCTTGAATTACTTGAATTACGCAGTTACGGTGCTGCCGACATACTTCCATTTCCCGTTTCTTAGAATAGAAACCGAATGTAATCTAACCGACCTACCTAATCATGTTCCGCCGCGGTAGCTCAGTCGTTATGGTGCTCGGCTGCTGACCCGAAATACGCGGCTATGATCCCGGCCGAGGTGGTCGAATTTCGATGGAGGCGAAATTCTAGAGGCCCGTGTACTGTGCGACTTTATTGCGCGTCAAAGAACCCCAGGTGATCGAAATTTCCGGAGCCCTTCACTAAAGCGTTCCTCATAGCCTGAGTCACTTTGGGAAACCCCACAAACCGAACCAAACCTAGTCATGTTGGCCAGCAGATGACACTTGTGAAATATTAATTCGGAATGGCGCGGTGTGCTGCCACTTTTCCGAACAAACACCAAAATATAGCTTTTGTGTGGTAAATATTGTCCGGACGTCTGTGTAATGCACCCGCGCTTACAGAACAGAATGGCTGTTCGCCAAGAAGTAATTTTTACTGAATGCATTTTAGCGCAATAAAAGCGCTCACCACAGATATGCAAGCACCATTCACCTCTTGTTAACGCGCGTAACTAAGCTGTAAAGCAACGTTTATAGATAGCTGTAAAGCGCATATCACGTTACAACTTTTTTGACCGCAGCGCCCTCTGTTCCTTTCGTCATGCAGTTCCTCAGGGAGAGTGCACTGGTCGACCCACTCAACTGTTTCTCTGGCTTCAATTTCTACCAGTATGGACGACTTGTTTAGTGTGTTTGACGATGCGCCGAAATCTTCTTCAAAACTGCTTTCTTCAAGTTCCGTTAAAAAAGATGATGTTAAACAAGAAGAATCAACGTGCGAAGATGCTGGGTATGTTGCTGTTTAGTGGGTTTTTGATGTTTCTTGCGCCCGCTACCTCTCCCGGAACCAGTGACCGTTCGTCACGCTGTATTGTTCTGCGATATTTCGTATTTGAAATTAATGGAATGATTTAGAACATGTCGGAAAGGCACTGGTAACGCGAAAAAGCTTTCACCTTTCCTGTCTCAAACTCTGTTTACAGCGCCAACGATTTTGTGCAAGCGGTTATTGACGGCAAGAGGTCTTTCGACGGCGATCTCGAAGAGGAGCCCATCAGTAAGAAAAAGAAGATCTCGGACATTTGGGAAGACTTTGAGTAAGTTTTTACCAGCTGTCATTCCTCACATGTCTCGTGTTGCTAGTTCAACTTTTGGTACGTGATCTAAGCGTAACGTTTGCACGAACTTGACGTCATTTGCGTGACATTCCTCTTCGCTTTCAGTCCATCTGACTACCTTCCGCACGTTCACGTGCATACCGTGGAGGGAGTTGAAGGATGCGTTCACGAGGTGAGCTTGCTTGTATAATTAGCGCGGAGAATGCCGAATGCGACCTCAGGCGGTGGTGCGGTCTTGTCATGCCGGCTCGCCACACGATGGTCAGCTGTATTTCTAAAGGTAGTTTGATGGGTTAATGGATACTTTCCGTCCCAAGAGAACACTTCTGGCTATGAGCGCGCCTTAGTAAAGGGTTCCGGATTAATTTCGACTGCCCAGAGCTCTTTGAAGGGCATAAAAACCTTGATGCGCCAACTCTCGCAGCCGCCGCAGACGGGATCGAGTCTTCAATCACGTGCTCAGCAGCGGGTACTTCGAAAAGTTTGATGAATCCAGTGTGACAACATTCAGTTCTGTAGTCGTCCCTTGTGTCGACACATTCCACCTTGTCTTGTAGCTGACTAGTGCATTGTCTCTAATGGCATGTTAGTCCGATATTATTATTTTTTTTTTTTTTCCTTTTGTGCTGCTGGTTACTTTGCTTTGTAATTTGTTCGTACCTTAATGCTTCCTGAGGCTATACTAAGTCACCTGCACTCTATACAGTCTAGAATACACACTACCTGCCATGTTGGCTGAGTGGTTTTGGCGTTAGGCTGTGATCCCAGGGTCTCTGTTATGATCCTGGTCACGGCGGCCATATTTCTATGGAGGCAAAATACAAAAACGCCCTTGTGCTGTGCAGTATCAGTGTGCATTAATTAAAGAACCCAGGTCGTCCAATTAAATCATAGCCCCGCACTTCAGTCCCCGTAGAAGCCCATGAGTCGCTTTGGAATGTTAAACTCCACAATTGCACACAAACCTTCTAGTATGTTCTGGTAAGCAGCTGATGAGATTTAAGCTGTGGCATGAAGGGTCAGGATGGTTCTTGCGCACTAAGGGTTTGCTTACACATAAATATACATTCATTTTGTTTTTTGTGTTTAAATGGTTTTAAAGGGACACTGAGGAGAGCACTATTAATATTTTTTTATAGTAAAATCCGATAGTTCAGCATGTCATGGCTTTGTTGCCACTTGGCCGGCAGCGAAAGATGCATTTATTTCTAAGAAATTTGGATTCGAAGTTGAAAAAGTTTTTCCCGCCGCTCTGATTCAAACTTGGGATTCTCCTATGACGACACAGGACTAAGTGACGTGAAAAAGACGTGCGCATGACGTACCGCAGACTTCGTGATTTCTGGCGGCCAGCAGTGCGGCCTAGCAGCAGCCGAAAAGAAAGCTACCGCCGGCCGCACGTTGAAGGCATCTATCGGCTATTGCGGCCGTCGCTACAGTCGCTTCGATTACGGTTGCCGTGGCGTTTTGCCAGCGTTACGATGGATCTCATTCTCGAAGTCGTCAACGAAGTTCTCGCAAATAGACACCTTTAGCATACCGTGTACCTTGTTACCGCTAGCGAAATACCGGGAGCCCGCCTACCGCCGGAAAACAGGCGCTGATTGGTCCCGATGCTTCAGGAGCGCGCATAGCTGCCGGGCACGTGGCGCCATCTGGCGACGTCAAGGAGATTTGCGCATGCATTGGCTGCGCCTCAGGGATTTGTGGCTTCTCGGGTCCTAGAGTTGCTAGAACCATTGGTTCTAGCAACACTGCTTTGTCCTATGACGCCATCACGCTTGTACTTGCGAGTTTGGCCTGTGGCGGCGATACCTGTATTTTGGTTCTTGCTCTTTTCTACGTTACAAGAGCTTTGTTGTCAGTATGAGTGGCGTTTTTGTAATCAGGAGCTGGTATTCTGTCGATACAAGCCAACTTCAATTTCTCCTCAGTGTCCCTTTAAAGAGTTCTCATTTGTTATCACATTTTTAATGCTATGGTGCTGTGGAAGAGCAAATAAATGTTCATTGTTTCTTTCGCAGGTTGCACTGCCCGAAGGAATGGAATATGTGCCCCTGAAGCGTAATGCGGATGGGCCTGCAGCTCGGGAGTACCCGTTCATTCTCGACCCGTTCCAGAAAGAAGCAATCCTCTGCTTGGAGAACAACCAGAGTGTGCTCGTGTCGGCCCACACATCAGCCGGCAAGACGGTTGTGGCTGAGTGCGTGCCTCACCTTTCACGTGCTCAGAGCTTCCGACTTGGGAAAGTTTAAACGGACACTGGGGAGAAATTGAAGTTAGCCTGTACCGATAAATTACCGTAGTCCCCTTCTCTATGTGAAGTATCACTGCAACGTCGACTGGCTGCGAGCGTCATCATGTGTTAAGTGGACACAGCACAATCTCGTGTTAAAAAGACGAAGAATGTGGCAGCGTAATCTCGTACTAAGCTGACTAAACTGGATGGCGTGATGTGTGTTTCAGTGCTAAAGCATCTTGGAGACGGCTGTTGGTGTGAAAAGACGTGTTGGAGCAACTGTGTTTGCCAAAGCAACAATGACGGCTGATGCTATCGCATTCTAACAACAGAGATGTTACTCTGTCAAAACGGAGCTTTTATTGGCTAGAAGAGACCAATAAGCAAAATACATGTGTCATCATCACTGGCCGATTGAACTAGTAAACTGGGTTGTGTCGACAGTTTTTTTAGGTGCTATTCCCAGAGGCTAGGCTGCGCTGCCATTCACTTCATGCCTGGGCTCTCTGAGGCCATTTTGGTGTATATGTCATGAGTTTGAACCAAAAGGTAGAAATACTTTTAAAATGCAATTTTTTAAGCAGTAAATGCATCTTTTGCTGTCGCAGAAACATTGACAGACTGAGAAAGAGCAGTTGAATCGATTTTTACGAACAAAAATTTTACCGAATTGCCCTCGGCGACCATTTAAAGAGTAGGGGTTTGGGCTGTCCACATGGAATAGATAGAGCTGCACTGAACAGAGGAATGAACATATTTCAATCCCCTCCCCCGCCCCTCTGCATTTAAATGTTTGTCGTGTCACTGTTTGCTCTTGCAGGTATGCGGTATCACTGGCGTTTCAAGAGAAGCAGCGAGTCATCTACACAACGCCAATTAAGGCGCTCAGCAACCAAAAGTTCCGCGAGTTTTCGGATGACTTCAAGGACGTCGGTTTGATGACTGGTGATGTCACCATCAATCCAAGTGCCAGCTGCCTTATAATGACCACAGAGGTGAGTTCTGTTTTCTTTGTTCATTATTTGGTGTCTCTATTCTCTCCATGGTGGGCTACAATGGTCTACTGCGGTGTTCAAGGACTATAGACACCTAATTTTAGCTCCACCTTTTCTTTTCAAGTGATGTGTTAGACATTAGAATGCATGGACCACCACATGGTATTTGACTGTGACCGTCAAATAAACTACAATTGAATTTCTCGTCTCATGCTGTTTTGATTTCTATTTGATCAGCCAAATGATGGCTGTGATTTGTAGTTGGCTTTTGTCACATGGGGCATGGAATAAACTTAACATAAGCACTGATTAGTAACTTTAATTCAGTGTAACACTTAAAGGGGCTGCGAAACACTGCCTGGGGGAATACTGGCTATACTTCAGGTGGGTTCTTTATGTCACACAGATGCTGACTTAAAAAGAATTACAGGAATCGATGCACAGGAACGGGAGTTATTCAGTGAAGAAATTTCAAAATACAAGCAAACAAAACGCTGCCCTCAACTCGATTTTGGCGGGGCTTCCCACTCCTATTTCGCTCTCCCAATGACGGCACCTGGTGCAACCAATCAAAACAGCCAGCCAGAGCACGTCGCGGAAGTTTGTACTCCATGGTTGCCTGCTCTCTGTAGCTCGTTCTTGCTGAGGCTGGCAGCGTTGTTTCCATGCCAGAGCGCCCCTGGTGGTGTATTTTTATTTTACTTGCTTTGCAGGGCTTGTATCTAAGACAAACAAGTTGTTTTTGTTGATCTAATATAAAACGCAGACAGGTGACAAGATGTGTCTCTAATTATTCACACAATTTGCAGTATATTTACTGTTTTTCCGATCATCAAGCTCGCGCCAGGTGATGTCATATCCGCTGCTAAAAACCCGCCACTGTGTGGCGACACCATCAGAGCCATGAAGTTGTTTTTCGGAGGACATTAAAATATTCAAAAACGGAATATACGCGTTGTTACCGACGCTAATAGCACCGTTATAACTCACTGTATGCAATCAATAGGCAAAACAGTCAACTAAGATTGTGTTTCTGGGCCCCTTTAAAGCAGCCTGCTTCAAGTGCTGAAAGACAGCAAACGACGTATCGGCAGTTATTTTGCCAGTTTTCTCGATGGAACTGCACCAAGAGCACCAGCAAAATTCACTCCACCTGCAGGCTTGCGGAGCGTCGATGCAAAGCGTTGCACTGTAAGCCGCTGGACACCGTGGTGGTTTCTATGGGAGCTAGAACAGATCTGGCTGACGCACTAGCCCGGGACAGCATAACAGCGGGCTTCTACTGTATTGCTTTTTAATGTTTGGATGGTGAGTGTGTTTATGTCAGCATTGTTTTAGCTAACAGTGTTTTCACAGTGTCTTTCTTTCTTGTCTTCCAGATCTTGAGAAGTATGCTGTACAGGGGGTCAGAGATTATGCGTGAAGTAGGGTGGGTCATTTTCGACGAGATCCACTACATGCGAGACAAGGGTAAGCAAAAACTAGTATGGTCGGGTGTCATTACCCTATAGTATAATGAGTGCAGTGAAAATCTCAGTCAGAGCTTCAGTGGTACACTCTCAGACACATAAGTACATTCATGTAAAACAAACCACATGGCCTTTCTTGCGACCAACTATTTTGGCTGGCTTATGTGTGTGTGTGACATCACTTAATTCTGAATGCCCCTGCATTATGAGGATGTGTTTTAATCTGACTGCATGAAAGATGGAAGTGATATTAATTATCAAATGGTAACAGGAGTGAGATGTAGATTAGAAGTGGTGTGGTGACGATGTGTAGACTCTGAAGAGGTTACCCTGTGTGTTTACATGCCGCTTGTGCAGAGCGAGGTGTTGTTTGGGAGGAGACCATCATCCTGCTTCCGGACAATGTGCGTTACATTTTCCTCTCGGCTACCATCCCCAATGCGAAACAGTTTGCCGAGTGGATTTGCCACTTACACAAGCAGGTGAGAACTTGGGTGTGTAGTTCTGAGGTTTCAACATCGGCTTGTCTCTGTCGTGTAGGTGTTGTTGTCAGTATTCATTATTAGCGATGAGTGAAGGGAGTCCTTGTGTCTCTTAGAGTTCGGCTTTCTTCACTCACTGAATCCCATATCTCTTGAGCGATTTTGCTGAAATTTTATTCTTTATTCTTTCTTTATTCAATTTTTACCCCGCTTAGCCCAAAGGCGCTACGGCAGGGGTGTTACAATGATGAAAAAAACACATACAAACACATATGATGAAAAAAACATACAGCACTTTTGCTGACCTGAAAGGTGATTCCATTCACTGATGGAATGTACAAAAAATTTCGGCTATGTTGTAGAAATTTCGGCTATATCATAGTTTATGAACTTTTACCTGTTTGCTGTAACGAGGCTTGGCTGTATTTAGCCACTTCACAGATGCAAAGTGCAAGATTGCTATAGAAATCTTTTTTACCGTTTTGGCATTGACTGTATCATTACGTAAGGGTTTTTTTGTCAACATGTAAAGCATCTCGCTCTGTTTTTGTCATGTCAAGAGCGATAACGTAAGTCAGATCTCTGATTTGGGCTGAAATAATTGTGCTAGCTATAACTTTTATCATACCGAGCTACATCAACTGTGCTGAAATTCTTGCCATATAGCAGTTGAACGCACTCTTTAATGTACAGAATCCAGCTTGTGGGGATAGTGCGGGAAAGCCTAGTTTCTCAGTTGTCAGTATGTTGATGTGTGTGTTGCAAAGCGCAGTTCTGTAGTGTGGACTCTTCTAGTTTTGTCACATTGCTCTTCTTTCTGCATTTCACGCGCAGCCATGCAACGTGGTGTACACAGAGTATCGTCCAGTGCCCCTGCAGCACTACATCTTTCCGGCTGGTGCCAGTGGTCTGTACCTGGTCGTGGACGAGACCGTAAGTTGCTCTTTCTTTCCTTGCAGTATTTTAAGCATGAAATGCTTTTAGCTCCCGTTGTCGGCATTGTGGTGACGTCACGCCGAGACCGAGAGCCATCATCCGGGCCCTGAAATCCACTCATCCGGGCACTGAAATCCACTCATCCGGGCACTGAATTCCACTCATCCGAGCACTGAATTCCACTCATCCGGGCTCTGAAACGAGAACATCCGGGCACCGTACGAGACTTAACGAGATTCAACGAGACTCTCTAAGCCCTCCTACGGGACCGGCATACAAGCGCCGGTTGCTCTCCAAACGAGTCACAAAAAATAACTGCTGCCAGTGTCTTCTCAATGTTCATCAAGATATCAGTCGAGCTGTGCATTTGATAATGCACGGAATTATAATTTCCGATTTCTAATAACGCGTGGAAAAAGCACATACATGCCACAATACACTTCGTTGTCATACGTGATCTGTTAGGGGCTTTGAGAGAAGGCCGCTTAGAGAAAGAGGGCGAGAAGTGCTTTCGGCTGAAAACTTTTGCTCCCTCCCCAAGAATGGCGCTGCGGTCCCACACTCACGCATGTAAAAGATCGGCCGCTTGGCGTTCAAGCCCTTTCCCCCTCTGGCAGGCAGATGTATACACGCTCGCGGAGTATTCGAACACGCTGCATACGCATTCTTGTCAGGCCTGCGTCTCGTCGTGTCGGCGTACGCTTCTGCATCGTCCTGGATTTCAGTGCCGCCACCGTCACAGCTGCTTAAGCCGAGCAATGGAGCCTGTGTTAGGCCCGTAAACATTTCATGCTTACTCTACTCTCGGTTACGGGAGAGGCGCAATTTTTTCTGTGGTTTGAACTCTGTTGGCTTGCCCCTAGTGTTGGTTTTACCCTTCTGACAATTTTTAACATCGTCATCTCTCCTTGCAGGGCAACTTCAAGGAGGAAAAGTTTAATGAAGCGATGGCTGTCCTCCAGAACGCAGGAGACGCTGCCAAGGGAGACTCGGCGCTCAAGGGGCGCAAGGGGGGATTCAAAGGTGCCCACATCTCTTCATTGGCTTATTTTAAAATTATTTGTTTAGCGCTCGGCTGCTGGCCCGAAAGACGCGGGTGCGATCCCAGCCGCGGCGGCCGAATTTCGATGAAGGCAAAATTCTAGAGGACCGGGTACTGTGCGATGTCAGTGCACGTTAAAGAGCCCCAGGTGGTCGAAATTTCCGGAGCCCTCCACTACGGCGTCTCTCATAGCCTGAGTCGCTTTGGGACGTTAAAACTCCAATAAACCAAACCAAATTATTTGTTTATTATTCCTGTAGGGTCCTTACTCGGTTAAAAAAATGATAAATTTGAAGAATTGAGGCTGTACACTCATTCCACTCGCAGGCAGTCTTAAAGAGAAACAGTTGAAATGATGTGGTATGGGCACTTTCTGGGTAAAGTGTGTCTGGGAAGTTGTGGTGGGAAATGCGGTTTCCGGGAAATAACATTTCCAGTTGCACTATTTACTGATTTTATTTATTTTTACCTGGAGACTTCAAGAGTGTCAGGAGGCATGACTGATTGCAACAGCCTGTCTGACTTAGGGAACAACTAGAAAATTGAGTGCATTTCATTATGACAAACTGCTTCAAGAGTGCACTTTGCAGGCTGGGAAGTGTGTAAAAGAATGATGCCTAGAATTGACAGATACTCAGATGAAATGAACTGCATTAGCAGAATGCTTTCTTAAGATGATGGTTTTCTATCTGATACTTTTCCCTTTTGCTGCATTCCATTACCTGAAAGTTGCGCAAATTAATTTTGCTTTACTTTGGCTGGATTTCATGGCTTGCTAATAATATTTCATGCTTAACATTTAATGTATGAACATATTTTACCTTTCTTGGCGCTCCGTGTTGGATCAGCTGATGGCGCACGCTCGCTGACGTGATCCGCTGACTTGTGCTTGCTTTCGGCACCACTTTCTCATCCTCTGCACTGGCCACTTGCTCAGGGGTGTCACTGCACTCGCCTCTCTACCACTGCCAATGTAGACTTCCCCTCGCTTCTCATTGGGGGTTGGGATGGTTCTTGTACTCGCCTCGCTGCAGGTGCAGGAGGCTTCACTTGGTGGCCACACAGAGACACACGCCGGTGTTTTCGCCTATTCGCTTGTATACTGCTTATGCAGTAAAAGATCTCAGAATATAACAACGAAGTACTAAACTTGGCCTTGGTGAAAGTTACCTTCTGGGAATCATTCGCACTGTCGTCTAAAGTGACATTCACACATGTGATGAATTTCCTCTCGAATCAAGAGCGACTGTTCACACGTCATGCCTTTGAGCGGCCTCGCGGCAATGGAGCTTCTGGTTTTGCTTCGGCGGCGAAGATCAGGGTTGTTTGCTTGGCTGGCACAAACAGACCCTCCCCCTGCAGCCTCTTTTTTTTACAGGTGCATTTTTTTCTCGTCTGGCTGCCTGTGTTCTGTGGGGCGCCAGTGTTTTAGCCAATGGTTCATATGGTAGCAATAATGTCCTGTTCGGCTCCTAGCTGCTTGTGTGAATGCAGCGCGGGGGAGCGAGTTCTTCCAGGAGGCCACACACACCACATCTCTCCGCACCGGCGTCCCTCGTTTGACTACCTCTTCAGCATCACAAGCTCACCGCCCAGCTAAATTGTCAGCATGTTGTTTTGTTTGTCTCTTTTTGCATGCGCACCCACGTTTTCAGACCTCTGTGAGAGTTTTTTGTGTTTTTTTTTAAATTGTCCTGTGTAGGCAACTGCTTTGTTATAATTTCGGTCATAACTTTCGCTATCTTGTCCTGTCTGCAGGAGAGTCCAACTGCTACAAGATTGTCAAGATGATTATGGAGCGAGACTACGCCCCTGTCATCGTCTTCAGCTTCAGCAAGAAGGAGTGTGAGGCGTATGCGACCCAAGTTGCCAAGCTGGACTTGACAACTGGTGAGTTTTTGCCATTCCTTTTTATTCTTCTTCTGTTTGAGTCTGTTTCTTTCTTTCTTTTTACCTCTTTTTGCAGTGTTGGCAACATTGTGGTCAGTCGTTATAGGAGTTGAAAATAAATTAAGTTCAGGACACCACTTTGGAAACGGAAAGGATAAGAGTAAGCTTGAGAGAGAGAAAAAATGTGCCTTACAAACACTAGTTAACAATATGGTAGCAGAAATCAAGAAGTAAAATCAACCTTGCTGGGATGTGTAATGCAGCTAAAAGTGCAACTGATGGTCTGTTAGGGCAACGGGGTGGAATCCAAATGAAGGAAACCATAACCTGAGCTACTTAAGGGGGGACATGGGTCTTAGAGCATTTTTTTTTATTTACAGACCAAATGCTATGAAACTGCACATACTTGTTCAGTTTTTTCTGCTGATTTCAAATATGCAATTTGTTTATTTCTAGGCCAATTCGTTCCTGAGATATTAATATATATCATGCCATTGTCTGCTCAAAGAATAGAAAAAAAATGGGCCACCACAAATTTAATTTTAATATGTGGGTAGATACTACAGTGTGTCAAGAAGGCAACGCTGGAAGCAGTTTTCAGTTTTTTGTCCGTGTGGACAAATGGGCTTAATAGCTAGTTTCATGTGTGTCGTGTTTTCTGGCACTGTATGTCTGGTTAACTCACTTGAAAACTAACTATTATGCCCATTTGTCCACACGGACAAAAAACTGAAAACTGCTTCCAGCGTCGCATTCCTCACACATTGTAGTATCTACCCACAGATTAAAATTAAATTTCTGGTGGCTCATTTTTTTTCTATTGTTCGAGCAGACGGTGGCATGATATTATTAATATCTCAGGAACTAATTGGCCTAGAAATAAAAACAATTCATATTTGAAATCAGCAGAAAAAACTGAATAAGTTTGTGCAGTTTCATTGCATTTGGTGAGTAAATAAAAAATTATCTAAGACCCATGTCCCCCCTTAAATTGAAATGGAGAGAGGAGATAAGGAAGTTTGTTTTGGTAGAGGACCATTTGTTTTGGACCATTTGTTTTGGTAGAGGCATGGGAGAGGGATAATTGGAGATAATTAGGAGAAGCCTTTGTTTTGCAGAGGACTTAGATCATCTGATGACATTGGTGGTGATTTTTATTAATGCATTAAACTTGGAGGCAGTAAAATAAAGGCAAAACAGTAGCATGTCTGGTGCTTGTTTCAAACAGATTTTGGTGTACGGAGTGCTGAAAAAAAAAGTATAAAACTACCTCCGCGTCAAGCTGCTGATTGCAGTGTGCTGTGCCTTGCCTCTTTTAACAGCTCATGAGAAGCATCTCGTGCAGGAAGTTTTCCAAAATGCTATGGACTCTTTGTCCGAGGAGGACCAGAAGCTGCCTCAGGTGGGTGGGGCATGTTTCATGGACACCAGATTTTTTTGTGTTATGCTACTGTATTTCATCTGACCTACCCATTCAGCCAACCAGCAACGTTCATTGAGCGTACGATAGGCCAGTTGCTACTTGGGGCATTAATAAGATCATAAAAGGTTCTCGGACTTTACGTCTTTGTGGCATGCACTCCAAAATGGTTTTATGCCGTGAATGTCGACCCACGCTAGACAGCAGTCGGGAAGAAGAGATTCTCGACAACATTAAACAAACTGAACAAGGGTTGGAGCGGAAGCCTCAGTCTGGTAGCCAGTTTGATCCCGTTAATATCCTGGTAATGTAACCTGTACATAAGTAGGGCTTGACCTAGATGACTAGTCTGCCTGTCAGAACTGTGAACTGCGGTTCTCCCTTGACCATTGTTCATTTTGTTTTGTGGTACCATTAATGTTGTGAGAATGCTAATGCTGAACATTGGGCATGTGCAGTGGAAATTCCGGTTTGATTCTGCTGACATCCTGGACATAAGAAAACTTATTGTGCTTTGTAGTCAATACTCGATGCTCGCTTTGCTATAATGAGCTGCAGGTTGATATGTTTCGCCGAGCTAGTAGCGTGTCCCACCAGGCATCGGATCCAGGATCACCGCCGCATTGCCGAAGGAGGAAGGAAACGTGGGCCGGAGACGGGGAGTAGGGGAAGTGAAGGAAAAAACTGTATTTACATGGTTACATGATTAATTACATTATTTACATAGAGCGGGATTGAGAATGGCTCTCAGTGGAAGGGTAACGTCTTCGTCAACGGTAGTCGACTGGAGCTAGCAGGCTTCTCTCGGCCACACTCACGGCCGAGTTAAATATCGTTCGGTTTCCCCAGATCCGTGGCTGGGGAATAATGTTCAGAGAGCACTGTCCAATCGGATGGACCGAAGGGGACGTTCTTGTTACCACCCACGGCTGGGCAGGTGCGGGCTTTTCCACTCTCTCGCAGCTGGGTCGATGAGAGGGGGAGATGCTGACTCATCCAGCCCTGCGGGAAAGGAATCTCGCAAAGTCTTCCAGCAGGTGAATGAACTTGCTTCCCCGCCGATTGCCCAGAACGCGAGTCGGGGACACAGAATTCTTCAATTATCCGCCAGCGTGACCGGCGCCGGCACGTCGCCTCCCCTGTGGTCGCTCGGACAATACCTCCGGCGCGTCCCCGGCTTTCGCCGCTATAATGGTCATCTCTGCTGTGGTCGCTCGGACAATACCTCCGGCGCGTCCCCGGCCTTCGCCGCTATAGTGGTCACCTCCGCTCCAGGAATTTCGCTGGGGTTACTGCTGACAATGGCCCTCGACATTCCTGTTACACTAATCCGCTGAGGCTCGGAGGGGCATTCCAAGCATCCCACTTCCCATGGTCGTCGCGAGGTTGTTGGCCTTGTTGATTGTTCACGGTAGCTGCTTGATCGGGCCCACGTGGTCCGAAGTACGGTTACAACAAGGTGTAAATTTTTCCTGCAATGTGACAGCAGCCTTTCGGTTTAGTTGAGTACAAGGTTTTGTACAGTGGAATTTTATTAACTGGAATGTTATTCAAACTGACGCTTTGTTTCCACAAACAGCGCATGTTTGAAAAGGTTCCCTCTATTTTAACTCCGCAAGATACTACAAAGAAATTGCTCCCTTTCTAGTTGAACTGTCGCATCAACTGTGCTTTCCACACATCCAGCGGATATCCAGATTTGTCGCGCTTACAGTGCACAGACATGCTGCAGATCATCGAAAGCTTGTCTGGAGTGTCTAGCATGGTAGTACGCCTAGGATCATGAGAAGCATTCGAATCATGCAGGCTCTAGATGTAATGGCTGACGATGGCTTTGGCTGCGCAGTATAGTTGTACTTTATTACTTTTTTGCATACTACCGTATGAACACGTGTAAGGGCAGCACCTGTGTATGGCCCACACCCTGTCTTCCCAAAATAAATATTAAAAAAAAATCCGTGTAAGGGCCGTACTCGAACTTTCCATGACCGACATGGAAATAGCCTTCTAAACGCACACCCCTTGGCCGCTTTGATGGTGCGCTTGATTGCCGAGACCACGCGTGCGCACAGGAGACTCCAGATACCGCCCACGGATGGCGCCTGAGGCCACGGTTCATCATCATCGTCGTCAACTTTTTCCTCCACCGCGAGCTTCCGCTATCCATATCAGCATCAGTATCGCTAGCTCCATCTTTTCGTGGCCGTCAAAGGCAACGGAGTTGTGATAGCGTGTTAGTTCACCGTAGTTCTGGCTTTCTTGTGCTGCCGCCGAGCGCTGCAATTTTAGCACAATGGGCAAGCACCTTAATAGCTAGCCACACGGCTGAATGTTTGCTCTAGAACACAGCAAGCATGCGGCGGGCAGGACATTCGACGTGACCAAGAAGTGCGTCCAACGATGGCGCAACCAAAAGGATGCATTGAGGAACACAAGCTGCAAAAAGCGTGCTTTCGGAGGCAAGCCATGCAAGTTTCCCGAATTCGAAGAACAGCTGCTCTGTTATGTGATGGAAGTACGGAACAACGGCTACGCGTTGACAACGGACATGCTGCGCGACTTCTTGTAGGATGAGCGTGCACCAGAGCACAGCACCAGCTCCGAGTCGGAAGGCTCCGCGAGTGACGACTAAAAGCAGAATAAATGCCGCACATTCCCTGATTGGTGTTTTTACTTAAAAAAAAAAACTTCGCACATCGCATGCATGGGCTGCACCTCGAAAATCGTCTCTCGAATCTGCAAAAAAAATTGTGGCCTTTACGTGCGTTTATACGGTAACTATTCTCTGGCCGCACACTTAGTAATGTAGCAAACTAGTTAAAGCCCTTTACACTGTTGCTCATTACATTCCTTTTCCAGGTTGAACAAGTGCTGCCGCTTTTAAGGAGAGGCATTGCCGTGCATCACTCTGGCCTGCTGCCCATCTTGAAGGAGACCATTGAGATTCTCTTTGCGGAGGGGCTCGTCAAGGTATGTGGCACATTCAGGTGGTTGTGAGTGAAGCCCTGAAATGTACTCTTGCAGCCCCTTTCTAGAGTCATGGGAAGAGCTGCTGAGATGCGCTGATATACGCGTGGGCCAGGTCTGGGGAACGCAGCTTAAAAAGCAGAAACGCTGCCACAGTCAGCCGCCTCGGTGGCTTCCTCGCATTACTTAGGTGCGAAAGAGCAAAGCATCCCTAAGCTCACGAGGAATAAATTTTGGTTACTTTTGTCATCGCCGTCGACATACTGGATGCATTACAAACTTCTTTTCTCACTTAAGGCAGCGCAAACGCGGACTAAATACTGCGAGCACTTGGATCTGTTCAGGTCTTGTGCCAAGAAACGTTAATCAACCCTTTTATGAAGTGAAGTTGTCACTAAATGTTTTTGTACCTTATTCGACATTTACATTTTTCAAAATTAGTTAGTTTGGATCATACATTTTCCCAGGTAAATTTTTTCTTCACAACTTTTTTTATAAACCCGTCAATAAGGTTTTACTACTATTGCTCTTCAAATGCCTGAGACCGCAGAAGATGCCGTATTCACACAAGGCTTTCATTTCCACCCCTTACGTTATATTCACGGCCACATTTTGTGCAAATACGGTACTTCCACAAGACTTAGATGAGGAAATAGAAAACACGATTGACGTAGAATCTGATAACTGAAAATAAATCATTCATATACACATAATGGGGTGACAGAAGTAGAAAGAAACATATTTTTATTATGCTAGCACTCAAGCCCACATTGAAAGAAAAAGCCATTTGTCTCTCTGGTCCTCCGGTGTAACAGGTGCTTGCCACCTGCTTTTTTGCTCACAACGTTGCTGCCGCTGACACCGGGTTTTCTGCAGAACGGGCGCCGTGACTGATATGCATGCGTATATAAAGATGTAATGAACATTGTGTCTCCTCTGCTGTGCTTCATTCATGCCATGAAAAAACTGCATACAGAATACACTTGATTTACCACTTTAGTACCATAGCAGTATCACGAATAACAAAGTGCAGCCACAATAAGCAATGCAAAACAAAAATAGACAATGCAAAACAATGGCTGCGCAGTGCTAGGGCTCCTAATTCGCATTTGGCCTACTGTAAAAACCGGAATATACGTCGACCCCCCAACTAACCAATTCTAAAAATGAAAAAATCTTTTTCAACGGCAAAACTCCCGAATGACACCCTGACCTTGAAACAAATGCGACTCAGCCGGCTGCACCATGGTGACAGTATTTATTTTCATTTAGGTGCTGCTCGTATGTACCGTACTTACTCGCATAATAGGCGCACTCGCATAATAGGCGCACCCCTAGTTTGGTCACGAAAAATCTGATTTTTTTATTTCCGCGCATAATAGGCGCACCCTGAACTTGGCACTGTGACCAATACTGTATTTACACGATTGCAAGCCGACGCCTCACCGCCCCCTGCCCCCCAGTCTTTATTTTGACAAAGCTGATGATGCTGATGGCGATATAGATAGCGAAAGCTCGCGGCGGAGAAAACGTTGATGATGATGATAAGCTTGGCCTCGAGCGCTCTCCGTGGGCGGCGTGTAGAAGCTCCTGTTCAGGTGTGTGGCCTCCGCGATCAAGCGCCCGTTGCGCGCAGCCGGAGCTGATCGCGGAGGCCTCGGCGCGTGCATTTCGAAGGCTATTCCCGCGTGGGTCGTGGAAAGTTTCAGTGCGGCCCCTACACGGATTTTTTTACAATATTTTCTTCGGGAAAACGGGGTGCGGCCCGTACACGAGTGCGTTTATGCGGTATGTTCAATTTTGCGAGTCGAAAAATTCCCGGAAAGTTTACCCCGCGTAATAGGCGCACCCCCAACTTTGAGCCGCATTTTCTGGAAAAAAAGTGCGCCTATTATGCGAGTAAATACGGTACACCTGGCCAATTCTTTAACAGTATCGCGCGACCATCGACCCGCGTGCTTGTCAGCGCCTTATTAACGGCGCTGAGCGGTGAAACAAGCAAGATGCGCACATGTGTGTACATGCGCTTACTCTCGCTTCTTTCGCCGCTCCGCGATAAGGTGCTGACAAAGACGCGAGGCAATGGTCGCGCGATACTGTTAAAGAATTGGCCGGGTGTACAGTACAGAGAAGGGCACGAAGTGCACAAGCGTTACTCCGAGTCATCAAAGTCATCCGAACTCGAGTCTGATGACAATTGCTTCTCGCTGCCCACGTCCCATAGAGCATCATCCTCTGTGCCATCTAGCGCATTGCTTATGCTGCATTTTCTAAAAGACTTGCGCACTATCTCTGCGGGGAGAATTTTCACGCCAACACCCAGCCACAAACCAAAATAACTTTGTGACAACAGAAACGCACATTGACGGTGCCACAACGTCGCCATACCGCGCTGCTGCTGATGGCGATGGTGATGGAAGCTGTTGACTTCAGCCGCCCATTGTTGCAAGACTTCCGTAGTTTTTCCGCCAATGACCGGTATATAAGATGGGGGTTCCATGGTTTTTTGAAAAAAAGTTCGAACTATATTTTGGTTTTTATGGTAGCTTTGCAAATCGACTGTTACTTTTTGTCCCTTTCCTAAAGTAATGCTACATATTTTAGTATGTAAGCAAATTACCAGCAGCATCTTTAGAACCATGCCATCGCTAATAGTTGATACAGTAAAGACAATGTTTTAATATGTTTGCTGGTCTGACCACCTTTAAAGCAGAGTGATTCTACTGTATGTGATGCGGAGCCATGAAGTGGCAGAGGCTATGATGGCTTTCTGGTGTGAGCTTCATGCATTCTCTTGTATGTTATAAATAATTTTTTAGACTTCTTTTCTGAAACTGTACACCCATGTGTGAGTGAATTGCGACCACTTGTTTCAAAGCGCATTCTCATCCTTTAATCTTGTGCAGGCGCTGTTTGCCACAGAGACATTCGCCATGGGACTCAACATGCCTGCCCGCACTGTCCTCTTCACAAATGCAAGAAAGTTTGACGGCAAGGATTTCCGATGGGTGAGGAAGATTCTGTATCGATGTACCATTTGCTTCGAAGTGGGCGCCCACTTGTTGCCTGGATGTGAACTGTGAACCCCCTTTATTTTTTTTAATTAACTCGTCCAGGTAACTTCCGGAGAATACATCCAAATGAGTGGCCGTGCCGGGCGGCGTGGTTTGGACGACCGTGGAATCGTCGTTCTCATGGTTGACGAGAAAATGAGTCCAGCCGCTGGCAAGGACATCGTCAAGGTGAGAGTGTGTTCGGAGTTTTTCAGTGCCCTTTATCCAATTAGCTGCGATCTCTTTACATAGCACCAGGCAGCACTTCGATACCCTCTGGAAACACTCCATGCCTGCACCTGCATCTGCTTACTGTATGAACTGGAATTTAGCTTATTTTCCCTATACGCCTGCTACACTGTAATAGCAACAGGTGTTGAGAAGTGCTGCTTCTAAGACCAACCTGTGACTTTTGTGCAGTTGATGTTGTTTTCGTTAAGCCTATCACACACCTCTTGGAGGGGATGTTCACAAGTTGCGAAAGTTGCGAATTCTGTTTTGTTGCCGAGATGGCTGATGCGCCTTGCCTTATCTGGTCGGCAGGGCTTGCCCGATCCAATCAACAGTGCCTTCCACCTGACGTACAACATGGTGCTGAACCTGATGCGGGTGGAAGAGGTGAACCCGGAGTACATCCTGGAGCGGTCGTTCTTCCAGTTCCAGAACAACGCCATGATGCCGACTCTCTACGAGAGTGAGTTTAGAATGCCTTGAACAATGCGGGTAGATATGCCCGTGATGGACACCCAACTGGTTTTGATCAGTTAGTCTGAAATCGCATGCTAGGCCCGTCTTGGTTTCAGTTCAGGCTGTATGTGCAAATATGCAGGGAAAAGGAGCCAGCCTTCAAGCAGGATGTGTATTGTAGTAAGTCATCTGGAGAAAATGGCCAGCAACATTGCATTTCTAATGTTGTCTGTCTGATGCAGAGAGTTTTCCGTGTAACGTTAACTAAGTTATAACTAAGGTCGTTATAAACGATAAAATGTTGTTGACAGTGTTGTTCTTGAAGCTCGAGAGCATGCAGTATCTTTCTTTTACTTTGTAGTAACCCAGCTTTAAATTATGAAATCAGCCACCCTTGCAACCAGTGGAATTCCGAAATTTCATTTTAGCAAATTGTGGCATATACAGAGAAAGCTCTCGAAGGTCAATTTTTGTAATGGTAGACTTATTGCACAACTGTTTTCAAGTTATTCACAGAAAGTGCTTGAAATCTGAAATTTTTGTTGTGGGAACGCTTGTTCTGGACAATCTGCATGTGGCACTGGTTCCGGAGTAGCTGTTGGCATGACGCATTCGAGCCTGGGCTACTGGAGTCACCGCCAGGACACGCAAATGTTTGCAGCCTTTCTTGTCCTCCTGGGCTTTGAATGCATTTCTATCACAGCCTGCAATGCAGGCACGCATAACAAAGCGGACTTTTCAAAAACTATAATAAGTATCCGCAGTTTCTTCCCAAGCTTTGTAATTTTCTGACTCAGTTTCCGTGCATTTACGATGGGTTCTCTTACAGATACTTCAGCTGCAGTAAAACCTCGTAAACCTCGTAAATAACCCCCCCCCCCCCCCCCCCCCCCCCGCCCCACCGCAGTGGCTCAGTGGTTACGGCGCTTGGCTGCTGACCCGAAAGACGTGGGTTCGATCTCCGCTGCGGTGGCCGAATTTCTATGGAGGCGAAATTCTAGAGGCCCATGTAGTGTGCTATGTCAGTGCACATTAAAGAACCCCAGGCGGTTGAAATTTCCAGAGCCCTTCACTACGGCGTCCCTCATAGCCTGAGTTGCTTTGGGACATTAAACCCCAGTAAACCAAACCAAACCAGTCCGAATGTCCGAATTAAGGGCGTTGAATTAATAAGGTTTTACTCTATGTGTATTTATCCCTTGCACTGCAAAAACTAACTGCTATTGCGTACAGTTAAAACGACAAGTTTTGAAGAAGGTATAAGTGTTTCCGAGGCTCCTCACTGCAGTGTGTTTCATTGCAGAGTTGCGAAAGCTGGAGGCCCAGCTGGAGTCCTTCCAGATCCCCAACGAGCTGGAGGTGGCCTCGTACTACAAGGTGCGCCAACAGCTGGCTTCGCTCGCGCGGGAACTGCAGGCCTTCCTCACCAAGCCCCAGTACTGTGTGCCCTACCTGCAGCCGGGGCGCATGGTCCACGTGAGTGCCTCCCCATCATCCCTTCGCCTCCTTCCTCGCTCCCCTTGTGTCATTCGCTGGCTGGCCACATTTTGAACCTGACGGGGCACAGTTTCTCAGAGCAGGGCATGGGCTCCAAGGGGGTGGAATGCAAAAGTCTCTTGCCTAGTGGTTTGAGCCTCTACTATGCAGAAAAATGTGGGGTGTGAATTCCAGTGCTGCCAGGTAACCACTGGTTTTCCAATGGGTACACTCTTTGCTCTGGCCTGGTGATCATCTCTTCTGAAGTGGAATGCTTGGGAAAAACAGGTAGCCATGGCACTCTTTGGCTAAGCTGCCATTTTCCTTTGGAGTCGGCTCTTGATAATTGGAACTCAGAGTGGACTGGAAATTTGTTCCATTTAGAGGGGGCCATTTTAACACATTCACTCCTGGTGGAACCTAAGTGCCATTTCGAATAAACCAGCTGTTCAAATTGAAAAGAGTTAACTGTAATATCAATCATTATCATCGTAATAGGGGATATTCAGAATTCCGCAAGTGCGCTTTCCCGCATAACAATGTTGCCCGAGACAAGATGGCTGACCATGCATTTCCAGCTGAAACAAAGCAAGGAGGACTATTTTTTTGTTTGATTCTCCCAAAATGCATTTCTTACATTCTATTCACACCATTAGTGCCTGTCCTGTAGTCCATGTAGTTTTCTTATAGAGAAGTCGGCCATCTTGTTTGGGGCAACATAGTTATGTGGGAAAGCACACTTGCGGAATTTTAAATATCTCCTATTGAGCCTCTCTCCTTGAATCACAACAGGCTATGTTTCAGCTCAAGACCACTTTCCTAAAGGTTTGCCTGAAGTGGTGTTAACATTGGTGGGATATGGGACTAGTGCTACATTCAAAGGCAGCCTAGTCTTGCACCTTTTGATCAGCAAAGGTCGAGTTGCATATTAGTGAACACTGCCCGCAGAAAAGTATGGCCTCTGCTTGTAGCATCAGGTGGTAACAGTTTTCAGTACCTTTGGCTGCTACTAGTACCTTTGGGTGGTGAGTGAAAAATCAAGCTAACATTGAAAAGTCAAATTGAAATAACTCTACTAATCATGCTTTTACAGCGATGGCTGTTAAAGGAATGTTTCCCGGTTCTGTGGCGTTGTTGGCGTAACGCGGAGGACAAAGAAGGAGCAAAATTGAGTGATACCGGTCACTGTGTTGTAGATCCCTCTGTGTGCAACTAGTGATTGTGCCAAACATGCCATGTTGCTTAGCAAAGGGTGCATTCACCACCGCAGCCAGCTATTGCTGAATGTTTTGTTACACTGGCGTGGTAGCTGTTGACAAGCTTCTTGCGTTCATTCTTGTTGCTACATTTCTTTGCAGATTCACAATGGGGAAGAGGACTTTGGGTGGGGCGTCGTCATTAGCTACTCAAAGAAGAAAGTGGTCGCCGCACGGGTTAGTTCTCATTTTTTCTCTCTCTCTTTCTCTGTACTTACTCAGTGGACTCAAAAAAAAAAAACAGAACTTGTGTCATAGGTCACAATAAGTCTAACGACCTACCTGTTGAGCCACCCATTCAGTGAAATATTTCCAACTTGCTCATGATTAGCATGAGCACAGTAACGCATGATTAGTGTAAGATTGCAGCGCTTGATCATACAACTAAGTAAGATCAGTAAGTATTGATGAAAGTAACGTTTGTACAAGAGAAGAGGAAGGTGCTTGTACTACATTGTGTTGCCACATAGGCAAGAGTTTATGTTTGTGTGTTGCCTGCAGTTGCTGGGTAAGTATGGCTGCATGGCTTATTTTCTGGGTCATTCGAACTGTATGACTTAGACGGTCATGCCTCATGGGAGTGTATTTAGAACATAGCCCGTTAATTCTAACGTGAATGTGTTTCGCCTCCGGTAATTTGAACTATGCTTCACCGCACCTGGGCGGCTTGGGTATGCGGTAAACCAAACACTGCTTGCCTGCGAGGCCAGGTAAACAGGGGGAGAAGGAGCTTTCTTTATTGAGAAACCCTATGATTGCTTGTAGCCACTAATCTCATAGGCTTCAGTAGCTTGCTGTGTTCGCTTTTGCTGTTGAGTGATGGATGATGCGAGCAGTGATGGTGTACAGTAAATCAGACGCATCGCAGAATATCCAGGAGCATTCCAAATATGAAACCGTGTAGTCGAGCACGTAACTGCGATGTGTGTAAAACGACTGAATTTAAGCTTTCTCTGACGTTTTCTGCGTGTCTTGCCTTTTGCATTATGTTCCATGCAATTAGTTGCAACCCTAGCGGTCAATGTACGCAGTGTGCCACAGTGTAGTGATGTAAAAATGCCGTCCGTCTGCGGTTAATTAATACCAAGCTAAAACGCTTCAAGGGGAGATTGTAACCATGCGTGGAGTCGGCGTCGGTGTGTTATTGAAACAGGTTATCGCCAAAAAGCACGCTTATTGGTTTGGCAGTTTGTGACTTGGGGTAGGAAGGCTGCAAAAATCGGGCTGTGTACATGCAGCCATCATGGCAACTTTCGCTTTTCGACCTAAACGGTCTCACAACCTCCTCGAGTCATAAGCATGAATTTGTGAGTCGCGGAGGTTGCGTTATCATTTTGTTCAATTACGCATGACATAGCCTTTCTGTTTAGTACTTCGTTTTTTGTTACATTTGGTTTGGTTTATGGGGTTTGATGTCCCAAAGCAACTCAAGGCTATGAGGAATGCCGTAGTGGAGGGCTTCGGATAATTTCGACCGCCTGGGGTTCTTTAGCGTGCACCGACATGGCACAGCCACGGGCCTCTGGCAATTTGCCTCCATCAAAATGCGACTGCCACGGCCAGGATCGATGAAATTGGTAAAGCTAAATGGCTGCTGGTGCTCATTGCTGACACACTGAGTGGTGATATATGTGAAGATATAAAAGTGAATTATCGTTTGGTGTTCTCATGTGCATTTGCTTAGGGAGAGTCTGGCCTGAAGGAGCCCATGGTGATCGTTGAGGTACTTCTCAATGTCTCCAAGGAGAGTGCGCAGACCAAGCTCACATCCAAGATTACGCCACCCAAGCCAGGGGAGAAAGGGGAAATGCAGGTTTGTCTGCACTCTCCATTACACTTTGTCTCATCTGAACTGTGGAAGCTGCGAGACAAAACATAGTTTTATGCATAAACTCCGCTTGTGTTCTGGATACATTGATTTTAGTGAAGCCTAGCATTGTCGACACACTTCAGAGCATTTGTTACATTCAGAGCTTTGTTACATTGTTAAAAGTGTGCTTGTAATAACTTCTGTAGTTATGCAAACATTTTAGTTGCATACGCTGACTATTTTTTTCTTACTCCTTTCACTGATATCCCAGGTAATTCCTGTGCCCATTGACAACATCAGCAAGATGAGCACGGTTCGCCTCTTCTACAACCAGGACCTCAAGTCTTCGGACAACAGAGCCGCCGTTCTCAAGTCAGTTAGGGTACGTTCTCAGATTGAAGTTTGACTGGGGTAGTGGAGGGAGTTGTGCTTTTCCTCACTGAACTGCGTTCTTACCTTGAGTTGTAGTATGGCAGGGTATGAACAGGAGTGATCATGGCAAGGTCATTGTGATGAAATGGCGTCGAAATCGAAAGCATTGAAACAGTCGACTGGCGTCACCTTTAGACCGCGCCTCCTCACGCTGGAAGCCTGATGGCGATAGTGCTTAGCAGTAACGAGACCAGAACTGTGAATTTGGGCTGAAAATTCTTTGGATCCGTATATAATACGAGGCAGAAATTTGGCATGCTAAAATATGGAAAAGAAAGAAACCTTTGATTAGATGCGGGATTCTGCAGTGCTTTTATTTCGCCCTTTCTTTTATACTGTGAACAAGGCATCCTTATACAGGATGGGGTTTAGTTTGGAGTAATTGCCCGTTTGAGAGTGCAGTGAAGAGCTCTTTACGATCTTGTGGCAAGAGATCAGAGCGTTCATGGCGCACTTCATTGAACTGATTGTTTCGCTTATTGAATTTGTTGCAGGAAGTGGAAGAGAGGTTTCCTAAGGGAGTACCGTTAGTCGACCCCTTTGAAGACCTCAACATCAAAGACGTCAACATGAGGGAAGTTGTCAAGGTGAGCAATGCTGCCAGTGTGTTAAGAGTGGGGGTCTGCAAATGTAGATATATACCTTTCTAAGGTACTAAGGGGGGACATGGGTCTTAGAAAATTTTTTTTATTTACAGACCAAATGCAATGAAACTGCACAGACTTATTCAGTTTCTCCTTCTGATTTCAAATATGCAATTTGTTTATTTCTAGGCCAATTAGTTCCTTAGATATTATATATATCATGCCATTGTCTGCTGAAACAATAGAAAGGAAATGGGCCACCAGAAATTTAATTTTAATGTGTGGGTAGATACTACAATGTGTGAGGAATGCAACGCTGGAAGCAGTTTTCAGTTTTTTGTCCGTGTGGACAAATGGGCTTAGTAGTTAGTTTCATGTGTGTCATGTTTTCTGGCACTGTATGTCTGGTCAACTCACTTGAGAACTAACTATTAAGCCCATTTGTCCACATGGACAAAAAACTGAAAACTGCTTCCAGCGTTGCATTCCTCACACATTGTAGTATCTACCCACACATTAAAATTAAATTTCTGGTGGCCCATTTCTTTTCTATTGCTTCAGCAGACAATGGCATGATATATATTAATATCTCAGGAACTAATTGGTCTAGAACTAAACAAATTGCATATTTGAAATCAGAAGGAGAAACTGAATAAGTCTGTGCAGTTTCATTGCATTTGGTCTGTAAATAAAAAAAAAATGCTCTAAGACCCATGTCCCCCCTTAAAGCAAAGGGTACATTTGCATGAATTCTGGAGAAATTTGATTTACATGCCCATGTACTGTGCAGTGTCAGTGCATGTTAAAGACCTCCGAATGGTCGAAATTTCTGGAGCCCTTCACTATGGCATCCTTCATAGCATGAGTTGCTTTGATACGTTACACCCCATAAAACCATAAAACCGAACCTTTCTAGGCAGAAGCTTTTTCAGTTGATGTTATGAGAAGTGTCCATGCTGTCAGTGATTCTCAATCAGTGGACCTCACTGATCATGCACCATTGATAGCAGTGCTTGCCACCTCTGGCATAGACAGACCTTTATATGAGGATGGAAATATGTGTGTGGATTCATTGGAGCTTGAAGTCCACTGTGCAATGATGTTGCCCTTGTCCCAAGAGCAGGGAGACATCCATATTTGTCACACTAAGTTTACATGATTTTTGGTACTCGGCACACAGAGAGCACACAGTCTGTGCATAGAGGATAAAAAGGCATGACCTGCTGTACTTTCGTATCAAAGCTTTGTCTACTATTGTCATTGACGAAAAGAAAATGTGGAAAGTTAACTTGTCTTGAGGCAGTAGTGAGACAGCTGAGGCAATATTTGGAGTGGAACAGGGGTGGTATTCTGCCGGTGTCGCCTTTTGCGACATGTCGCATATGGGCGGGGCCTACAAAAGTGCTTACAGTTGCTCGAAGAAACGGAAAAAGCCGCCGGCACTTTCGTCTGCGGTGCATTCATTCACTCCGAGAAGCGACAATTTACCACTGCTGATTCACTAGCAGCAGTAATTTCGTATCTTTTATAGCAAGAATATTTGCCATCACATGACGTCTAATGTTCAAAAAAACATTTGCAAATTTAATATAAACTCGCTTTACTTCATTTAAGTCTATAAAACACCGCGAAAAAGCTCCAAATCTATTTTCCTTTCGTTCCGGACGGCTGTGCTAGGTTTCGGCTGCGTTTCGGGCAGTTGCAGACGGTAGCAGTGTAGCTGGAGGTCCCATTAGGCTTGCGCGCTCCAGAATCGAGAGTGTATCTAAAAAACTAGGCTGAATTGCAGCTTAAACTTTATCGTCGAAGCAAGGTAAGTCATAGCAAAAAGCAACAACACCAGTAGTTGCCGGTAAACATTCCGACCGGAATCGCAAGGACTGCTGAATTGGCTGAAGCGGGCGGGTCTCGCTTGGAAGGACGCCGCCATGTTTTCACGCTAAGGGCGCAAAAGCCCTTGTGGACAGGTGGACAGGTGGACAGAATTGCCTGTAAAGATTTATCATAGTGCTTCAACATTGAGAGGAGAGGGTAAAGATCCAGAGTTCCAGTTTACTCTTGAAATGAATGCACCCAGTTATTTTAGTTAAGAAGATATAATTTTTCTAGCATATATTACCTTGCATAATGAATGTACCGTTCACGGTTTTGCAAATTTTTTTTAGAGAAAAAATGAAGTGAATTCGTATTGCATGCCTTAGATTATCTGCCATGTTTGCCTGACTTTTCATTCTTGGGTCCTTTTTAGAAAATCGAGGCCTTCGAGAATCGGATGTATTCCCATCCACTGCATTCAAGACCCGATCTTCCGAAGCTGTATGAAGAATACGAGAAGAAGATGAAGGTGATGTGATGAAGATACTTTTGAGCATGCATCTTCTAGGCTGATAGCAGCCGAACTTGTTTATTATGCTGTGTTGTTGTCGCATGAATTTGAAAATTGCGTTTAAAGAGACTGTTTAAAATGATCAAGCATTTGCAGTTGGATGCTTTCTAAACTGGTTAATAGATTCTGTGTTCCACATGTTGTTGGTAGCTGTTCTCTGTGTTTGTGTAACTGTTTCGAGCTGTTACGAATTCACTATGTCTTGAACTAGGCCTTTGACTTTCGATGCTTGAAATGTGGAACAAAGATGAAGTTTTGTTGTTTCTTGAGCTCATTGTGGATGTGTATTCTGGACTGCTGAACTCACAGGTGGCACAGGAGATTAGGGACGTAAAGAACGAACTGAAGAAGGCCAAGGCACTGCTACAGATGGATGAGCTGAAGTGCCGCAAGAGAGTCCTTCGGCGGCTTGGCTACTCCACGGCCGCCGACGTCATGGAGATCAAGGGCAAGGTTGCCTGTGAAGTCAGCAGGTGGGTTTGCACGTTCGGTAGGGTTGAGCGTTTCCTGCAGCCTGTGCAGATTTAATTTTCATGTCTCTGTCTTGCTTTTTTCTAAAATTAGGGCTTCAAAACTGGGGAGGGGAGGTGAACACATCCTAAAAAAACTCTACAAAGGTCTTAACGCACCATGTACAGTCAAGCCCACTTATAACAATATTCAAGTGCCATGGAAATACCATTGTTATAACCAATAATTGTTATAACAGGGTTGTGCTGAAAAAAAATAAAAGATGACAAACTTCAGAGCATGTATTGACAGGAAGGACCCAGAGGGGTTTGATTGTTCTAATGCCTGTAAAAGCTCGTTAATTTGAACTTCAGGAAACTGGAACAATGTTCACTGATGACCAAAGCACCGCCATCACTACACCACCAGTGGGAGCTTCGTGCACCTCCACGTCACAGGAATCAGGCTAGCTTTCCGGAAGTGATTCTTACGGGAAATTCAAGAAGCATGCAGAACTAAGGGTGCGGTGACAGCTGACAAGAGAAAAACCGCGCTGGCTGCATGCATGCGCGCTGCACTGACTGATTAGGGGTACGCATGGCGTGCGTAGCCAATGCAGCAATGCAGCAGCTCTCCTGACGCGATGACGCCTGCCTCTTTTGCTTTCGTGGCGTTGCTGCGCCAGCTTAGTCCATTGGTTGGCCCCACACATGTACGCTTTTGTGTTGTAAGCATGGTTTTGCTGGTGTGGTTGTAGTATTTCTTTTCTTTTTCTGTAATGGTTGACACTCATTTACCAGATTTAATTGTTATAACCAATAATGTGCCTTGACAGCATTGCTATAAGCAGTTTATTTTAGCATAGAACACATGGCAAAGCTGATGGTGCCATGATCGACCATTGTTATATCCGATATATTGTTATAACCAGTATTGTTATAAGTGGACTTGACTGTATACTGTATATTGCCACGTACAAGTTGACCCCAAAACTCGCACCCCTCACTGGCCAACAAAAAAAGTTCATTCCAAATATAATGTGCAGCTATACTGTACTTACAAGTGTGTATGTACGCAAATCATGTCTTAGGGGTTGTGTTCATTGCTTTGCTTATGCTCCAAGGTGCTCGCTCCCCAACTTTTCTTCCCTTCGCCTTGCAGTGCCGACGAGCTCCTTGTTACCGAGATGATCTTCAACAACACGTTCAACGAGCTCAATGTGCACCAGGCCACAGCCCTGCTGAGCTGTCTCGTCTTCCAGGAGAAGTCGAACGAGATGCCCAATCTCACAGAGGAACTGTCAGGCCCCCTGCGGCAGATGCAGGTGTGTGTGTTGGTGCCCTTCATGTTCAGGCGCACAAAGTCTTCTAGGTTAGATTGAGTTACAGGGGAAGCAAAGAACCGTGGTGAACATGTCCTGGGTGCAGGATGCGTTGAACAGATAGCCAGCCGCTTGTTGGAGTGACAGAGTGGATATTGAGAAGAGGGGGAAAAAAACATAATCACGGTCTTAATTAGTGGAGTGATCTGATGATGGAGTTCAGTTACTGGCTGGCCATGGCTGGCATAGGACAGACACAGTAGGAGGTCAGTGAGAGAGAGGCCTTTGCCCTGCAGTTTAGCCACCCAGCTAGCTTTGGCGGCGATGACTATGAATGATGTACAAAGGCTTGCGTCCTCAAAGATGTGAACCTGCAAAGGCTTGTTTCTTTGTACAGCAGCAAGCTGCGGGTGATCGCTCACCAGACTCACCACACCATCTTAAAGCTTTTCTTTGACATCATTAAGATAACTTCTTGCTGGGCTAGTTGGTAATTCATTGTAAACTAAAGGCGCCAAAAAACCACACACACACACACACGACAAGAGAACGGGACAGAGCACCCGTTCTGTCCCGTTCTCTTGTCTTGTGTGTGTGTGGTTTTTTGGCACCTTTAGTTTACAATGAATTACTTTGACATCATGAACCTTGCCGTTCTTTTGTGTGTGTGTGTGTGTGTGTTTTTTTGGCGGCTTTAGTTTACAATGAATTACTTTGACATCATGAACCTTGAGAAATTTAATTTGCCTTGCTATTCGCTGCCTCCTTTACTACAACTGCGCACACTTTGATTGTTTTGGATTGCTGTGTGTTGATTCCTTTACTAGCTGTGTGTGCCACAGTACTTAGTGGACTTGGGCTGATGCTGCTGCCGTCGGTTTTGGGGTGTTGCAGGATATAGCACGGAGGGTGGCACGGGTGACCAAGGACGCCAAGCTGTGCATAGACGAGGACACCTACGTGAGTTCGTTCAAGCCGCACCTCATGGACGTCGTCTACGCCTGGAGCAAAGGGGCCTCCTTTGCACAGGTCTGCCGCATGACCGACGTCTTTGAAGGCAAGTGGAGTGGCCGTCAGAGTGAACACTTCTCTTTGTCTTAGGAGGCGGTAACTGGCACGTGCTGCTTTCGACCTGTGTCGAAAGGTGTTCCCTACCAGTGCATGCATGCACGTGCAGCATTGGTGACAAGGTGCTCATGTGTGAGCATCCTGTCAGGCCACATTACCTTCAGGCACATGACCTTCAGGCACATGACCTTCAGGCACATGACCTTCAGGCACTTGATCTTCAGACCCTGTCAGTACGCAGGCCACATGGACTTCAGGCATTGGCAGGTGGTGTAAGAAGGGGCAAACCCCTGACAGCATAGAGACTTGAGTCTAGTTCAGTCGAAAGTTCTTGTGAGTTGAGGATTGATTCAAAAGAAGGCTCCTCTAAAGGCTTGGCTTATCTTGGGCGTGTTGAAGTGATTGCAAGAGTTCTCGGTAGCAAGCCAAAAGGTGGGAAATCTTGCCTGTTGTCAAGAACCGTTCGCAGGCAGTGCTGCCACTATATGTGTTCAGTTTCTAAAGGCAAGTTGCTGCCTGTGCTGTCTAAACCATAGTTGTGCAGTGAAGCTGCAGTATTCTCTGTTTTTGTTCTATCGGTTGGGGACCTCAAGATCCTTGCACAGCCAAGGATGGCTGCTGAGGTTGCCAACCCTTTTTAAAGCATTCACCATAAGTCTCTTTTAAAATTTTGTGTTATATTTTTTACTAGGTTGCACGAATTAACTTTTTAGGCCCTTTACACCTCCGTTCATTTGGACTTTTGTATAACATCCTATATACCCTGAGCTTGGCGCATGATAGCCTTAGTCGCTTATGCGCCATTAAACCCAACACAACACAACAAACACTCTATTTTTGTTGTGATTTTGGTGGGATAATCTTCTAGTTCTCTTGAATCTCTCATTCTACCTTTACCAGGTTTGTCAGGACAGATTAAGGATCAGTTCAGATGACTGTCTTAGTGAGTGTATGGAAATGAAATTGCCAGTTCAAATAGCCTTTTGCATTTTTTACGCAGAAAGTTCAGAATACACGTGCTCTTTGAACTGTTGTGAATGCGTGCGGATCTTTTGCTCCGCTTGCTTAGTGCTTAGCCACAGCATGCCCACTATATTCAAGTAACCAACATGACGACAGGCAGAAAGCACATCTAGCAAAGGTCTAAAAAAACATAGACGTGTTTTTGAAATTGACGTCAGATTCATACTTATGCTAATGACGAAAGTGTAGTTATTCTCAAGGTACTAATTTTCTTCTTTGTGCTTTTCTTTTTTTCCAGGAAGTATAATCAGGTGCATGAGAAGGTTAGAGGAGCTTCTGAGGCAAATAGTCCAGGCTGCAAAATGCATAGGGAACTCTGAACTGGAAAACAAATTCTCAGAAGGTGAGTTGCTGACACGTGGCTCCTATAGCTAATCACTGCTAATTTGTATGCTAACCTTGCTACATTGCTGAAATTTGTGTAGAAAACACAGGAAGGCAGGTGTGAAAAGTCGTTTGAACGTTGAAAAGGCGGTTCCATAAATGTCTTGAAATGTAGAACACTTGTGTGCATTTAGTAATATAGAGATAGTAAGGTTCACAAACCGATGAGGGTGGTCAGCTAAGACACCATTTTATATCAAGAATCTATTTGACATGTACAGGTGCCCACAAAAGTTTTTGGAACACGAAAATCACAAAAAATGTAAATTTCCTTCCTGACAAGAAGCAGAGTCTGGCATTTAATGGTGCATTGGGCATATTGTGCGAGAAAGTGCAACGCACACCATTCAGTTCGTGACTGTATGCTTAAGCTACCCAGCAGTTAAGCTTCGTTGTAATTTTCTTCTTCCGAAAACTTTTGTGGGCACCTAGTATATGTAAAAAGATGGTAGTCTAGTTAACGTTCAATTTATACTCAGTTTCTGTCTATGCCATATGGAAAAATTTTTGTGTTTGGCAATTACAAGTTTTAGTACTGTGTAACATTGATCCATTGCATGCATACTAAGTAAATAAGCAATAAAGAACTGGCAGAATTGAGCATTGTTCTGCCATTTCATATCACATTCTGCGAAAAACAGCGATTGCTTTAATAATTACTGTATATACTCAAGTAAGGGCCTTTGTTTTTCAAGGTTTTGGCGGGGTGTGGCTCCTGCATGCGACCAATTTTTTGGTAACAATTTTCCGATTGCAGCCCCGATCATGCATCCCCCTTTTATGCTGCAGCACACATTTCAATGATGAATTAGAGCAGCCATAACAAACCCTTCAAATACATAATGCATTGAACGAATAAATTGACGCATTGAATGCATTGACGCATGCCCGACAACCGGCGGGAATTAACCGCATAAATTAAAACAGGTAGCGAGATCAGTTCAGAGATCAGCAGTTATTGTCTATTAGTTCTCAGTGGATTGTACCACACAGGCAAAATTATGTCCACATGAAGCTATTCTTTTAGCTCATGCAATTCTCTTTTTCTGAATACCGGCTGGGGCCCTTACACGAGTATGCATGGTATTCAACAAAAGCGTTCTTGAATGTATGTGGTCGACAGTCAGGGTTGCCAGGTTTGGCTACTGTCCGCCAAATTGGCTACTTTTGAGAGCTCTTGGCGACAAAAATTTGAGCTTGGCTACTTGGCTACTTTTTGGCTACTTTTGCAGTGCTATTTATGAACACCATTATCCTGTTGTACCTGCCTTGTTGTCGATAAATGGGGAACAATTTAGCGGGGTTAGGCCAGATGCGAATTAGTTGTGCAGGCACTTCGGTTTTCACTTCGGTTTCGGTTCGAAGCTCGGTTTTACACGTCAAGCAGGGCTTCACTCCTAGAGTTCCACGTACGCCTTCACGTACGACTCACAAGGGCTTCCATAGGGCTTCAATTTGTTTACCCATCACGAAATCGCGGCATGTCCCTTCTAATGCTCACGCATTAATATCTATGACTGCGTCAAAAGAACATAATTTGCTCTACCGAAGAGAAAATGATTTGTTCTGGTCACTTTTCAAGTCATGTCATAAATACCTTTTCCAAGTTATTTACAAGCACTGTTGCCCCATAGGTTGCCCTCTGTCATTAAACTGTAAATTTCCTGCCTCTGGTGACGTTTGTGGTGTCTTGGCGCCAATTCTGGCTACTTTTGAGACCGTGGCTGTAGATTGGCTACTTTTTGGCTACTTTTATCATTTTCGTGGCTATTTTTTGAGATTAGGACCTGGCAACCCTGTCGACAGTATTCATCTGTAGAAATAACGCATCTGTGTTTTTTATTTCAGCTGTCAAGCTCATCAAGAGGGACATCGTGTTTGCTGCCAGCTTGTATTTGTAGAAATAACGCATCCGCAAGAAAAAAATTACCTACAAAAATTATTGACGATCAGCTCTGTACAGTAAAATGGCTGCGTTATACACGGTCATACTTAATGCGGCTGAGGTACATGACCATCAACATAGAAGTTGCGAGTCGCCATTGGAAGCGTCACCACTAGGCCTTCCAAGTCCTTGGTCAGCAGAATCTGGCAGCCTGTAAATAAACACCTGCGTGCGTCAACATGGACAACAGCTGCTTTTACACAGTACAGCGAATAAACACCTGCATACATCAATATGGACAACTGCTTTGCAGAGTAAAGCAATTCCTCTTGGCATTCAGTGTTGTTGTACTGAACACAGTGATGGCTTGGTTATGTCTTGCAACCACAGTGGTCGCAGGTAGCACTGTGGAAATTTAAAATATTTTTTTTTCAGTTCAGTTCTTCATACTTAGGTGTACATTGTTTTTTTTTTTTTTTAATGTGAGAGTAATATATACTACCTACAGCCAAATGGTAGAAACCAAGCCAAGAAAATATGGCAGAATGGCGATTCAGCAGGCACTGTGCACAACTTGACAGTTAATCAATTAGGTTAGAAAAGTATAAAGCATGAAACCTTGCAACAGCGACTGAGAAGCTGAAGATTTTGTTTTTTAATGTCACAAAGGCAGCCTGACCTAGGTTACTATGAAACTAATGCCAACTTATGTGAATATCGTGATGACATCCCACACTCGAAATCTTAGTTTGGTGAAGGAAACAAGTACACTATTCTTAACAGAATGCAGAGCACAGTGCTATTTATGTGAAGAGAGAACAGCACCAGTCTCTACTGAGGAAGTGACAGCCACAAAGGCTTTTCTTACATTTGGACCCCTTGGTAACAGATAGCACTACCATGCCTTCACTCTGACACCGTATACTCATGTGTAAGGGCCGCATTTTTTTTTTCTAGATTCGAAGGCCAATTTTCAGGGTGTGGCCCATGCATGCGATGTGCGGGAAAAAAAAAATTGTCAGAAAAAATTATGGCAAAAAAACAAAAAGGTAAGAAACCGCTGTCCACCCTGGTTCTTCACCACTCTTAAAGCTGCTCTTCACTGAAGGTATCAACACGCCCGCATTGCACCAATGCTCCACAAGTATTTCAAGCACTCTTTCATCGCTTTGAACATCTTCCTGTCGTATTGCTGTCTATTGTCTTAACTGTGACATGCAACTGTCTGCGCAATTAAAAAAATTGTACAGCTCAGCTCACTGGCTTAGCACATTAATCAGTGAAAGCTGTTGTAGCTTTTTTTTTCCATTTCGCCATGGAATTACATTAGCTGTAACAGAAAGCCTAACCGTGCTCATGGGAATCGACGAAATCTGATCTGGCTATTATTGCCTCCCATCCTTTCTATTCCCTCGCACACTTGGCTTCTCCCCCTAACTTGGAGGTGGGATTTTCCTCTCCACTTTGCCACATGCCATGGTAATTTCATTAATATGAAATTCAGTAATTAAGGTCTTGAGGCTGACGCTGTAGATTCCGCAGCAGAATGTAGGGCTATATGGCTAAACCAAAGATGAAACAGTAAAACCAGTAGCAGTTTCTCACCAAGCCTGGAGTTTTCTTTCAGGAATGGTGCCAGGTCCAGGAGGTCATCCTCTCTACAGATGAAAATGACAGCAGTTCATTTCGTGCTACTGTTCATTTCGTGCTACTGTAGCTTTGCTTTTAAAAACTCCACAGCACAGACCAAAAGAAGATTACTTTTCGTCGGGCTCTGGCAGCTTGTCGTAGTAATCCTCCTTCACATAAACGTGACAGGTTGTGCAGGCCAGGGAAGCTTCGCAGGCACCTGTGGGAAAGATGATGTTCCCATTACTCAAGGTAGCAAGAAACTAAAACACCTTTTATCTTTTATAACGAAACTATAGTCTTGCAATTTCAGGCGTGTTAGCTACATGCAATGCGAATGCGAACACGAAATAGGCAACGGTAGCTTCCAGTCTGAGAGAACTTGGCCACTGAATAAAATGAAAAGCTGAGCCTATACAATTGTGTTCACGATTGACAGAAAACGATGAACAGTGTAATACCTTCCATCTCGATGCCATGTCGATGTGCCAGATAGAGCAGATTGTCGCCAACTTTTCCACGCACCGGCACCTTCGATCCATCTTTTTTAACGAAGGTAACGTTGACGCTGCAACGTAGAACCATATGGTAAGTACACTCGTGAAGTGACTAGTTATCCAGTTGTTAGTGTACCCTCGTAAACGTAGCACATACGCACAAGTGGGTCTAGCCCCGCAGTGGAGAAAAATCTGGCACCTAGCTTAACGTAACCACAATGACACTCACACTTCATCTTCAGATACGGGATCCTTCCACTCGTACCGCTCTTCGCAGCACTGCCCTGCAAATTCAAATTGATGCATGCAAAAATAATCAGAAAAAATCCGTGGCACACAGGAAAAAGTTTTGCAGACATGTAAGGAACTTTTTTGCTTACTGTTTCCCGTGTATAACGACCTTTGCGCCCGTACGCCAGCCGAGACTACTAAGTGCCCTGGATGCGAAAGCGAAACACTGACAGGTATACCCACATGTTTAAGAATACTGCAGGTGAGAAGCGTCGCGTTTTTTTTAGCCAGGGATATCATTCTGCCCCTCATTTATGACCGACCTTGTCACATCTCGGATTACCATCAGCTCATCCTCTCCGTTTCGCCTTCATGTTTCGATCTTGTGGGCGCCGCCATATTGATTTAAAGAAGAGCAGCAAATAATTGTTGGTAAAAACATTCCTTGTAGTAATAAATATTTATTTTAATGTATAAATTATAAAGTTATTTTATAAGTGTAAATATTGTGTTGTAACATTATTATTTTTTTAAAAACGTTACTTATTTCTTGGCCAATCCTGGCAGCGCTAGGCCTTCGCCGCCCATTAATGGCAGACGCCGCTCGGACGCAAGGTGTCGGACATGCGGCAGTCGGGCGGCTCGTGTGATCTTGTGTTGTGGTGGTCAGGTCGCGTCTGTGCAGCCGCCGCGTTGGTGTCGTTGGTGGTCGACCTGGCGCGATGAATCGGCTACGCCGGACGACGGCTACGTGACGAAGTCGCCTCAGCGAAGCCGGCCTCGCAAGCACCGCTGTGTGCTGTGCAGTGCGGCGGCGGTGTTTGTTGACCCCCCGAAAGGGAACATGGCGGCAGCTTCTTCCGAATTTCTGGCCCTGCTGCGGACCGCTCTGCTCCACCTGCTCGTCGTCGTCGCTGTGGTGTCCGATTGCGTGCTGTGCGCGGGCCACGGTGAGGCGAAGCCCTCGATCAAACTGTTCGGGAACATTAGCAAGTTCGCGGACCGATTGGAGGTGCATGAGTTTCTCAAGAGCAACTTGTTTCTCCCATCGCCGATCGCCAAAGAGGCATCTGCGTCGTCGGCCTCGGATGCCGAAAGTGCGGCCGCTGAGCGACAAGATGCGATCGCGGACAGCATATACCTGCAGGTGGAAGCGCGCTCGCTGGGTTCACACTTGCGAAAGATCAGCAACGAAGAACTTGGAGTCACTGCCATGCAGGTGAGCGACCGCGCGACGCATGTGTCGTCGCCCGAGAGGGGTGCCAAATTTCGTTTAGAAACGACGCCAAAACGAAAACAAAACAAGAATGAAAACTGCGTGCTGTCAACTTCCGTACACAAATGCACGCTTGAATCTTTCTTTTACGACCGAAGCTGTGTCCACGGTGTTTTTTGCTACTGAAACCACGGGCGCGAGTCGAGGTAGCTCTGGCTTTTGGTTGCCGTGCGATATTTCGCGACGGGATTTCGCGCGCCTGACAAACGACTGCGGAAGGCAATTTCCTGAATGGAGTCGATTACTGCTTGCGGCGCGGGTGTCTTTTCGATGCTGTGCGCTTAGTCCTGCCGTGTCTCTCATTTCTCACGTAGCTGGCACGGTTTTCTTTTTCGGTTTGTGAGCTTTCTTTCGATACAAGAGGGCTTCCTCGCCGCTTCTGGCACCGTAGTTGCTGCCTGCTGCTTATTGATTGGAAATAGGCGAGGCCGCTTCGACGCGTGCGGTCACGTTTTCACGCTTCTTTCTTTCCTGTGCTACAGCTCACGTGCCGGTGCTCTGTGATGGACATGCTTTTTTTCTTTTTTTCTCAGGGAGAAACGATTTTTCGGACGATCCCTTACGACTATCGTGTGACTGATGTGATCATCTCAGACTCCCGTTTCAAAGGCTAGTCTCCGAATCCGGAAAAACGGCCTGATCACCTCCAGTTATTCGCTTAATATACAATTTCTATCTTATTTTATTATTTCTTCTTTTCGATCGTCTCCCCGAGTTCGAGCGTGCTGTTTACGGTGGTGTTTGTGTCTGTGTGCGCTCAACATTTAATCGGAATGTTCGTTCGGACATCTATCGGCAAGCGTTCTGTAGGACATATGCCCTGGCTTGTTTCACCGACATATTATCTTTTCACCGGCTAGCTCAGTCCTCTTTTTTTTTCTTCTTTCATTCCCACGGAAGAGTGCAGTCAGTGCAATGCGCTTTCACTTTCATCTCCTCGACGCAGTCGCCGGCCGTTAAAGGGTCTCAATGTCGCTGAAGGACCTTTAAAGGAGCGAGTCTTGGCACCGAATGTGTGTGCGCGGATGAGATTGTCACACTGACGCTGCGTTCGAGTCGGCCGCTTTATCGGGAGAGCGGAGCCCCGATATCGCCCGCATCCTCTCCAGCCTCCCATCGAGCGAACAAAAAAGAGTGTTTGCCGACCGTGATCGTGTTGGAACCTGCCTCGCTTTGCCGGAGACGAGGTGGGGGAGGCGGATGCCTGGGTCACGTGGTGTGACGTCATTGAGAGACTGTGCACTGTGGTCAGAAATGGAGGGAAGATTTTCGAGCAGGTGGGATGTCGGCGAGGCAACTTGGAAGAGACCTTACGCAAGGCCGCTACATTCTCAGCTGTTGCCAACATGTTTTTTTTTTTTTTGTCGTCGCTGAAAACCTTCTGCTGGTTGTACGACCCATCATTTTCAACTACATCCTATCCCATGCTTCACCTACCATTGCTGGCACTGTTAATTGATTAAATACTCGTCTCTGATCTTCAGGAATATATTTCGTATAGCGAAACGAACACGGAATTGCATACCTACGCAGCCATGGAAGATTATGTGCCGTTTACCGTATTTGAATGTGCACCATATGCGCTCAACAAATGACATCAGTGCTTAATCGTTACATTTCTTATTAACCATTATTTTCACACTTGGTGCCTCGTGTCCAGGTTTAATGTCATTTAATGCCAAAATAGTGATATTATTTTGAACGTCTTTGAAGAAGTTTCACCTTATATAAACACTGTTCTTAAAAGCACAGAGTTTGATTGATATTGTCGAAGTGTTATGCCGAAGTTATTTTCCAAAAAGAAACTATCCCTGCTTTTAATTCGCTAGTCCAAAAAGTATCCAGTGAAGCCACATGTGGCCGAAAGCCAAGTGTATCACTCAGAAGTTTCAGCAAAATTAGGGCCAGTCCAAGGAAATTGTTGTGGAAACACCCTGTCGCGCCGAAAGTTACGAATTATGTATTTGCTTAATTACACAGCTTTATCGTCCGCTTGCATTTCCACACATAAAGATGTTGCGGCATAGAGATGTCTGTTGTACTGACGATAGTTTTAGTCGAACATAGCTAGAATGCCCCAGTCTAGCGTCATTGATAATAAAAAGTTTTTCACTATCCACGTAGAAATCCAAAATGCTGTGCCAT
The DNA here is from genome assembly GCF_055824585.1 of Amblyomma mixtum. Classification (NCBI taxonomy): domain Eukaryota; kingdom Metazoa; phylum Arthropoda; class Arachnida; order Ixodida; family Ixodidae; genus Amblyomma; species Amblyomma mixtum. The sequence goes on from NC_143012.1 coordinate 21,316,536, forward strand.
CATCTCTTAACAACAGCTGAAAGTTATTCATCAGTGATGTGAAGAAAGCATTGCTTTTCATTGAAATATAGATTGAAGACAGCATAAAGCCTGATAAAATGCGACAAAAACTTTCAAAACAAAAAAATGACTTGCACTTGAAAACATGTACGCCATGTGTTACTGAAACAGGGGAACATAGTGAGACACACTGATAATTCCGAGGTTTCACCGCAAAATGTGGCTCCAGCTTGCTTTATGCGATTTTCTTTGCCAAATTAAATATATAAATCGCGGTTGCAGCACTTGATTATGGCAGTATGAGCCACAACCATTTCCACCATAATCTCAAGTAATGTTTTGATCAGTTGTCACCCTTCTTAAACCCGAACGACCATTTAATAAACTGCATGAGGGTAGTAACAAAAATTTTTGCTTCATGTCCAACTGAAATGCATCATAGTTTTGGTCTTCATTTGGAAGCCGTGACATTTAGCCTACTAATTGTTTTACTTCAGTGCATCTTTCAAGGTGGTGATAAAAAAAAATTGGAGGGTACACTTAAGTACCGCGTCTAAGAACAAGTGAATGCATAAGACAGTCATATTACCTTCAGAGCGTCTATTGCCTCCTCGAACCGGCTTCTCGGCAAAGCAGCAATATGCGTCCGTTCTGTCAGTGATGCTGAATCCGTAATTCGCCAGAAAGAGGCCTTAAAATGCACACAGCTATAAGCTTCATTGGTTTTAGCCGGCGCATCTCATCACGATAGTATTTGCACTTTCAATAGTTCTACGCACATAGCGCTGGAGCCGTATGATCCACCACCATCGTGAGTGGTCTCGGGAAAGTTCCAACTGCACTTCGTCGAATAGAGGCTAGCCATTTTTCCCACAAGTCAGTGTCGGATAGCAGTTCATAAAGAATAGCCCTGCGGTTTTCTTTTCATTTGATTTTTTATAGAGGAACTGAACAACAAGTCGTTTTAGAGCATCTCAATCATGTCTTAACACACAATTACAAACAAGCTGGACACACCAAACACAAGCATGGAAAAGAATTACAACAGCCACGGTGAACATCTCACCGATAAGTGCTTTGAAAAAGCGCATGTGTGCGCGAAAAGCATTAACCCTGTTACGTGGAGCCCCCGTGTGGCCATCAGTCATGGAGGTGCGACAGTTTTGAGGGCATTTTGCCAGGCACTAAAAGATTGCTTCTTGGCCTCCTATGGCTAAGATGAAAGTGTAGGGCTGTGAAAAAATATAGGAGGCACTGGTATGACATTATGATCATAGAATTATTGTACAGACTTCATGTCGAGTACCCCCTGGTGGGGACCAGTGTTGAGTCTTTTGGGAGGCATAGCTATAACTGCATTAGATGTCACACTTTTCTGATTAACACAATTATATGTCTTGTGTGAATATTTGACAAGCAATGAATTTTACTAGAAATAGTTGATTTGAATACGAATCAGTTGTAAAAAAGTACTGTTCGCTCACCTTTTTAGTGTGCAAGGGATAACTGCAAAACCAAAGATTATATAAACTGTCACTGGAGCTCCAGTTTTGGATTAAACTTGCAGTTAACAGAGCTTAACTTGTTTTGTTCATATGTTAATGCTTGTATTTAATTTCTCTCGTAGAGGCACAGGTAACAGTGCAAGGTGTAATCCTGTTATTCCATTGGCTCGTGTGACATAATTATAAGCAAGAATGCTTATTTTTCAGACCTGGGGAAAAGCATGAATCATTTAAAAACTGGCAATGACATGGTCGATTCCTTTGGTCACTGAATTATGATTGAAAGCAGTGTGAGCAGATGCATGACCATGATATAGACCATACTCATGTGCGTTTTTCACGTGCAGGGAATCTACGATGAGCTGCCCTTCACCACAGACAACTTTGATGCAGCCAAGCAGCTTGATGAGGTAAGCATGTGCAACCTGTTTTTCCTTCATGTGGTAGTCTTCATGTTGTTTTTTTTTTTCTTCTACTTTCTAATCAGTTATCTTTCAGGTTGATAACAGTTGCATTGTTGGCTTCCAATCGATCAACACCAAGAATTTTTAAAAAACAAAACAAAAAAAAACATCCCCTAAGCTTTCAGGGACTGTTGGCGTGCTTCAAGTGCTTATGGTGAAGCCGCCCTTGGTTGATGATAACTGCGGGCCTTATTAAAATGAAAGGAGGGGGGGTGGTGGCTGATACACTTTTTGGCCACTGTGGGAAAGAAAGAAATGTGATAGTCACTGTAGTTTACTGTATAATAATAACCTATTTAATTCCCTTGATTGAGGTCATCAAGATCCATACATAACAAAGGGAAATGTTCTCCAAATTGGGTCCTACCCTCACTCACCATGGGGTTGAAAGGTGAAAGCCTGCTTGTTGGGGAAATTATAACAACAGGTAACTATAAAAGATGGGGTCGAATGTGACTGTATGAGGGGAAGTAGTTTCAGCATTGCCTTTGAAGCAGGGATTCCTGTTAATTCTCTGTGGAATAGACTTTGGTCTGCACTGTCCACGTCCCTCACTCCCTGGATATCATTCCTGATTGCACCTGGTGCACGTCTTTCTGAGTTTGCTCTATGTTCTGTGTCAAGTTTTTTTTTTTTGTTATTGTTTGGCTGTATATGCAGTCCTTGGTGGAGAAATTTGCTTTGGGGCTGTGGCCTCCCCGGCATACATGCTGTATCCATTCATTTACTCCGTAGCACTCCGTGCTGTTGCTCCGTTTCCAGCGTAAATCCAGATCAGCTAGTTCCTGCGCGCTGTACAATGCGTGACTTTCTTCTGGAGAGACTGCGTTTTCGTCGAAAATGCAGTTTTTTTTTGCAGGTGAACGAACGTTTCGTCATAAGCGGCGTTTCGTTAAACCGCGAGAGGCTTTGGAGAACACGTATCGCGAAAGGAGACATCTGCTACACAGCGATCCCCCTAGTGCCCGAACTCAGCAGCATCGCCATCTTTGCTGCATTCGTTCGTGTGTGTGTGTGTAGGCGGCATTTTCGCCCCGGCATTTTCACCGTTCCCAGCCGTACCACACAGCCGCATATGAGCTCCTCGTCTCGGCTGTGAGGTCCCCTGGGCTATGCTCCCGGTGCCTCCCCCCCCCCCCCCCCCCCCTTTATTCGGGTTCGGCGTGTTGCTGTGGTGGTGGAGCACCAGCTGGGGAAAATATATATCCGCCTGTGTGTGCGCGCGTGGCAGAGAAAGAGGCGGTCTTGGTCTCTCTCCCTCCCACCCTTCCTGACCGTCGCGCCCCCTTCCCCCGCGAACTTCTTGAGTGGTGGCGCCGTGGCGATGGTTGGGGGGGGGGGGGGGAGGGAGGGGGGAATGCAAGAGCGAGCACCCCGTAATTTTGGGAGAGGAGTGGTGCCAACGGCGACTTGAGTGGCGGTGATATCCCTCCTTCTTTCACCCTCTTTCTCTTGACAACGGCTTCCTCTGTCTTGTGGTGTGTGTGGATGATGAAGTCTTTCCTGGAGCCCCCCCCCCCCCCCCCCCCTCCCTTTGGGGTCCTTTCTCTCTTGGGGCCGCTGCGTTTTCTTGGTTTCATTTTCGAAGTGCTCTCCGTCTTAGCTTGGCTTGGTTTTGGCTGGCTGTTTTGGTTCGTTACTTCTAGCTTATTTTTTTCCCCTCCTCCTTTTTGCTGCACCCTTTCCGAGAGGGCCGTCGGTTTCTTGAGGAACGCCGGGAATTTGTCTCTGAGCGGAAGCTGTGTGCTGGTTCGCGCGCCTTCTTCTTACACCGTGATTAGGTTCTTTCCGCCTGCTCTCGTTGTTTTCTTCACCTTTCTTTCATTCCTCATGCCGCGTTCTTTCTGCACTCTCATTCAGTCTCCTCTCTCACTTGTCTCTGCGTTCGTAGTTCGTGAAAGGTTCGTAGTTCAGAAGGCATTCAGTAGTGAGAGAGGCAATCGCGACCAGCTCCCGACGAGACGTGCGGCCCCGTTTCGACGAAACACACGTTCGGCTGCGCGTTTGAAGTGCAGGAGAGAACGCAAAGTAGGCCTAACGCAAGAAAAAAAAAGTGCGAATGTTGCCAGACGGTCGCCTCCCTTGGCAGGATTTTGAGCGGCCGAGGTTCTGAATGGCGTTGCTGTCAGTTCCGAAGCCCGATTGCCTTATTTTTTTTCGCTGCCTTCAGCCAGTCGTTGCCTCCTGTCTGAGGTTTCACGTCGAGCAAAGAGAATTCTGGTTGATTTCAATATCATGCGAGCCTTTGCTTGTCTCATTCCGTGCGGACTTTGATCACCTGCAGTTTGGAATGAATTTTTCGGGTGATTCTGTGGACATTTACTTGCTCAGGTACACGAACTAGTGAAAAAGAGGGGCGCAGTAACAGTGTCATTCTTGGTGGACAGCTGAACCGCGCCAGCACACATACCGACTCGCGTGTGTATGTCATAGACAGTATTCCACTTCTGTCGCACGTTGTGCATTTTGTTGAATTAGCGCCTCTGAGCGCTTCTCAATTGCAGCCTCGTTCAAGAGTCTTCGGGCCACGGTGTTTGTTGTGGCACCTTTGAAGCTCAAAGACTTCATGTGGGGAAGAGAATCACTGTCATCGCCTTTCAGTATATATTTTTTTTAGGTCTCCTAGGTTCCGTTAAGTGTCGCACTTTACGGCTCTGACGCAAGCCGCGTGGCCTGAGGATTTTTGACCGAAGGTGTACCTGGTGAAACCGCTGGTATTTCCCCTCTTTTGTGAGTCCAGAGGTGTGAGATACGCTTTGGCTGTCGTAAAGGGCAAAGGCCGTGGGCGCTTTTGTTCGTCTCGTTTTCATTTTTTTTTGTTCTTCTTTTACGTCAACGCAACACCTTCGGGGCAGCTTTCTCTTCTGGCTGGATCGTGAATGCCGGCACGGCGGCGATAAAGCGCGGATGGCGAAAGTGAAAGACGTGTTTGCCTTCGCCCGGCAAGAAGTGTGTTTGCCGAGTGGCGCCGTCGTCACTAAGCCGGTCTTGGGGAGGGGGGGGGGGGGTGGGGGGGGGGGGGGGTTGTATTTCGTGGCTTCACTTTCCGATTCTTTTCTCTTGTTATATTTAGCTGCTTTATCACTGGCAGCTGCCTCCTTTGATGTCGAGGTTGATAGCCAGCTATAACAGTGTTATTCTCTGGACTTGGGGGGATGTCAAAAGCGCAGTGCTGACCACTGGCTAAAATCCAAAATATTGGGGGCCAATAAACGAATCATATAAGGCCCCAGTTGCGCGCTTGGCAACGCCGGCTTCTCTCTTGTGTTCCCTTCTGGCGCGTTCTACTGGAAATGACGAAGTGGAAGAACGGTGGAGAGGGCGGAGTGGAATGGCGGCTCTGTGGCCTTGCTGTGTACAAGCGAAACCAGCGGCTTGCAGAGTCGCTGTATCTGCTCCTTGTATGCGTGAACGCTGTGGTCAGTGTAATCCTCATACGAGAGCACGTACGCGAGTCAACTATGTCTTGATGATGATGATAATAGAGCAGTGCCTTGCTCTTTGAAGCGGGCGCGTACCTTCTTCGCAAGGCGCCCTTTCGAATCTCCTGCTTCTGACGTGTGGTATACATTCTTTCCCCATTTCTGTTCCTCTTCACTATGTAGTGCGCTTGAAGCTCGCGGGTCTGTCGTGCAGGCACGGTGTCGTCGACATGTGCGTACGTTTCGTGAATCGTCGCCGTCCTCCCCATTCATCTCTCTCGTCTGTTTTTTTCTTTTTTCATTTGTTTCCGTCGACGACGGTACTGCGCAGGCGCCGTGGCGTGCGAAACACGCACACCCACAGCACCGTGTACCACTCGGAATGCACGCGACGATTTTTGGACGCTGAAAGCGAGCCCCTTTGTGCCTCTCTTAACCTCGAACCGCACCCCCCCCCCCCCCCCCCCCCCCCCCCCCCCCCTCGCTGCGCGCAGCGCCGCTCATCGGCGAGTAGGGGAAACGCGCTGCGCAGTGTGTTTCTGCGCGCTGCTGCAAACAAGCGAGCTCTTGTTCGCGTGACTCCCTCGCTTCCCGCGCGTAGGACTTCGTGACCCCCCCGTCTGTCTGAACGTGTCGCTGTGTGCGACTCCCCCTACGGATTTTTTTTTTTATAAGGGAGTTCACCGTTGTGCACGTAGTACACACGTACACTCCGTCGCCGCTGTTCCTGTCCAGGATGCTTGGCATTGCGGATCCGCCTCTTGTGCGTTGTCGCGGTGTGTCTGTGTGTGCATGTCCGTTTCTTCTTTAAATCCCCATTCTCGCTTATCGCTCCCTTTGGTTTGAAACAACGCTGGCCGTTCAGGGAGTTGCGGAGACGCCGATGCTATCGTGGACGGAGTAGTAGGCAGGGGAGATGGCTACGTGAGACGTTATCATAGGCGGTCATAGCTCTCTACTCTGCGAATGAAGAAACAAGAGGCCGTTTTGTGCGGTATAGTACCTGCCCCTCGAGCGTCGGGTATGTAGGTGCGCGTGGGATTTGTGAGTACTGTACTACTTCGCCGAGCTTGCTCGCTCCTCGTGCTCTGGAGAGCGTTTCGATTCACATGCTCGCCATACTGTGGGCGGTTCGAGCCCCGAGCTTCGAGTCGCTTGAAGGTGCACTGAAGAGGAATCTGAATTCGTCTTTTTTGCCGCGGGAACTCGATCTACACGTTCCGAGCATTCTTAGCACTTCGAATTATTGCCCTGTGCGGCCGATTTCACCAATTTAAATCGGATTAAACGTCCCGGCTCCCGTCCTTTCTTTTTTTAATTCCCCGCAGACGGTGGGAGGGATCGACCA